>NW_022265772.1:0-331037 GCF_002021735.2 Oncorhynchus kisutch | reverse complement strand
AGTTGGTGAGCTTTGTTGAGTCTCTAATATATTCCCATGTTTTCCATCAGTTATTTCCATGTCTCAGTTCCTCCTCCCATTTCTTTTTAAATAGTTTGTAGAATGTTTCTTTTGAGGATTGACTCCCAAGTAGAGATTTGACATAGTTTTTTCGTTACTCCCCAAGTTGTATGCGTTAGTGAATACTTGGATTAATTTTGGAGGTGCTCGAGGGTCAGTCACTTTTTATCTCCCTTACGAAATAGTGTGTACTTGTAGGTATCTGTAGAAATCTTGTTTATCCAAGCCATGTTTTTTACTTAGGTCCTGAAGTTATCTAGGTTCCATTCCTTACAATTGTACTGATGACATGATGCCTTTCTGCGTCCATTGTTTAAACCTGCTGTCCTGAGTTGCAGGGATGAAGCTGGGGTCGTATGCGGGCCAACTCAGCAGTTTGATCTCTCTGTCTAAATGATTTGCTTAAACTACCCTAAACCATGTCTTCAGAGAGAAATTAATCCACTGATTTTGTCTATTGTATATTTCTTTTACCATGTCCTTATTTCCCAGTACTGACTGTATGGTTATCTCTGTCAGCGTAGTCTCGATTCTTTCCATTTGGATTCGTATTCTGAATTGCACCAACACAACCAGGGGTCTCAAATGGGCTGACACATAATAATCTTTAGGTTGGTAAGGCCATACCCCACATTTTTTGGTAACTGTAATGTTGTATATCTAGTTCTTGGTCTCTTACTGTTCCGTTGATCCCATCCCTAAACTGTTTAGGTGGGATTTCTATGGGCAGTGATGGAACAAATACAGTAACCTCGGCAGGATGTTCATTTTGATTGTTTCAATTCTACTACTAAGATCTAAGGGAAGTGAATTCCACCTGTCTAGGTCATCATATATTTTCTTGTTAATGTGATCGTAATTCATACAATAAAGTTTGGGTATATCTTTTGGTAAATTTACTCCCAGATATATAATGGATGAAGAGGTCCAGGTGAAGTTATACCTACTCTTCAGATCTTCCTGTGGGGTATAATTATATACTAGGGCTTGGGTCTTGTGTACGTTAAGCACATACCCTGAATATGTTCCAAATGTTGTAAAACATCCATCAATCTAGGTACACTTGAGCCTGGGTCTTTAAGGAATAACAGAACGTCATCAGCATACATGCATATCTATGTTCACTGCCTCTTATTGTTATTCCCTCTAAGGTTGGTCCTGTCTTATTGCCTGTGCTAATGGTTCTAGGTACAAGGAGAAGAGTGTGGGTGATAGATTACAGCCTTGTCTTGCCCCTCGCTCTAATTTTATCGTTCGTGTCAAATGTCCATTTATCTTTATTCTAGCGGTCGGACATGAATACAGTGTTTTGATGCACTGTATCACTTCTTTGTTGAAACCAAATCTTTCCATAACTTGGAATAGGTAATCCCATCCCACTGAATCAAATGCTTTTTCTGCATCTAGGCTGATTAATATTGCACTTGTCGTATTCTGAGTAATGTGGTCCATGACATGTAGTGTTCTCCTTATATTGTCCTGTGTCTGCCTATTTTGTATGAAACCAGTTTGATCTCCGTCAATCAATTCTGGGATTATGTTCTCCATTCTTTTGTCTATTATTGATGCATATAGTTATAATCTGTGTTAAGAATTGCGATAGGTCGATATGAACTGCATTCTTTCTTTTCTTTACCCTCTTTTGGGATTACTGATATGATGGCCTCTCTCCATTACGTTGGGAGACCTCCCTCCCTCAGAGTCCTGTTAAAACAGACCTTAAGTAGAGGTGCTAATTGTTCTCTGAAGGTCTTGAACCATTCTGAAGGGAAGCCATCAGTGCCTGGAGACTTGTTGGCTTTTGCTGAGATATTGCTTATTAATTTCTTCGGTGGATATTTCTGAAGATAGTCTATCATTTTGCTCTGTCCCAATTTAGGGGAGATCGAGTGAGTTCAAAAAGTGCTCTATTGTCTGTGCATCTGCCTTCTCTGGTTGCTTGTACAGATTTTTGCAATATGATTCAAATGCATTCTGTATTTCATCTAATTTGCATGTGATCTTTTTGTTTAGGGGTCTTTTATTTGAAAATGGTATTCTGTGCTTGTTGTTTCCTGAGTCTCCATGCTAGTAATTGGTTGCCTTTGAGCCTGCTTCATAATATCGTTGTTTCAGGAACCTAAGCTTTTTCTCTACTTCCTCTCTATAAATCTGGTCAATTTCCTGTTTTACCTTTTGAATCAAAACGTTATATTTCTTGAGGAAAGAGCATTGTTTGTGTGAGCCAAACTTTTGTTATATATATATTTATTTTATGGCAGGGAAATTCGCAATGACACTTAATGTTAGCTTGATGGCTATTCGTTTTTTACCAATTTATGGTACAATGTTATTTGTAATTGTATAAAAATATATATATATATAATTTAGGTCAACCACTTGCGTGGTGCAAAGGACTGTTTTTATTTGCAACTAGTAAGATTTTTGATTTAATTGCTTTTATTAGGATCTCATTTAGTCCCCATTTGAACTAATCTTCCAAGAGTCCTTAACATTAAAATACAATTTATAATACAAACACACTTTCACATATAACACACTATACAAACATACATAATACACTAGCATAATGACCCAATAAATACTCAATCTAAAGAAATATTGATTCTTCATCTACTATAGTCCCACAACATTTCTATATGCTATATTTAAAATGTTTTTAAATCATGTTTAAACTTATATATTGAAAGGTTTCTAGTTTGCTCAGTTAATTTATTCAATTTCTTTATTGCTCTAAATCGAAAAATTATTTTTGTGAGACCCTGATTCATGTGAACGTATACAAGTTTAATATTCTTCATATAGTCACCGTGATAGTAAATGTCCATTTCTGTTTTTTCTATTAATGCCAGGCGAATCCGTAATATTTTTAAGAGACCGGAATGAGGTTTCTAAAGCGGTTTCCTGTATTGAAGACTTTTCCTTAGTTTGGGGTTGGAAAATGAATACCAGTAAGTCAGTCTTATTTCCACTCAAGGATTGTGTTTTACAGGAAGTACAGTGGGGCAAAAAAGTAATTAGTCAGCCACCAATTGTGCAAGTTCTCCCACTGAAAAAGATGAGAGAGGCCTGTATTTTTCAACATAGGTACACTTCAACTATGACAGACAAAATTAGGGGAAAAAATCCAGAAAATCACATTGTAGGATTTTTAATGAATTTATTTGCAAATTATGGTGGAAAATAACAAACGTTTATCTCAATACTTTGTTGTATACCCTTTGTTGGCAATGACAGAGGTCAAACGTTTTCTGTAAGTCTTCACAAGGTTTGCACACACTGTAGCTGGTATTTTGGCCCATTCCTCCATGCAGATATCCTCTAGAGCAGTGATGTTTTGGGGCTGTTGCTGGGCAACACGGACTTTCAACTCCCTCCAAAGATTTTTTATGGGGTTGAGATCTGGAGACTGGCTAGGCCACTCCAGGACCTTGAAATGCTTCTTACGAAGCCACTCCTTCGTTGCCCGGGCGGTGTGTTTGGGATCATTGTCATGCTGAAAGACCCAGCCACGTTTCATCTTCAATGCCCTTGCTGATGGAAGGAGGTTTTCACTCAAAATGTCACGATACATGGCCCAATCCATTCTTTCCTTTACACGGATCAGTCGCCCTGGTCCCTTTGCAGAAAAACAGCCCCAAAGCATGATGTTTCCACCCCCATGCTTCACAGTAGGTATGGTGTTCTTTGGATGCAACTCAGCATTCTTTGTCCTCCAAACACGACGAGTTGAGTTTTTACCAAAAAGTTCTATTTAGGTTTCATCTGACCATATGCCATTCTCCCAATCTTCTTCTGGATCCTCCAAATGCTCTCTAGCAAACTTCAGATGGGCCTGGACATGTACTGGCTTAAGCAGGGGGACACGTCTGGCACTGCAGGATTTGAGTCCCTGGCGGCGCAGTGTGTTACTGATGTTAGGCTTTGTTACTTTGGTCTACAATTTTGTTTCTGGTGTCCTTTGACAGCTCTTTGGTCTTGGCCATAGTGGAGTTTGGAGTGTGACTGTTTGAGGTTGTGGACAGGTGTCTTTTATACTGATAACAAGTTCAAAGAAGTGCCATTAATACAGGTAACGAGTGGAGGACAGAGGAGCCTCTTAAAGAAGTTACAGATCTGTGAGAGCCAGAAATCTTGCTTGTTTGTAGGTGACCAAATACTTATTTTCCACCATAATTTGCAAATAAATTCATTACAAATCCTACAATGTGATTTTCTGGATTTTTTTTCTCATTTTGTCTGTCATAGTTGAAGTGTACCTATGATGAAATTTACAGGCCTCTCATCTTTTTAAGTGGGAGAACTTGCACAATTGGTGGCTGACTAAATACTTTTTTGCCCCACTG
Organism: Oncorhynchus kisutch; assembly: GCF_002021735.2. Lineage (NCBI taxonomy): Eukaryota > Metazoa > Chordata > Actinopteri > Salmoniformes > Salmonidae > Oncorhynchus > Oncorhynchus kisutch. The sequence goes on along the minus strand of NW_022265772.1, from coordinate 326,631 downwards.
TATATGGTATCCCATCTAAAGATAAGGTTACTTATCTTGAAATTGTTATATGCAAGGATGAAAAAAAAGGAGTGAATTGAACTTTAACTCCATTGAGAAAACAAAGAACAAATTGAACCTCTTGTTGATGAGAGATATTTCGTTATACGGTCGGGTATTATTATCCAAAGCTGAAGGGTTATCCAGGTCGGTTTATGTCTCGTTATCACTTGACTTACCCCCTAAAATTGTAAAGGACTTAGATAAGATTATTTATAGTTTTATTTGATGTGATATCCACAAAAATGATGTGGATATATTGAAGCAACATCTCAAGACATCAGTCAGGAAGTTAAGGCTTGGTCGCAAGTGGGTATTCCAAATGGACAATAACCCCAAGTATACTTCCAAAGTTGTGGCAAAATGTCTTAAGGACAACAAAGTCAAGGTATTGGAGTGGCCATCACAAAGCCCTGATCTCAATCCTATAGAACATTTGTGGGCAGAACTGAAAAGGCGTGTGCGAGCAAGGAGGCCTACAAACCTGACTCAGTTACACCAGCTCTGTCAGGAGGAATGGGCCAAAATTCAGTCAACGTATTGTGGGAAGCTTGTGGAAGTCCACCCGAAACATTTGACCCAAGTTAAAGAATTTAAAGGCAATGCTACCAAATACTAATTGAGTGTATGTAAACTTCTGACCCACTGGGAATGTGATGAAAGAAATAAAAGCTGAAATAAATCATTCTCTCTACTATTATTGTGACATTTCACATTCTTAAAATAAAGTGATGATTCTAACTGACCTAAGACAGGGATTTTTTTACGATGATTAAATGTCAGGAATTGTGAAAAACTGAGTTTAAATGTATTTGGTTAAGGTGTATGTAAACATCAGACTTCAACTGTACATAGAAGTGCACACTATTCTTATTATTTTTTAATGTATGTATATAGTCAACTATACAACTTCCACTACTACTACTACTACTACACTTTATATCATCCAATAATATATAATGAAAAACACTCAACATGAAGAATTAATGCAATTATGTTAATTTCAAATATTTATTTTGAAATATAGATTAGGTGCTCTTCTTTTTATAGCAGGAAGTAAAGGGACTGGACAAGGCTTTGCCTATAGCTGAAAACATCCTGGAAATGAGTGAACGCTTCCTTGGTTTCTTCTTGGTGGAGCATACACTCTCTGTTCGGCAGGATTCTTGATCATTGACAATTGCTGGGGGAAAAAATGTAAACATAACATTTCTTTAACTGACCCTAGTTAGTGTGAAGAATTAGTATTGCATTATTATTATTTAAAGTGTAATATTCTACATAATTTCCAAATGTAGGGCGGCAGGTAGCCTAGCAGTCTCAATCCGCCTATTTAACACAGAAGTGTTACATAGGCTACCCCCAGGGCTTAGTCTGTTTAGTGCCAAAAAGAAGGGGATAAAAACATGCTAAAATATATATACATATATATATATATATACAGTGCCTTGCGAAAGTATTCGGCCCCCTTGAACTTTGTGACCTTTTGCCACATTTCAGGCTTCAAACATAAAGATATAAAACTGTATTGTGAAGAATCAACAACAAGTGGGAAACAATCATGAAGTGGAACGACATTTATTGGATATTTCAAACTTTTTTAACAAATCAAAAACTGAAAAATTGGGCGTGCAAAATTATTCAGCCCCTTTACTTTCAGTGCAGCAAACTCTCTCCAGAAGTTCAGTGAGGATCTCTGAATGATCCAATGTTGACCTAAATGACTAATGATGATAAATACAATCCACCTGTGTGTAATCAAGTCTCCGTATAAATGCACCTGCACTGTGATAGTCTCAGAGGTCCGTTAAAAGCGCAGAGAGCATCATGAAGAACAAGGAACACACCAGGCAGGTCCGAGATACTGTTGTGAAGAAGTTTAAAGCCGGATTTGGATACAAAAAGATTTCCCAAGCTTTAAACATCCCAAGGAGCACTGTGCAAGCGATAATATTGAAATGGAAGGAGTATCAGACCACTGCAAATCTACCAAGACCTGGCCTTCCCTCTAAACTTTCAGCTCATACAAGGAGAAGACTGATCAGAGATGCAGCCAAGAGGCCCATGATCACTCTGGATGAACTGCAGAGATCTACAGCTGAGGTGGGAGACTCTGTCCATAGGACAACAATCAGTCGTATATTGCACAAATCTGGCCTTTATGGAAGAGTGGCAAGAAGAAAGCCATTTCTTAAAGATATCCATAAAAAGTGTTGTTTAAAGTTTGTCACAAGCCACCTGGGAGACACACCAAACATGTGGAAGAAGGTGCTCTGGTCAGATGAAACCAAAATTGAACTTTTTGGCAACAATGCAAAACATTATGTTTGGCGTAAAAGCAACACAGCTCATCACCCTGAACACACCATCCCCACTGTCAAACATGGTGGTGGCAGCATCATGGTTTGGGCCTGCTTTTCTTCAGCAGGGACAGGGAAGATGGTTAAAATTGATGGGAAGATGGATGGAGCCAAATACAGGACCATTCTGGAAGAAAACCTGATGGAGTCTGCAAAAGACCTGAGACTGGGACGGAGATTTGTCTTCCAACAAGACAATGATCCAAAACATAAAGCAAAATCTACAATGGAATGGTTCAAAAATAAACATATCCAGGTGTTAGAATGGCCAAGTCAAAGTCCAGACCTGAATCCAATCGAGAATCTGTGGAAAGAACTGAAAACTGCTGTTCACAAATGCTCTCCATCCAACCTCACTGAGCTCGAGCTGTTTTGCAAGGAGGAATGGGAAACAATTTCAGTCTCTCGATGTGCAAAACTGATAGAGACATACCCAAGCGACTTATAGCTGTAATCGCAGCAAAAGGTGGCGCTACAAAGTATTAACTTAAGGGGGCTGAATAATTTTGCACGCCCAATTTTTCAGTTTTGATTTGTTAAAAAAGTTTGAAATATCCAATAAATGCCGTTCCACTTCATGATTCTGTCCCACTTGTTGTTGATTCTTCACAAAAAAATAAAGTTTTATATCTTTATGTTTGAAGCCTGAAATGTGGCAAAAGGTCGCAAAGTTCAAGGGGGCCGAATACTTTCGCAAGGCACTGTATATATATATTCGTCAACTTTGTTATATCTCTCAGATTTAGGACAGACACTTTCCATGTAGTGATTATGTTATTCAATGCATTTGTATCGGCTATTAGCAGTAAGGACGATACAAACCCCTCGGCCTAGACAGGGCTTAGACTCTTGTGGGTTAAAAAGCATGATCATTACAAAGGTGCAACTAGTGCTGTGGACAATAAAAGGCCACGCTAAAATGTGCAGTTTTGTCACACCACACAACGCCACAGATGTCTCAGAGACAGAGACTGAGAAGAATAGGAGCAAGGAAAAACGCTGGTTGACTTGTTTTGAGGGAGCGTGCAATTGGCATGCTGACTGCAGGAATGTCCACCAGAGCTGTGGCCAGAGAATTGAATGTTTATTTCTTTACCATAAGCCGCCTTCAATGTCGTTTTAGAGAATTTGGCAGTATGTCCAACCGGCCTCACAACCACAGACCAAATATATGGCGTCGTGTTGGCTGTAGGGTTATGGTGTGGGCAGGCATAATCTACGGACAACGAACACAATTGGATTTTATCAATGGCAATTTGAATGCACAGAGATACCATCACGAGATCCGTAGGCCCATTGTCGTGCCATTCATCCACCGCCATCACCTCATGTTTCAGCATGATAATGCGTGGCCCCATGTCGAAAGGCCTGCATACTCACCAGACATGTGATCCATTTAGCATGTTTGTGATGCTCTGGATTGACGTGTACAACAGCGTGTTCCAGTTCTCACCAATAATCAACAACTTCACACAGCTATTGAAGAGGAGTGGGACAACATTCCATAGGCCACAATCAACAGCCTGATCAACTCTATGCGAAGGAGAAGTGTCACGCTGCATGAGGCAAATGGTGATCACACCAGATACAGACTGGTTTTCTGATCCACGCCCCTACCTTTTTTTAAGGTATCTGTGACGAACAGATGCATATCTGTATTCCCAGTCATGTGAAATCCATAGATAAGGGCCTAATGAACATATTTCAATTGACTGATTTCCATAAATGAACTGTAACTCAATAAAATCTTTGAAATTGTTGCACGTTGCGTTTATATTTATGTTCAGTACACATTTGAGTGTATTGACTTACCTGTTTCTCTGACGGCAGGGGTCTGGTTCTGGGAAGGTGTTGGAGTGCAGTGGTTCTTCTTGTTGACCTGCTTTGTACACTGGGTAACAAACAGTCATTTATACAGTAGGAGAAATTGCACACAAGGGGTATCAGTGTTTACCATCATACTGTACGTAATGAATAAAAAATCATCTTAAAAATGTGTATTTTGATGACATATGTACCTTTTGGTTGAGTCCACAGAGAGCGCTGAATCTTCCTCTCTTCTTTTCCTTTCTACCAGTTGTTGGAAGCCCAGAATTACCTACCTCGTCACTGCCAAGTGCATTGCGTGATGACAACTGGGTCATGGAGGGAGGTGAAGAGCTAGCCTCATTGCATTTCGTTAGTAGTTCCCTAGTTAATGATTTGACCAGGGCATCGTCAAATGCATAATCCGTTGACTTCATTGCAACCTGGAGCATCTTCTCTGACCCAAATTCTTGAAGAAGCCCCTTGTAGACAGCCTTGAAAATCTTTTGGATTTTCAGATTCTGGGGATAGGCTTGAGTTGGTTCAAGGCCTGAGGTGCCACAGAACTCAGACAGAATCCTCTTTGTGAGAACTCTTGATGTTTCACCAATGTCAGAGGATTCCAGTAATGTGAAAGGGGTGATCATTGACAGCAATCTAACAATCAGTAAAAGTACCAAAGAGGTGTAGTCATTGCTAGTGGAGTCAAATGATGCATGTGCATCAGAGTCCATGGCTGATGGAGTTGATGGATGCACAGAGGCACTAGACATCTCCAGATCTTTGTTGTCCATCTTGGATTCCACCTCTCCTAAAATTTGAATATCCACAGTTCCACCGTTGTGTGTGCTGCTGCCAGACAGAGAGGGTCTAGGCAATGATTTGGCACTAGACTGACGGCTAGTGGTCATGAGAGCCGGTCTGTCAGAGTCAAGTGTTCCAGCATCAGTTGGGGACAACCCATTGATTATGTTCATCAACTCTGATAATTCTTCTGATGAATTGGAGGCCACAGAACAGGTATCCATGACCTGATTGACCATTATATTGGTGAAAAGGCTCTTTGTGTCACAGTAAACCTGTGAGGAACTAACGGAGATGGCAGAAGAGCTCGGGATAAGCCGACTTGTGTCCTGCAGAGAACCATCAGAGATGATAGTTTGGCAGAAATCGGATCCTTGTGATGGTGGAGGAAGCCAGAAGACAATCTGCTGTAGCAGACGTTTTATTGACTCCGTAGCAAAGGAGTACACAAGGTCAGATGGAAACTCCCTGGATTCTTCAGAAGCATTCAATCCTGTCTTCAGCTTCAAAAGAATAGAGTCAGACACGCTCTTGCCAGCTGGCACAAAAAGAGCCTGGGGGGTGTTGTGACTCTTTATGAGCTCATAAACTTTGTCAGTGAGCTCATGTGAGAAGTTCTGAAGACCGTCCCTGGGGCTGAGTCTCGCAAGTCTTCTTGTAAAAGAAGTGACATCATCTGCAGTGGCTATGTGTTCCATATCTTCTCTTGGAATGACCTCCATAACAATGTCAACTATGGCAGAGATGGTTTGCCTTGTGTAATTTGTTGACCCTTGTGAATGAGTTGAGGAGTCACTCATATCAATGACCGAACTCCTAATGATAGGACAATAGATTTCAACAGGCCACTCATCAGGGACTGGAGTGCCTGGAAGATAATTTGTAAAATCACTCTGGGACCCTCTGGTCATGGCAGAGGTGATGGACAGGGAGGACTTTGAGGAGGATGGACGGTGTATCTCGTGTCTATCAGTTCTCACCATGTCAACATCCTCCAACATGGAGCCCACGATGGAACGAGTCAAGAGGCCTTTCTCTGAGGTGCTCATCCTCTCTGACATAGACACTCTCCTCTGGATTGTCATCAGAGTCTGACTAATTAAGGCTTTGGAATAATTTACCATGCTGGTCTGGCTGCCTTCATGTTCACTGTAAATCATTTGTGTAGAAGTAGCTGTTCTGCATATGGATTCGGCATGTTTGGGGGCCTCAACCACATTGTCTAGGAGGACCGGTTGTTGCTGGGCAAAAAAATCCTTGACCTTGATGAACACATTGTTGAACAGGTTTACAGTGCCTGGCCAAATGATCTTTCCTTTCACATTGGCCCCGTTCTGAACACTGACAGGAAGGGTTGAAGCTGACAGGGATCTCTCTAACTGGCCAGACACTGAAGCATCAGACATTTTAGTCATCTGGGTGAAGCTATTAAGGTCTTTAGTGATGCTTATGACGATGTTGGATGCTGCAGAATTGGTGTGCAGAGAAGAGGTGAACAAAGGTGGAGTTCCACTCTTCTGAAGGATTTTGATATCTCTATCATCACCATCGTTACTGGACTCTGCACAAATGTCTGCACTTCTACCATCAAGGCTGGTATTTACAATGCCAATCAACCCTGATTGAAGGATCCCACCAGCCATATGTGAGGCTTTAGTGTGAAACTCCTCAGTACATAGTTTGTCAAAGGCTGTGGATTTAAGACTTCTAGAGGATGCCTCCTCCTCATCATTGTTGATCTCACCATGCAAATTGTCCTGTGTATTGACAGCATAGTCATCAACAGATAAATATGATTTGGAGGCGGCAAGGACGTCAATCTGAGAAACAACGGCATCCAAAAGCTTGGACAGGTCTTCTGTATCTCCTTTTAGGCTATAGAGGCATTTCTCCATGGATTCCTCAGATTGATACACAGTGAGGATCTGACTAATGACCTCCTTGGTACAGGTTTGAAGGTCTGCTTGGATTTCAAGAGAATCACTATTACAAGTCACCTGAGAATCTAAACTTTCACTAGGAGCCTGTTTGAGAGTCTCATCATGTATTGGTGTAACACCATCGATGACCTTTACAGAGTCTTGGCAGGGAGTGAGAAACCGCCTCAGCATTTCTCTAAATCTATGATATATAATACGAGCAGCAGAAAGGGTGCTCACTTTTGAAATTCTGACATTTTCAGAGTCATGTGCCTGCATGGACTGAACAACAGTCTCCACATCTGTTACAAAAGTGTCCAGCAATTTAGATGCTTCAGAGTCTCCCAGTAAGCTGTTTGTAAAGGGGTTGACATATCTCAGATCTTCACTCACTGCCTTTCTAGCCTTTGTCTGGAAAGACACACCGGAGAGTTTCTTCATATTTATAATTGGAAGACTCTGGGTAGATTCACTGTTGGTGGTGCTGTCCTGCAGACCAAGTGGAAAAGTGAGATGGGAGAGACATTGTTCACTGTCTAACAACTCAGATGGTGAGGGGGAACAAGAACTGGTGAAATCATTCAAGTCAGACATGATGCCATCCACAAATAGAATGGCCTCCAGAGACTCTTCAGAATCACACTCTCCAACAGAAGATGAGAACTTCTTCATCACCTCAGTCTTATACAAGACTAGAACCTGGCTGGCAATCGCTTTTGTGGTGTCAAGGAGGACTTGGTTTTGCAAATACTTGTTGAGAGCCAAGAGAGGTTTTGGGGTCTCACTTTGTCCTTTTTGTTCATTCATAGATGAGGGGGTTATTAAAAGTGGTTTACAAGAAATGGAGTCCGATGTGTCAGCCTCACCATTACTGGAATGACCGACGTCCAGGCACAAAGTTGGAACCATTGTGAAATAATATTTTGTGCTCCCCACAAATGTACTTGCGAGATACCCTTTTTCTGGACAGGTAAGAAGCCTCTTCAGCGTATTTTTTATGTCGTAGTAACAACCAACAGTGTAAGACCAGATCTTACTTTGATGGTTTTCAAGAAGGATCTCCTCGCCCTGTGCAGGGGAGCAGGATGCCCTGATAGACTGGGTAAGATTGTCCATGTCTGAAACAAAGGTACTTACCAACTCAGAGGCCTCAGGGTCAACCATAAGGTCTCTGATCTCACCTATCCTAGGAGTTGGACAAGATGATGTAGTGCCAGAACAACATGATGTACAACCCCTGAATCTTTTAACGATCTCCCGGATCGATTCAGTGGCCTTGGTCTGAAACTCCTCAGTGAGTAGTCTATCCATACTTTGTGTTGACAGACGAAGACTAGATTTGGCACCTTTGATGTTGAGGTTGCTCTCTCCTTGTTTTAGCATCTCCTCAGGACTTTTACAAGCTTCAAGCATCTTCATATGGTCAGCAACAACACAAAGCAGTTCCCTCTTGTCAGGTTCATTTTTCTCCTTATTGCTGAAGTTCAAAACAGTGCCACTGAGGGCTGTCATGACCTGTCCTGTTAAATGTGTCATGTCCACCTCAACACCATCCTCTCTGAGAACAACACTCTGCTCAACACTCTTCCCATTAATGTACATCTGAAGTATGTTGGAAACACCAGACACCATCTCCTCAACCACCTTGGTGCTGGAGACACCACCACTGGCAAAAATGACAGGGGACATTCGCCCAGAGACGGGAGTTTGGATGGCCACAGAGATTATGGAATTGACCTTCTTTGATACTTCTCCAACAATAACCCGGGATAGACTTTGAGTGTCTACCTGGCCCTCTATTTGGATACAGAGGACATTGTTCAGCGACTCTTTGAAGGAATCCTGGACACCAGTGAGGAGACTGTCCTCAGTGATCCCAAAAAAGTCACTGAGTGGCTCAGATGATATCGACTCATCATCTCCCTGAGTATTTGGCAACACTGTCTGAGACCTTTGAGAATACAAAGCAAACAATACAGCATTCCATATTCAATAGTAGACACGGTAGTGACATTAATACATCATTCAGTAATCAGTTAAACTGGTCATTAAGAGTAAACTGTTATACAGATAACAAAACATATTTTCACAAAATGGGTTATGAATAGTTAGGTGAAACCGGTTTCTTTAGGAATGACTGAACATACCCATTACGAGAGGAGCTTGATTTGGCCGTGCAAGACCTTGAGGATTTGCTGCTGCCTCTCTTGCGAACCTTCAGGTTTGTGCTAGAGGATCTCTCTGATTCTGTCAGAGACTTGCTGGATACTGGAGACACATGGCTATATATCCGTACAAAACGGAAAATTGCAGGGATGATGACCTCCAGGATGGCCTCAGATACAAACCGCACAATCTCCAGGCACATCTCTGCAAGCAATGCCCTCATCACCTGTAGGACCGAAACAGTGTAGGTAGATTACTCATAGCCGGGCTCTGAAACCAAGCTCCTCGAAGAGATACCAACAATCTCACATATGTTCATGAGAATCATGAAAGTGGCATACATTGGAAAGCATGAAAAGCAGTAGGCTACTAAAAAGCTCTTTGAATGAAACTGTTTGTGATAATGTGGATGATACTGTAGATAGATAAAAGGTTTGTATCTAATATTCTTGAAACATCTATTAATATATCTATGAATCATTTTCAGGGTTAAGGGACTTACAGGGTCCATCCTGCCAATGCTTAACTGCCTCCATTGCCTATAGGAGATAATTAGATGTTTTTAGCACCAAAAAGCACACCAACACACATACAATTTATAAAATCCTCCAGATGACATTGCATTCAAATACTACAATAGAAGTTTGGACATACTCCTCAGTAAGTTTTTCCAGAAACCGGATGATAATCGGGTTGAAAGCATCCGGATCGATTGGCGGGAGGTCAAGAGCCCTGGTCTGACAGGCCCTGGAGACACACTCACTTAGGATCTTCTCATTAGATTGTCCCTGGTGATATGTCCCCTGAACTGCCATCGCAGAGAATTCCACAGATGTAGAGGAACCTGTGTGCAAAGCAGCATTCACTAAGGTAAAGAAGTCAGAAAACATGTAACCTTCTGAGGCAAATATGTATTAGCCAACTTTGTGAAGTTAAGTAGCCAAGAAAGTATAACATGTGCACTCTGCTATTAGTCCTCTGCTCAATAGATGTCCATACTAAATTACATTTACATGCAAAAGGATTACATTCAGTGAAATTAGAGTTTCATTTATGACCTGCATCAGTGATCTGCTCCACTTTGTTTCTCTTGGTCCTCTTGGCCTAAAAAGACAATACAGTCAATGATATACACGTAGATACTGTATGAAGCCATTCCAATACCGCCCTTTGAGTAGAGCAAGGGTAAGACTGATTGCAGGGCTGTTCTAATCCTGTTCTAATGTTAAAATGTATTTTTCCATATCAGACACACCCTATGTGTTTGAATACAATCACCTACATAGGCACTGAGCTTGGCTGATGCTTTAAGCACACTGTTTAATTAAATAATTAAGACACACAAATGACTCAAGAAAGAGCCCGATGGTAATACTGTATTAAAAGAAATGACAGCGAGTGCCTGTGTGACAGGTGCACGTTGTCTTGCTCTCCTCCCTACTGCAGCGAAAAGGCATCACATAACAGCAACTGTTTATTGTGCTGTCCATGCTGAAGACGCAATATCATTTAAGCCATTTAGTTTCTTCCTTACAGTTCTGGAAACGTCTTCTTTACAGTTCTGGAAACGTCTTCTTTACAGTTCTGGAAACTTTAGAGTGTTTTCTATCCTAATCTGACAATTATATGCATATTCTAGTGTCTGGGGCTGAGAAATAGGCCGTTTCAAATGGGTATGCTTTTTAGCCAAAAACGAAAATACTGCCCCCTACGCGCAAAAGGTTAAGCAAATGTTAAGCAATACCAGTCTGTTCTAACGACTAAAAATTATAAAGCCATTATTACAGCATAGCAAATATTAAAAACAGCCGAATCTGTGAAATTGCTTAATTCAACATTTTGCCGGTGCATGAGGCTTGGTGCTCACAGAATCAGTAGGCTATTAAACAAATACTCAAACAGGCAACAGAAGCTATATCTGTCTTACTCCTGTATATATGTATACAGTACCAGTCAAAAGTTTGGACACACCTACTCATTCAAGGCTTTTCTTTATTTGTACTATTTTCTACATTGTAGAATAGTAGTGAAGACATCACAACTATGAAATAACACATATGGAATCATGTAGGTACCAAAAAGTGTTAAACAAATCAAAATATATTTTATATTTGAGATTCTTCAAAGTAGCCATCCTTTGCCTTGATGGCAGCTTTGCACACTCTTGGCATTCTCTCAACCAGCTTCACCTGGAATGCTTTTCCAACAGTCTTGAAGGAGTTCCCACATATGCTGAGAACTTATTGGCTGCTTTTCCTTCACTCTGTGGTCCAATTCATCCCAAAACATCTCAATTGGGTTGAGGTTGGGTGATTGTGGATGTCAGGTCATCTGATGCAGCCCTCCATCACTCTCCTTCTTGGTCAAATAGCCCTTACACAGCCTGGAGACGCAAACCAGATGGGATGGCGTATCACTGCAGAATACTATGGTAGCCATGCTGGTTAAGTGTGCCTTGAATTCTAAATAAATCACAGACAGTGTCACCAACAAAGCGCCCCCACATTATCACACCTCCTCCATGCTTCATGGTCGGAACCACACATGCGGAGATCATCTGTACGCCTACTCTCACAAAGACATTGTTGGAATTTGGACTTATCAGACCAAAGGACAGATTTCCACCAGTCTAATGTCCATTGCTTGTGTTTCTTGGCCCAAGCAAGTCTCCTCTTCTTATTGGTGTCCTGTAGTAGTGCTTTCTTCGCAGCAATTTGACCACGAAGGCCTGATTCACGCAGTCTCCTCTGAACAGTTGATGTTGAGATGTGTCTGTGACTTGAACTCTGTGAAGCATTTATTTGGGCTGCAATGTGAGGTGCAGTTAACTCTAAAGAACGTATCCTCTGCAGCCGAGTTAACTCTGTCTTCCTTTCCTGTGGCGGTCCTCATGAGAGCCAGTTTCATCATAGCGATTGATGGTTTTTGCGACTTGATGAAAAGTTCAAAGTTCTTTAAATTTTCCGGATTGACTGAACTTCATGTCTTAAAGTAATGACGGACTGCTGTTTCTCTTTGCTTATTTGAGCTGTTCTTGCCATAATATGGACTTGGTCTTTTACCAAATAGGGCTATCTTATGTATACCAACCCTACCTTGTCACAACACAACTGATTGGCTCAAATGCATTAAGAAGGAAAGAAATTCCTTTACTTAATTTTTAACAAGGCACACATGTTCATTTATTAAATGCATTCCAGGTGACTACCTCATGAAGCTGGTTGAGAGAATGCCAAGCGTGTGCAAAGCTGTCATCAAGGCAAAGGGCTACTTTGAAGAATCTCAAATGTACAATATATTTTGATTTGTTTAACAGTTTTTTGATACCTACATGATTCCATATGTGTTATTTCATAGTTTTGATGTCTTCACTATTATTCTACAATGTAGAAAATAGTACAAATAAAGAAAAACCCTTTCGACTGTTAATATATACACTGCTCAAAAAAATAAAGGGAACACTAAAAAAACACATCCTAGATCTGAATGAATGAAATATTCTTATTAAATACTTTTTTCTTTACATAGTTGAATGTGCTGACAACAAAGTCACACAAAAATGATCAATGGAAATCAAATGTATCAACCCATGGAGGTCTGGATTTGGAGTCACACTCAAAATGAAAGTGGAAAACCACACTACAGGCTGATCCAACTTTGATGTCATGTCCTTAAAACAAGTCAAAATGAGGCTCAGTAGTGTGTGTGGCCTCCACGTGCCTGTATGACCTACCTACAACGCCTGGGCATGCTCCTGATGAGGTGGCGGATGGTCTCCTGAGGGATCTCCTCCCAGACCTTGACTAAAGCATCCTCCAACTCCTGGACAGTCTGTGGTGCAACGTAGCGTTGGTGGATGGAGCGAGACATGATGTCCCAGATGTGCTCAATTGGATTCAGGTCTGGGGAACGGGCGGGCCAGTCCATAGCAGCAATGCCTTCCTCTTGCAGGAACTGCTGACACACTCCAGCCACATGAGGTCTAGCATTGTCTAGCATTAGGAGGAACCCAGGGCCAACCGCACCAGCATATGGTCTCGCAAGGGGTCTGAGGATCTCATCTCGGTACCTAATGGCAGTCAGGCTACCTCTGGCGAGCACATGGAGGGCTGTGCGGCCCCCCAAAAAATGCCACCCCACACCATAACTGACCCTCCGCCAAACCGGTCAGGCTGGAGGATGTTGCAGGCAGCAGAACGTTCTCCACGGCGTCTCCAGACTATCACGTCTGTCACATGTGCTCAGTGTGAACCTGCTTTCATCTGTGAAGAGCACAGGGCTCCAGTGGAGAATTTGCCAATCTTGGTGTTCTCTGGCAAATGAAAAACGTCCTGCACGGTGTTGGGCTTTAAGCACAACCCCCACCTGTGGACGTCGGGCCCTCATACCACCCTCATGGAGTCTGTTTCTGACCGTTTGAGCAGACACATGCACATTTGTGGCCTGCTGGTGGTCATTTTGCAGTGCTCTGGCAGTGCTCCTCCTGCTACTCCTTGCACAAAGGCGGAGGTAGCGGTCCTGCTGCTGGGTTGTTGCCCTCGTACGGCCTCCTCCACGTCTCCTGATGTACTGGCCTGTCTCCTGGTAGCGCCTCCATGCTCTGGACACTACGCTGACAGACACAGCAAACCTTCTTGCCACAGCTCGCATTGATGTTCCATCCGAGCTGCACTACCTGAGCCACTTGTGTGGGTTGTAGACTCCGTCTCATGCTACCACTAGAGTGAAAACACCGCTAGCATTCAAAAGTGACCAAAACATCAGCCAGGAAGCATAGGAACTGAGAAGTGGTCTGTGGTCCCCACCTGCAGAACCACTCCTTTATTGGGGGTTTCTTGCTAATTGCCTGTTGTCTATTCCATTTGCACAACAGCATGTGAAATTTATTGTCAATCAGTGTTGCTTCCTAAGTGGACAGTTTGATTTCACAGAAGTGTGATTGACTTGGAGTTACATTGTGTTGTTTAAGTGTTCCCTTTATTTGAGCAGTGTATATGGATGATTTACAAAGCCAGGCACATTTAACAATTAGGCTTTTGATTATAGACCTAATTTAGTTGGGTTTTCCTCTCTCCTCAATTTTCTTAGACAATTAGGCTAAGGCCAGGGCTGTTTCCCCGTCTCTGCTACTGCTGCTGCCTCTGCAGCATTGTTCTCAATCCCAATATGCTGGTTAACTTTGTTATTATGCACATAGCAACATAGGAAAGGGCGGCAATTCTACGGAGCACTGAAGTTTATGTTTCAGAACCATGGACAGCGACCGTATCCAATGCAGGAGAAAGCACATTTGCTATAAAATAATATTTGATTTATTAGTGTTACACCATTATTAGTACATGATATAACCATATACAATGTCAGTATCACGTCTTAGCGTGATGGACTGTGCCATCCCTATGGCCTCGGCAATGGATTAGTCAACTGAGACAGGCGCGAATCAGACAGGTGTCCATGTGCACCATGAAGAAAACAAACTTTTGCGGCTGCTCGACTTAAGAAATCCCAGTCAACCAACAGCCTATCGACCAAACTGTCGACCAAATGGGGTCAGCCCTAGATTTACTATTAGGAGATAAAAGGGTATGGCATGGGCAATTTACCTTCCTTGGAACAACATGCTGTAGGGGCAGGTTATAGATATGAAAGATATCACAAATATCCACATCTCTGCTCAATCTATTCCCTTACCTTGACTTTATTCATTTTCACGGCATCCTGCTGCATCTGAGGCAGGGGATCCTTCTTCACCTTTTCCTCATCTTCATCATTCTGATTATCAACAAAATCTCTCTCAGCCGCATCACTATCAGTGCTCTGTTCAACTGTGGACCTGTTGGCACTGGTCCTCCTTTTGGTCTAAAAAGACAATACAGTCAATGACATACTGTATGTTGCTATACAGGCCTTTGAGAAGAGCTACAGTAAACCATTGGTGATTGAATATTAAAAGATGGAAGTCTGTTGTAAGGACAATTTACCCTCCAACCTCACAACATGTTATATGGCATATTGGACAGGTTTAAAGTGTGGACATGTAAGACCCCAGATTTCCCTTTCTCTCCTCAGTCTATTCTCTCACCTTAACTTTTCTCCTTGTCACAGCCTTCAGCTTGATCTGAGGCAGGGGATCCTTCACTTCACTATCTTCTGGATAGTTTAAACCCAGGATATAATTCTTCATTTTCTGGACTTGACCTTCCAAACTTTGATGATCATGTGGATCATCTTCATTTAAACTCTGGTTGGAAGAAATTAGACCATTCTTTAAATGCTCATGGATATGGACAATATACCACAGCTAAGAGCTGTTCTTACACATGACACAAAGCACAGTTATTATAAACTGGTTGCCAACTTAATTAGAAGAGGACAAATAAATGTTTTACGCTCTGATATACCATAGCTTTCAGCCAATCAGCATTCAGGGCTCAAAACACCCAGTTTATAATGGCCAATATATAAAAAAAATTCACAGAACAGGTTTTCGCTATAAATACACATAGATTCTATTGCCTGATTACAAGATTCGTAATTAATGCGTTCTGGAGTCACCTATTATTATTATAATTTAGGTAGAATTATGATAGCCTACTACTGTTATCTTTACAAGGATCATATTTGATGTATAACAAGTCCCATAGGTTATTATAATGCATACATTTTTTTACAATATTAAAAATGATAATATTAGCGGCACATTAACGTTAGCCCACACCGCCACCCAGCTGCCACAACTTGCGGCACCCCTACCGTCATGTCCTGTAAACCCTGTGGTTCCTGACGCAGCATAAAAAAAGACAGTGGAGCGGTTCCTGCACCACTGCATGGGGCTTCTCTGTTAGCAATTCATAGGCTTACCTTATTATCCTCCATGGTTAAAGTCTATGGCTGGAGCCTATATTCCCATCATGTAAAACTTTACCAAGTGATTACCAAAGAGATAAACTATCGCATTTTATACGGTAACTCAGCCAACGTCATAATGTGAATGCACTTTGACGTAATAAAACAACTTCAGGGATGATCTGTCAATCAATGCAATCAGCGACGCAATACTGGATCCCCATACCACTAAAAAGACCACTCGAAACTGGTGTATTAGCTACGTTCCCGTTTTTTTGTACAATAATGTGAAAGACAACAAATAAATAAGTAAACAACACCCATCACCAATGATGAGCAATACATAGCATTGTAAATAACAATGCGTTCTTAACTGACTTGCCTCGTTAAATAAGGTTAAATCATTTTTTTTTAATTAAAAAATCAAATGCAGTAATTTGAGAAGAACGCTTGAGGGCGACTACGAACCAGTTTTGAATAAACGAGGACAGAAACATGCCATGTGTTGTTGGGTCAGAGGCGAAGGGACATAGTTGAAATGAGAAAAAATGGTGGCGCACGCAGAAATACACGTGGTTCACCGTGGTGGCAACAAAATACACTTCAGAGAGACAGTTATTACAAATGATTCCAACTACATTGTAGCTGACATGAGCTAAACCTGAATTAACTGTATGACACAAGTATGTCATGGATGCAAACTGTAGCCCTGGCTAGCTACTGTGGCTAGCACATTAGCTAACGTGTTACTGTGTAGCTACAACACAAGTATTTTAATCTTGAGAGAAACTTAACGTTGACTATTGTTGTCTGTGGTCCTGCAAGAATTATGGGTTCGATTCCCGGGAGCACCCATACGTAAAATGTATTCGTGCATGGTCATTGCTTTGTCCCGCAACGAACTATTGTTGATACAGACGACTCTTTGCAGAAGCTTCCGTACGTGTCCTTGATCAACCAACTCAAACGAAAATAACGTTTCCACTTAACAGCGACATATTCAGTGTCTCTAGGAACAATACTTTGCGGGACGAAGCAAGCATGATCTTAGCAAAGTCGCTTTGGGTAAAAGTTATTACTAAATGGCTTATACACAGAACCAGTGCAGTGGTGGAAAAAGTACCCAATTGTCATACATGACTGAGTCATTTTCTATTAAGGTATCTTTACTTTTACTCAAGTTAAAGTCACCCAGTAAAATACTAGAGTAATAGTCTAAAAGTATTTTGTTTTAAATATACTTAAGTATCAAAAATGTAATTGGATAAAATATACTTATAAACCTATAAATAATTTCAAATTCCTTATATTAATAAGCAAACCAGATGGCACCATATTCTTGTTTTTTTCATTTATGGATAGCTAGGGGCTCCAACACTGACATAATTTACAAATTAAGCAGATATAGATTAGAATGTTAGATTAGAACATTGTGCAAGGTTATTGTCCATTGTGCCAATGAAGCTGTTCTTATGCTACACCCTCGGGAGTGTGGTGTCAGGAAAATAACCTCACGCTCAACATCAACAAAACAAAGGAGATGATCGTGGACTTCAGGAAACAGCAGAGGGAGCAACCCCCCTATCCACATCAATAGGACAGTAGTGGAGAAGTTGAACGTTTTAAGTTCCTCGGCATACACATCACGGACAAATTGAAATGGTCCACCCACACAGACCGCATGGTGAAGGAGGCACAACAGCGCCTCTTCAACCTCAGGAGGCTGAAGAAATTTGGCTTGTCAACAAAAACGGTCACAAACTTTTACAGATGCACAATCGAGAGCATCCTGTCAGGCTGTATCACCGCCTGGTACAGCAACTGCACAACGCATCACCGGGGTAAAACTATCTTCCCTCCAGGACACTTACACCACCCGATGTCACAGGAAGGCAAAAAAGACCATCAAGGACAACAACCACCCGAGCCACTGCCTGTTCACCCTGCCTCAAAGCTGGGACCGAGAGACTGAAAAACAGCTTCTATCTCAAGGTCATCAGACTGTTAACCAGCCATCACTAACATTGAGTGGCTGCTGCCAACATACTGACTCAATCTCTAGCCACTTTAATAATACAAAATTGGATGTAATAAATGCATCACTAGTCACTTTAAACAATGCCACTTTATATAATGTTTACATACCCTATTTTACTCATCTCATATGTATATACTGTACTCTATACCATCTACTGCATCTTGCCTATGCCGTTTGGCCATCGCTCATCCATATATGTATATGTACATATTCTTATTCATCCCTTTACACTTGTGTGTGTATAAGGTAGTTGTTGTGAAATGTTTTGATTACTTGTTAGATATTACTGCACGGTCGGAACTAGAAGCACAAGCATTTCGCTACACTCGCATTATTAACATCTGCTTACCATGTGTATTTGATTGAATGTTTTCCCCATAAAACCTACCACTGCTTTGATTTCTAATTTGATCAGTATTGGTTTATGCTGTGTTAAAATTTGTGTTTAAGCAATAAACACATTTTAAAAAATCCCTATAGGCTGTCTCATCGTCGTTGGTGATCAGGCCCTACCACAATCGTGTCATTGGCTAACTTAATGATGGTGTTGGAGTCGCAGGTGAACATGGAGTACAGGAAGGGACTAAGCAGGCACCCCTGAGGGGTCCCCGTGTTGAGGATCAGCATGGCAGATATGATGTTGCCTACCCTCACCACCTGGGGCGGCCTGTCAGGAAGTCCAGGATCCAGTTACAAATTGTTGCCTACCCTCACCACCTGGGGGCGGCTCATTAGGAAATTACAGGATCCAGATGCAAGTGCTTTCAATGTGATCTCCTACTGCTAGCTAGTGGATGAACTGGGAATCAGACAGGGGAATATTTATATCAATGGATAGGTAGAGACTTCAGCTTTCTTCTCATGTGTATATCCTGTAAAACGAAAAACGTTGCACAAACCCCGCGCTTTTAAAATGGCTATGTGCACATGTTTAGAGCGAGTAATTGTTTACATATTTTATGTCAAACCTAGACTTTCAAACCTCTTATTCCCCAACAACTGACAATTTGGACCTCCACCGTATCTCGGGCTCTGTAATAGTCACATTGTTTCTGACGATTATCAGAATCCCACAGTTCTTAGCTTTCTAACAGTACTTAACTGTCGTTCTGTCCCTGAGCAAGGGAGGTAACCCACTGTTCCCTGGGCGCGGATGACGTGAATGTCGATTAAGGCAGACCCCGCACATCTCTGATTCAGAGGGGTTGGGTCAAATGCGTAAGACACATTTTAGTTGAATGCATTCAGTTGCACAACTGACTAGGTATTCACCTTACCTTTTCCGTAAGCATGTTTCTGTAAGGACCGAAATGTACTTTATGAGGGCAGAATACAATATTATGCATCATTTATAAAATGCCACCAGAGGGCGTCAGAGTTGAACAGGTTAAGAACAGCTATGACGACAGACAAACAGGTATTCGTTGGTAATAGTACTTTAAGGAATGAGCAGCAGTAAAAGGGTGACCCAGACTCACCCTGGTTCGTGAGGGTTGAAGACAGTGAAAAATGATCATTAAGTAAATGGGACTTTTCAATTCTTGAATAAAAATCTTTAATGAAAATGAATTTAAATACAATTGACTTGAGGATCAGAGCAGGCAGGCTAGCCCTGTGCCTCTACCTCTGCGGTTCATCTCAACCAAGAGGTTGTGTGGGTTGTCTTTCTCTCTGTGGGTGTGAATCACTATGAGCTCTCCCTCTGCCTGCCATTTGGCTGATCAGAAGCCTTCTGCTCTTTCTTACTCACATGAACAGGAGGAATGGCCTCTGGGGTAACCTCCTCCTCTATCTAATGCCTCTTCCACCTCCTCTTTCTGACTGTGTTCGACTGAGGTCACTCGTTCTCTCTCCCTGGGTGTTGGATAGTTCCTCCTCCTCTGTGTCTTTGTGATGGTGGAGGGAGTTATCCTGTTCCGGCTCCCTCTAAGGGTGTGCACCGTAATCTCTTTCGGTGTGTTGAGGGGTTCAGTGGTTTTGGAGGGAGTCTGAAGTTCGATCTCTAGAGATGAGTGTGGGGTCTATCAAATCAAATGTATTTTTATCCGCTGATATCTCAAAGTGCTGTACAGAAACCCAGCCTAAAACCCCAAACAGCAAGCAATGCTAGGAAAAACTCCCTAGAAAGGCCAAAACCTAGGAAGAAACCTTGAGAGGAGCCATGCTATGAGGGGTGGCCAGTCCTCTTCTGGCTGTGCCGGGTGGAAATTATAACAGAACATGGCCAAGATGTTCAAATGTTCATAAATGACCAGCATGGTCAAATAATAATAGTCACAGTAGTTGTCGGGGGTGCAGCAAGTCAGCACCTCAGGAGTAAATGTCAGTTGGCTTTTCATAGCCGATTATTAAGAGTACCTCTACCATCCTGCTGTCTCTAGAGAGTTGAAAACAGCAGGTCTGGGACAGGTAGGACGTCTGGTGAACAGGTCAGGGTTCCATAGCCACAGGCAAAACAGCTGAAACTGGAGAAGCAGCACGGCCAGGTGGACTGGGGACAGCAAGGAGTCATCATGCCAGGTAGTACTGAGGGATGGTCCTAGGGCTCAGGTCCTCCGAGAGAGAGAAAGAAAGAGAGAATTAGAGAGAGCATACTTAAATTCGCAAAGGACACCGGATAAGACAGGAGAAGTACTCCAGATATAACAAACTGACCCTAGCCCCCCGACACATAAACTACTGCAGCATAAATACTGGAGGCTGAGACAGAAGGGGTCAGGAGACACTGTGGCCCCATCTGATGATACCCCCGGACAGGGCCAAACAGGAAGGATATAACCCCACCCACTTTGCCAAAGCACAGACCCACACCACTAGAGGGATAACTTCAACCACCAACTTACTGAGACAAGGCCGAGTATAACCCACAAAGATCTCCGCCACGGCACAACCCAAGGGGGGGCGCCAACCCAGACAGGAAGATCTCATCAGTGACTCAACCCACTCAAGTGACGCACCCCTCCTAGGGACGGCATGAAAGAGCACCAGTAAGCCAGTGCCTCAGCCCCTGTAATAGGGTTAGAGGTTGAGAATCCCAGTGGAAAGAGGGGAACCGGCCAGGCAGAGACACCAAGGGCGGTGCGGTTCGTTGCTCCAGAGCCTTTCCGTTCACCTTCACACTCCTGGGCCAGACTACACTTAATCATATGACCCACTGAAGAGATGAGTCTTCAGTAAAGACTAAAAGGTTAAGACCGAGTCTGCGTCTCTCACATGGGTAGGCAGACCATTCCATAAAAATTGAGCTCTATAGGAGAAAGCCCTGCCTCCAGCTGTTTGCTTAGAAATTCTAGGGACAATTAGGAGGCCCGTGTCTTGTGACCGTAGCATACGGGTAGGTATGTACGGCAGGACCAAATCAGAGAGATAGGTAGGAGCAAGCCCATGTAATGCTTTGTAGGCTAGCAGTAAAACCTTGAAATCAGCCCATAGTGGTGTCCCCATCCCTCCTAAGGAGGAGCCACTGAGACATGTGATGAGGCCAAGGAAGATCACTCTGCAAGGACGGGATAGGACACATCACAACACTGCTGCTCATTCATATTCAAACACACCTCAGAGTACGGACACAAACATGGACGCCCCCCCCCCCCCCCCCCCCCCCACACACACACACACACACAATGAACTTACCTGTACATATCAGAATCATACATTCGACAGCCACCTCTTCCCCCACATGTATTGATCCCCCACCTCAAACATGTTGAGTCAATTCCAGATGCTGGAATGGTGCTGGAATGCAGGTGCAGTAGGGCCTAGTATGTAATGATGTGATACCATGTGTACCCCATATCCTGTGTTTGTGTTGATGTTTTTTTATTTAATTTAAACAGGGAGTCACACTGAGATTAAACATCCATTTTACCACAGTGCCCTGTAAAAGCTGTAAAAGCTGAAGTCATATTGAACAACTACCAGAGAGAACCTTCTCTACATAGGAATTGCATACCATATTTTTTTCCATACATCAAAATAATACTTTATTGTCAATCAGCCATTACTAACTTAGATAAGGCCTCAACAAGGCCCCAGTTAATGGTTGAAAATAACTAATTTCAGTGCCAATGAGTTACACTGAGTGTATAAAACATTAAGAACACCTGCTCTTTCCATGACATATGCTGACCTGGTGAATCCAGGTTAACGCTATAATCCCTTATGGATGTTACTAGTTAAATCCACTTAAATCAGTATAGATAAAGAGGAGGGGAAAGGTTTAAAAAATATATTGAAAAAGCTTGAGACAATTGAGATATGGATTGTGTATGTGTGCCATTCAGAGGGTGAATGGGCAAGACAAAATATTTAAGTGCCTTTAAACAGGTTATGGTAGTAGGTGCCAGTGGTACCAGTTTGTGTCAAGAACTGCAACGCTGCTGTTTTTTTACGCTCAACAGTTTCCTGTGTGTATCAAGAATGGTCCACCACTCAAAAGACATACAGCCAACTTGACACAACTGTGGGAAGCATTGGAGTCAACATGGGCCAGCATCCCTGTGAATGTTTTGTACACTCAGTACATTAATAGTATTGGTACGTGTTCTTGCCGTAACCTGTAAAGCTGGAGCAGCCTGCGAGGCAGGGGGAGGTGTAAGTGATGCCGTTGTCTGAACACTCAGGGTCCCACTCCCCAGCCAAGCAGTAGCAGTCTCTGTTACACTCTGACAACAGGCTGCCATCGTACACCAGGGGACCTGGGGGACAGAGAAAATCGCTGGTAATGATGATGTTTAAATAATTGTTGCTGAACTATCATTGACACAGGCACAGTGACAAAACAGCCAGGAATCCGGGCTCAGTAACAACCATACTGAATATTCCCACAAGAGGGAGCCCCGGCACAAGCCCATGTGTGTTTTGGTCTAGCTCTCCCTCATATTCCACTGATCAAAACTTTTGTTTTTATCAACCCACCAACCAACCAATCAGATGTCATATTTACCCGTTGTAGGACACGGTCAGACCAGCCACCTGAACGTTGTCACACTTAGTGCCAGACTGCAGAGGGAGGAGGAGGTAGGCCATGAAGGAGGTGACGAAAGACAGCTGGGCTCCAGACACAACGCCAAGCTTATACCTCTTCATCAGTAGACCTCCCAGGAATATCCCCACTGCACCCACAGGCAGGTTCAACTCACCTGGAAAAGTTATACTCACACGTCTTTAGTGCTACCAGTGTGCTGGAGTTTAATTTCCACTCATGTATAACAAACCTACAGGGGATGGGAGAGAACAAAAAAAGTGTATTTAATGCCATTCAACATCAGTGCTGACAGGAGGGAACATTTCAGTTGGAGCATGTCCAGGTTTCTATGGCTTCGTTGAGACAGGCAGCCCAATTCAGTCATTGTTTTGAGTAATTGTTGTAACTTTAATGTGTTCATGTTTAAGTTAATTCATTGAGCTGTAATTAAAGATATTTCTTTACAGTTATTTACATATGTAATTGTATTGGTTAGTATTGAATTACGCTTTTGACTGCAAGTTCCAGAATGCCTTGCGACAGGAATGAGAGCGAGAACGCGCCAGTTATGTGCAGGTGCAAAGTGATTAGGCTGACCTTTCCGCTAGCATTTTACCTGAATTGCTTTGTAGAATCTAAAGTTCTTAAATGTAACGTGAACAAGTAATATTACTAAAAGAAGCGTTCATATTCACCCCGACGTCCCGAGTCATTACTTTGAAGACAGTTATTCTAAAAGTAATTGCTCTTTTGACCAATCAGATATGCTCTGAAAAAGAGCTGTGGCGAAAATATCTAACGTGATAATTTCCCATCATTATTCAACAGGCTAATGGGTCTCCAGTTGTCTATATAAAGAGTATCCTTATTAAGTTTGGGAATCAAAGTAATTACACCTTGTTTTAAGGAAGCCGGTAACTCCCCATTTTCTATTGATTCGTGAAACATAAATTGAGCAAGAATGAAAGGAATCAATTTATCATTGAATGCTTTATAAAACTCGCTTATTAAACCATCATTTCCAGGGGACCTATTGTCCTTAAGGCTTTTAATACAGTCTTTTATCTCAATTTCAGATAACTCATCATCACAAAAATCCCTGAAATCATTATCTATCTTAGCAATGTTTGCAACACGTCATGCTCTTATCAACTGAGCTACGAAGGAGCACGTCGAAGTCACTAGAATGATGACAAGCCATTTTAACGGATTCTAAAGGGAATCAGAATTCCAAACTAATTTCTATGGCAACACAGTTGTCAATTTTGTAAACAATCATTTTCGAACGTGTGTTGCCAAGAGACATCTAACCGACGTTCTATGGAACGTTTTCTGTGCGAAAACAAAAATGTTGCTGCTGACAACAAACTTGTTTGATTTTTGAGACCTGAGAACAATCGACTGGAAAATGCCTGGGTGCTTTTCAAGACTGGCGGAGAGAGTGCGTGGACGTCGGCGGCCTACTGCGTCGACAGGTTGTTCAAATTCATTTGTGGCTTGTTTTTCTTGTCTTTTTTTGTTTTGCAGGGTTCGTGATCGTCGACAGGTGGACAGCGACAGCGACTTCGAAGAGGGTATGTGGAGTTTACAACTCTTCTTTGACTACATTTAACAATGCCATTATAATTTGCGAAATGTTGTGTATTTCTATCATTCAGACATGGCAAAAATGCTTGTGCTCGAGATGTTGTAGCTTGCTAGCTAACATGAACTTTAGTAACTGTTGCTAAGCAATCAACTTTTGCTACCTAGCTAGCTAACATTAGCAATCTTGCTATTTTTTTAATGTCCTAACAATAGTTTATTTTATATTCCAATGTTCCTCATTTTAGAAACAACTGTCCTGGATGAGGTCCAGTTGGATGTGCCATTGGATGATGTGCCAGATGTTCCACAGCTGCCAGTCCTCCTTGATGTCCAGAATGCTGCTATCATCCTTGAGGATGTGCCAGATGTGCAGACTATCCTTGAGGTACAATTTTCTGAAAGTTTGGGGTTTTATGTTTGAAAAATATCCCAGATATTCAAGTTGTCTCTTTAACATGAAACAAATCTCTTGTCTGCTTTCTGCTTTAGGAGGCCACTGGCAATTGGCAGTTGATTCCGATTAGGTTCAGCCCCCAGTACTGTGGGCCTGTTGTGATCAGGGTAAGAGACCCCCCCCCCCCCCACACACACACACACACACACACACACACACACACAGTCACATCACTGTTACAATGTTTACTGTTTCCAACATGAATGTATTGTAATGTGCAGAACAATGCCGGTCCGGTGGTTAAAGCTTGGAGAACTTTCCAGTTCATCAGCCCCATCATCACCTACATGCGTGGGGGATCCCAGGTATGTGTCTTTGTAACAACCTAATCATAATCTATATTGTCAGTCATTTGATCTTGATGGAAATGTGTCACAGCAATTGCCGAAGTGGTTTTGTTGATGTTGTCTTGTTGTTTATCTCAACAGCAGGTGGTGGTGAGGATGCACCACGTGAGTAGGGTGAGAGGCCTGGAGACTCAACTGGTGTGGGCCATCTCCAAGGAGACAGCCAGGCTTAGTCCAGAGGGCATCCCCTACTGTGCCACCAAAGTGCAGTCCATCACTTGGATCCAGGTAAGACGTAAATACTACTGAAACAGTAGTAGATTAGGCTTTTCTTCACTTATTCCATTTGGCCTTAATATGTATTCTCTCTTTGTCAGCGTGTGGCTGGCAGGGTGACCCACTATGCGTCTCACCTCCGCCACGAGACGTCTGTGGACGTGACGCTTGGCTGCTACCAGGTAAATAAACGATTTCCTATGTATATAGACTAGACATTACTGGGCATTTTTGCATTCGATTTGGTGTGTTTTCTAATAACGTGTGTGTGTGTGGTA
Source organism: Oncorhynchus kisutch (assembly GCF_002021735.2). Taxonomy (NCBI): domain Eukaryota; kingdom Metazoa; phylum Chordata; class Actinopteri; order Salmoniformes; family Salmonidae; genus Oncorhynchus; species Oncorhynchus kisutch. The sequence goes on along the minus strand of NW_022265772.1, from coordinate 300,805 downwards.
AACCGGTGTGCTGTGTGTGTTTTGAGCAGCAGACTGATGTCTCAGTGGTGTACGCCACTCTCCACATGGGGCTGGACGGGCTTCTATCCTCTTCGGCGTGGTCGGAGGCTGCCTCCTTCTCTACTCCCACCATTCAGCAGTTCACTGACCCAGAGCCTGAGGGCCACAACTGCTATGAGGTCAGATGTTACACACACATACTATTGACTAGGAGCATTAAGATCCTTCCATTAACCGATTGTTTGTTATGTCATTGCACTGGTCACTGATTTTGAATGCTTGTTTTGTTGTCGTAGGGCTGGGAGGAGGACCTGCTGCCTGAGGAGAGGGAGGTTCCTCTGCTAAAGTGAGTTCCTCTAAATGTCTGTAGTCTGAGCTTGTCAAATGCTGAAGGATAGTGGTCATAATGCTGTTATTGACTCTAATGGTTGACATGCTTCATTCCCTCCCTTTCACAGCCTCTACCTTACCACCAAGAGAGTGGAGGACATCGCCCTGAGGCTCGACTCCTTGCGCCAGGCCTTCACTGTGAGTAGACCCACTGTTCTTTTTGTCTCTGTGACTTCTTGTTCTGTCTCCAAGAGGAAGATGTCTCACCCTAACTCTTCCCTCTTCCCTAGACCCTGCTTGGTTCCACCCTGAGCAGGAACCATCTGTTTGTGGCGGGAAAGGTCCTCCTGGGCGGCCTTGTTCAGGCCAACCATATGGTAACTCACTTACTCATTCTCTTTCAAGGGAAAGAGAGCGTCCCTGAGGGGAAATGTGTTCTGTTCACTAAGATGCTCTTTTCTTTGTCATAGGACGAGGCCAAATTCATCCGTACCTATAATGACTTTGTGGACTACCTGAGTGACCCCTCCAAGCGGAATGACATTGAGAGGGAGCTGGCTGAGGCAAAGGTGAGTTCATTAACTCTTTCAAGTCTCACTGAGTTCTTCCACATGCATGTCTTTCATACATCACAGTAGCTGATATTTATGAAATCATTCCTATTTTCTCCAAACGTGTTTTCTTGTCCTAGATCCATCATGTGAACATGATAGATGTCCTCTTTGAGCTGGTGCAGTTTGGGATGATGACAGCTCAGAAGTCCCTGATGGTGGTAAGTAGCATCTCACTGGAACATGTTTTGATATCGCTCTATTAGCAGTTTCACTTAAATTCCTCATCTCTTCTCTCCTCTTTTCTCCTCCTTTGTTTCCTTTTGCACCCTGGTGGGTTCGTGGAGCGTCTGTATGCTCTCCTGTACTCCTTCCTGCCCACTGCTGCCAACATGGAGCCAGAGGCTGATAGAATCCTACTGCTGCTCAATGTAAGAGTCAAGAGGTTACTTCCTGTTTACTTCCATATTCTTAGTGTACTTCCTTTTGACTTCCTTATTCATGGTTAACCAGGTTTCAATGCCATTTTAGGGGGAGTATTTCTAATTGTCTCTCTCCTCTTGATAAGCTAGTAACTCAGAGCCATTTCCTATGTGTTGTGTGGTGTTCTCTTCAGGGCGGACTGATGGCTCTGCTAGATGACATGTTTGGCCAGCAGCTGGCCTGGTATTTTAACTCTGAGTCTCTGGTCTCTGAGCTCTCCAGCCTCCTGGAGTACCACTTGGAGAACCTCATGGCCAGCATGTAGTCCTACTGCAGGGACCATACTCCTTTCTCCTTCTCTCTCTCTTTTGAAGGAATTGAGGACTTGAAGTGCTTTGTTGAACCCTGATTAGTTAACACCCATTAATTTAATGTATTCTCTTGTTTTCTCTCCCCAAAGGATTATTGTGACACTTTGCCACCCAACAGGGATCTAGACACCAATGCACTACATTACTTTGCACTGAATTTGACATTTGTAAAATAAAATAAGTTGTAGTTCAAAAACATTTTGTTTCTGTCTTTTCATCTATTTGATTTTATGACCATTTCCTCTTCCTGGAGGTATAATGCATATATTAGAATATTACATGAACAATGATGCTTTATTATCTGCATATGGAAATAAAAAACAATGTTTAGATGTGTGGGAGAAAATCATATACATGATTATAGTAATACAAGAAAAGATACATGTATGGGTTAATTTCCTGTTCTGGTAAAATGCATTGTCTATTGTATAGGACAGAAAGCAGAGAAAGACCATGGGAGTATGGAATAGCCGGGAACACTAAAGGAATGCAGACACATAGATGCCTAGAAATGACTGGATATACAAAGGTCAGAGTGATATATGAAGGAGGGTGTCAGCCAAATGACCCCAGACGAATTACAGATATCAGTTACATCGTAGGGGAGACACAAGTCTGTTTAATCTTATACAAACATATGAAGAGAAGGCGACCAGAACAGCTAGTCACAGGAAAGGGGGATGTATATTATCTTTAGGTCAAAAGAAGGGTCTTGTCATTATTTTTAATCTGACCGAAAGCAGATGTGGGCGTTACTGGGCTGAACAAGCAGGATGCACGAAGTAGGATGGATTCATGGCTTGTGTGTATAAAAGTCCGAGCGAGTGCTCTGAAAAGGGGTGGGTCCCGCGGGGCTCTCCGGCTTATGATACGGGTGTATTAAAAGTCTATCATTGAATTCAAAGTTCTTGGACGTGTCATTTTTGAACCGATTTTCCACTACAGATGATTTACAGATACTACAGGCCCACACTTATATGGTTTTGTACGGTGATACTGGGGCGGCAGGGTAGCCTAGTGGTTAGTGTTGGACTAGTAACCGGAAGGTTGCAAGTTCAAACCCCCGAGCTGACAAGGTACACATCTGTAGTTCTGCCACTGAACAGGCAGTTAACCCACTGTTCCTTGGCCATCATTGAAAATAAGAATTTGTTTTTAACTGACTTGCCTAGTTAAATAAAAAAAATACTGTACTATTTAAAAACATGTAGGATGACATACACTGAGTCCACAATAGACTAGGAACATCTTCCTAATATTGAGTTGCACACTCTTTTCCCCTCAGAACAGCCTCATTTCCTCTGGGCATGGACTCGACAAGCTGCCCTAAGCGTTCCACAAGGGTGCTGGCCCATGTTGTGTCAAGTTGGCTGGACGTCCTTTGGGTGGTGGACCATTCTTGAGACACATGGGAAACTGTTGAGCATGAAAAAAAAACAGCAGTGTTGCAGTTCTTGACACACTTAACCCGGTGCGCCTGGCACCTACTACCATACCCCGTTCAAAGACAGTTAAATCTTTTCTCTTGCTGAATCACCCTCTGAATGACACACACAATCCATGTCTCAATTCTCTCAAGGTTTTAAAATCTTTCTTTAACTCCCCTTCATCTACACTGATTGAAGTAGATTCAACAAGTGACATCAATAAGGGGTCATAGCTTTAACTTGGTCAGTCTATGTCATGGAAAGAGCAGGTGTCCTCAATGTTTTGTATTATCAGTGTGTGTAGTAACCTGGTACAGTATAAAGTATACCACTAGAGGGGATAATTGCTTCAGTCTTGAATGTTACTTCTCACTAGCCCTACATTAACAGTCTGCCATTGTAGACTCCGGTAACTTCGGTATCTTAGTTTTTTATATTTGCCATTCATGTCTGAACCATTTACCGTCTTTCCCACTGAAACCGTAATGTTAGCGTTCATGTGAGAGAGGGTGTAGTAGTGCATACTGACCACTAGTTGGATCATAGTGTGGGTGGTGGAGTTTATGCAGGAACACAGAGGGTAGAGGCATTCTCCATCACAGTAGAAGGCAGAGTAACCCGTAGGAGCCAATACCCAGTCCTAATGGAGAGAAATACCATAGAAATCGAATGACAAGATTAGATGAATGACTAGAACAGACTCTTTCTATGAGAAATACATGATAAAGAATGCAAAGAACATACTCTACAATGCACATCCTACAAAAATGCCTTGCTTCCCTAAAATACGAACTGTCTGTTACAGCAAATAAGGTGGTACAATGTTAGCTCATGATTATCTATTCAGTACAATGAGTAGTTAAGAGAGACAGAATCTCACCTTCTAGCCTTGTTCACTGAATCTCACAGATAATTCATGTCTCTTACAAGCCTGACGCCCACTGTTGACATGGCTGTGATCTGAAAGGGACCAAAAAATATGTTATGAACCAGGAAAGACTAATGTACACTTTGGATGCATTGGATTTGAAATGAAATGTAAACGTAACTTAAGTCATTTTGTAATTTGGATGAACTATCCCTTTAAACTGTGTATAAAACAAGTTGAACTACAAGATGAAAACCAGTGTTGTCCCCTGACCTTGTATGTATACTGGGCAAGGGCAGATTGTATTTGGGCTTCTTCTTATGGGGGTTGGGTTTCAGGGCGACAGGGGGACTGGTTGGCCCTGAAGAAGTTGGTTAGATGAGTACTTGAAGGCTTATATCTATATTTTGGAATATTGGATTTTAATTTTGGGAGGCTTTCATCATGGAAAAGGGACCAGACCACTTTTTTTGTTAGTTAACCTAAACGAATCACGACCCTCTATAGAATAACAACAGTGACAACAGTTGACTGCTATTTAAGTAATCATTTGACTGTCAAATCCATGTATTGGTGTGTGGCCATTGACTTTTATGGAGAGGCCGCCCCACATTTTCTGTGCCATTTCCTGGGCATTTCATTAACTCCACGTTCTAAGTTCTGCTCATCCCAGTACTTGGAAAAATCAATGGTACAAGACCTAAGATATTATCTCTTAGGAGGTGTGTAATGGGCTGCAGGGAAGTCAGGCGTAGGAGAGCAGAACTGGGTGATAACGGGAGCAGTTTAATGAGGAGAAAACCAACAGCACCCAGAACAACAAAATATGGGTTGAAATAACCCATCGCAAACCAGTCTGAAGTGCACATACACTTTACAACAAACAATTCCACACAGAGACATGGGGGGAACAGAGGGTTATATACACGTCAAGCAATGAGGAAATGTAAACCAGGTGTGTGGGAAAACAAGACAAAACAAATGGAAAATGAAAGGTGGATCGGCGATTGCTAGAAGACCGGTGAAGTCTACCGCCGAACGATGCCTGAACAAGGAGAGGAACCGACTTCGGGGGAAGTCGTGACAGTACCCCCCCCCCCCCCCCCCTTGACGCGGGGCTCCAGCAGCGCACCGACACCGACCTCGGGGACCACCCAGAGGGCGAGGTGCAGGGCGATCTGAACGGAGACGGTGGAAATCCCGCAGAATTGAATTGTCCAACACGTCCTCCACCAGAACCCAGCATGCCTCCTATGGACCGTGTCCCTCCCACTCCACAAGTTACTGAAGGCTCCTCGCCCGATGCCTCGAATCCTCGATGTCCAGAGGGGGCAGAGGAACCTCCCGCACCTCAGACTCCTGGAGCGGACCAGCCACCACCAGCCAGCCAACCATTGTATTTGTTGCCTACTCACAAAGTATTACCACAAGTACAGTGTAGGATCGGAGGTACTGGGGGATGGAATGGACGGACCCCGATACGGACGTCCGCGGGTGGCCCACATAGACTACACCGGTAATGGTCGATCAGGGCCCTCTCATTCCATCCCACGCTGGCAGCCAGGGTCCTGAAGTCCAGGTGACGGAGGGGTGGACAGTGGTGTGGGTTGTGGTGTTGGTTGGGGTGAAGTTGATGGAGGTGTGGGAAAACCCCCTCTCTCCCATCGTTTCATGGTGAGCAGCACGCGATCCATGGCTGTGCCAAGATGTTGGAGCATAGTCGCGTGCTGCTGGACGCGTTCCTCTACTGGTACAGGAGGACTGGGTGCACCTGCTGATTCCATATTTTTGGTGCGTGATTCTGTCAAGTGTCCGTGTGCAGAGGTGAGCACGGAGTCAGGCGCAGGACACAGAACTGAGTAAAATAACGTAGTTTACTCGAAAAATAAACAATCATAAATTCCACGCAGGGAAAAACACACAATGACACAGAAGACTAACACTCAACAAGGAACAATCACGCACAAAACATCATGGGAACCAGAGGGTTAAATAGGGAAATAATTATAACGTAATGGGAACCAGGTGTGTACAATCAAGACAAAACAAATGGAAAAAGAAGCGTAGATCAGTGGTAGCTAGAAAGCCGGTGACAATGACCGCCGAACGCCGCCGGAACAAGGAGAGGCACCAACTTCGGCGGAAGTCGTGACACAACTAAACACCCTGGATTCTTTACACAAACATTGAAAGGCTACAATCGCAAATTTGGACTCATCAAACCAAAGTACAGATTTCCACCAGTCTAAGGTCCATTGCTCGTGTTTCTTGGCCCAAGCAAGTCTCTTCTTATTTTTGGTGTCCGTCCTTTAGTTGTGGTTTCAATGGAGCAATTCGACTATGAAGGCCTGATTCACACATTCTCCTCTGAACAGTGCATGTTGAGTTGTGTGTTTCTTGAACTCTGTGAAGCATTTATTTGGGCTCCAATCTGAGGTGCAGTTAACTCTACTAAACGTATCCTCTGGAGCAGAGGTTACTCTGGGGTCTTCCTCATGAGAGCCAGATTCATCATAACGCTTCATGGTTTTTGCGACTGCACGAGAAGAATCTTTCAAAGTTCTTGAAATGTTCCTTATTGACTGACCTTCATGTCTTAGGTAACGATGGACTGTTGTTTCTCTTTGCTTATTTGAGACTTGGTCTTTTACCAAATAGGGATATCTTCTGTAAACCATCCCTTCCTTGTCTCAACACAACCTATTGGCTCAAACGCTTTAAGAAGGAAAGAAATTCCACAAATTAACTTTTAAGAAGGTACACCTGTTAATTGAAATGCATTCCAGGTGACTAGCAAATGAACAGGTTTGAGAGAATGCCAAGAGTGTGCAAAGTGGTCAAGGAGAAGGATGGCTACTTTTTTGCTTACTACATGATTCCAATTGTGCTCTTTCATAGTTTTGATGTCTTCACTATTATTCTAAAATGTAAAAAATTGTAAAAAGAAAGAAAAACCCTTAAATGAGTAGGTGTGTCCAGACTTTTCTGATTTAAACAAAGCAATCTGATCATGCTCCAGTAAAATACACGCTACAGGGAATGCAAAAAAAAATGGCTTCTGCAAAGCACATATACATTGTCCAATCAACACCCACACATTGATTTCATTCTTCGGGTCTTTATTTAAACACAAACACATTTGGAATAAAATGCTCTTTCAGTGTTTTGTTGCAGGTTGTGCAATGTTCAAAAGTGTGTGAGAAATTAGCATCAATGTGTGTGTTTGTGTGTGGGGTCAAGTTTGGACGGTCGTACATATGCAAATAGCCTTGTTTGTATATTTCAGGTCCATGGACAGCAGCGACATAGCGATATCTGTCATCCAGCACTACATGACAGTAGACAGCGGCCATCTCATGTGAAGTTGGCACTGGGGAAATGCCATGTAATGAGAAACGAGGCCAAGGAGGAAAAAAGACTGAAGGAGAAGACTCCCACAGGAACTCTATGCTAAACTGTTCTGCCACATTCATTTCAAATGTTACATCTTTAGATTTGTAAATAATAGGGAATACATCTGCAAATAATTGAAACTGACTACTCAAACTACACTGTACAGCTTTAGTGTGTCTGTGCATTATTTATACACAAAAGCCCTTTTACCAAATTCAGTTCGGACATTTGGAACAGTTAGCAGGATAAAGTCCAGCGAACGAAGAGAGTACCCACCACATTTCTGAACAATAAAAACTGGCTTTGTAAATAAAAGTATACCAGTGACTGAGCCTACGAGTTACTAGAGAAGGCCAGCCAACCCTGGTATACAAAGTGTAGTGGTGCGTAAGGGTTTTGCAGTTTAAAATCAATCTCAAAGTGCCATGGTAAAGGGTGTCAATTGATCTCAAACACTGAGCGGAAGCATTCATATATAAAATTTCCCCATAGTCTAGTAAAGGCATAAATGTAGATGATACTAGCCTCCTTCTGGCTTCAAAAGAAAAACAGGCCTTATTCCTAAAATAAAATCCCAATTTCAGCTATTTCAACTATTTAACAGACATAAGCCCATCAAATTGAGTGCACTGAGTTCTATCAGACAGATAGTTAGCAAACCATGCAACTGCATGCTCTGAAAGACCTACACTCGACAATCCCTGCCTTAGTATAGCATGATCAACTGTATCAAAAGCCTTAGAGAGATCAATAAAAAGTGAGACACAGTGCTGTTTTTTGTCAAGGGCTTCAGTGATATCATTTACAACCTTCATGGCTGCTGTAATTGTGCTATGCTTCTTCCTGAAGCCCGATTGGTACATTAATAAAATAGAGTTAGTAAATAAAAACTCATTTAGCTGTTCACTCACAAGGGGTTCAAGTATTTTCACAGCTTTGAGATTGGCCTATAATTATTTAAAATAGTTGGATCTCCCCCTTTTAAAAGTGGTAGGACAAATACTGATTTCCAGATCTTTGGAATTTCATTACATTCCAGGGTTAGATTGAACAGATATGTAAGTGGTTCAGCTATGAAATCAGCTGCCAAATTTAAAAAGCAGGGATCCAAAAGATCAGGACCTGCAGGCTTTCTCTGATCTAAGGATTTCTGGGGTTTATGTACCACCTGCACTGAGAATGGCAAAAAGCTCAAAGTTTGACCAGCTCTCACTGGTTCATCCACACAGGGTTGTACAGAGACAGAGGACACTGAATCAAACAGCCTACCAGATGATACAAAGTAACTCATTGAAACAATTCAGCATTTCAGTTTTGTCATATTCAGCAACAGAGTCCTTCAAAACACATGACGGTAATTCATTAACATTACTGTTACCAGACATAGACTTAATAGCCTTCCAAAACATTCTAGGTTCTGTAACGATTGTCGTCGGGAGAAGGAGAAGAGGACCAAGGTGCAGCGTGGTAAGTATTCATAATACTTTTAATAAATACGAATACTTGAACAAAAACAACAACACAACAAACGAACAGTTCTGCAAGGTGCAATACACACAAAACAACTACCCACAACCCATAGTGGGAAAACAGGCTGCCTAAGTATGGTTCTCAATCAGAGACAACGATTGACAGCTGCCTCTGATTGGGAACCATACCAGGCCAAACACATAGAAATCTAACACACAGAACAAAACATAGAATGCCCACCCCAACTCACGCCCTGACCAAACTAAAATAGAGACATAAAAAAATTAACTAAGGTCAGGACATGACAAGTACCAATCAAGATCATTTCACTGTAAAGAAGTTTAGACATAAGGTGTGTCAAAGAAGAAAATGCATCATCGAGAATACAGGGGGGTCTATAACAGCCAATCACAGTTATAGAGAGTTATAGAGAGACCCTTTGAAACGTCAATATTCAAAGCAAGAAATTCCAACTGTTTACATATAGTTTCAGACTTTGCCACACTTACAGGGAATTTTAGTATTTACATATATAGCCACACCCCCACCTTTCTTAAAACGATCAGTGCGATAAACATTGTAACCACAAAAACAGACTTGCTGAGCCAGGTTTCAGAAAACACAATTACATCAGCATCAGTTGATTTAGCCCAAATCCTAACCCCATCCATTTTTGACAACAGGCTGCGTACATTTAAATGAAAAATACCAAAACCAGATCTTGATTTAAAATCAGAGGGGGTTTGGAGACATTGTATATCAGGGCCAGGGTTAGGTTGCACGTTACCTGATATCAACAAAAGAAGAATAACTAGGCACCTCGGTTTAATAACATTGTACAGCTTCTCTTTTTTAAGAGACCTACCGCAAGCGAATTCTACAAGTGAGTTTCCAGACAATACAAAACAGTCATTTAAAACCATTAGACCTTGGTAGTGACACAAATTTGTACTGTTCACATCATGCCACAAATTCATCGGCACTTGGACGAGTGGACCGAGTGAAAAAGAGCGAGTTCCTGCAGACAAAATGTCTAATGGACGGGAGAGCACATTGTCAGATGTCCTCACCCAGCAGCAATGTTCGTTTTCTCCAGAGTTCAGTAAAGTCAGTGCAAGGTGCAATATACACAAAATTGTCTTTTTCTCTGACAAATGTAAAAAAAATAGAGACCAAAGAATGTAAGGGGAGGACAGCTGTATGTATGAGTCTGAATGTGAGTATTTGCGCGTGTGAGTAGATTGGGTGTTGAGGTCGTAGGTACAACTGTAAGCAATTCCGATCTCAAATGTCTGTTTAATGTGAGAAACAACATGAAAAACACCTGTTAGACCATTACAATGCGGACTGTCATGCATTTTTACTATTACCAACAAGACAACGAAGTGATACGTGTCATGGAGACTTATAACGGATACTTTCCAAACACCAAAAGTTCCCGCGCTGAGCGATACTGTTTACTACACTATTATTCATACAATCCAAATCATACGTTTATTGTCATTCATACTCTTATTTTTAACCGAATATCTTTGCAAAGGTGTTCCTTGTGTCAATTCAGAGCTTGGAAATATTGTAATAATGTGCTTAAGAGGATAACAGGATAACACAACAACCACATTTTCAATTGACAATCATTGCTTTAAATGGATGTGGTCGATAGATTTGTATAGGTGGAGCAGTGTGATGTTGTTCCCCTAGATTATTCACCAAATTGCACACAAGGACCAATTCAAATAGGCCAGGTCAAGAGGGGATGTTAATAATTTGATAATAATAATAATTCAGTGTATTTTTTTTATTGAATTACAGCTGCATAGCTAATGTTTTTCTTTGGTGTAAAAACACTTTTTCATATCAATATTGTACATACATGTGATTGTATATTTTGGTTTGGTCCATCGCAGGTTATTTGTATTTCCATACCCCCTTATTGTTCTCTTTTGCCTGACCTTCGGCTTGCAAGGTATGTTGTCCTTGGCTCCGAAATTGTTCAATATAAAACCGTGGTAATGTTACACAAGGTACTGTTATGCACCATAAATTTGTTACAATGTGGATAATATAAATTATCCTAATTAAAAGTACACAATGCAGAACGAACCACGCTACATAGGCATATATAAACAATGTATTTAACTTGTAAACCAAGGTTGGATTAGCTGGTCTAAACAACATGCACTCCGATAATTGCGTCATGAATCGGGATGGGCTCCTACATCCTCATATACACATTATGACATAATAAAGAGTTTAATCTTTCACGAAATAAAGACAAAGAATCATACCCATTTATACAGGTCCTACACATTCCATTTGTAAACATTCTATTTTGCGCCAAACATCCCTACAACTCAATTCTAAGTGCAGCATATTGGACGACTCCACAGTCATTGATCATTCGCGACTTTAAGTCATTCCTGTTATCTCTAGAGCATCCCGTATATCTATAGCGCTGCATTTCTTCCCCATCTTACCATGGATAGGGTTTGGTGCATTCCGGAGTTCACTTATGGCCCCACAAAGGTAATCTTTGGAGAAATTAATTTTAGCATACTGTAAATGCCTGTGCATAATGTGCATAACAGCGCATCATTATTTTCATTATCTTCCAAGGAATTCTGTAGAAGCAGTCTTTATTTTCAGACTCTGCAGGCCTGCTGGGAGGAAACATATTACAATAAACAGGTAAGATTCATCCCACAAAAACATAAACAACAGAAAGAGAGTTGTATTGCAAGACAGTTTAGAGAAGGTGGTCATAAGAGTTCTTAATAATCACTTGCAAATTGTGAGGCATGAGCAGTTGTGAAATGTTGCGAGAGGCCCTTCTGAAAGCACATGATATGGTATTTCGTGGCACGGTCTCACACCTTACCTCATCTTGCAGAAGAAGCTCATGGTCCACTATCTGCTGCTCCAGAGTCAAGGCCAGGTCCCTCCCCATGTCACCACGGAGCACATGAGCAACTGGCTGGTGTCTCAGGGCAAAAAATCTCTTAGGGAGAGGTGAGTACCACGTCAGCACTCACCTTCACTGCCATTCCCTGCCACCAGCAGCACTCCAGGAGATGTGGGTAAAATAAACAACAGAAAAATCAGAAGCCAGGAAAGTTGAATTGCTCTGTGTTTTATTTGAAGGGTGTGGAAGGAAACCCTGGAGGAAGGAAACGACCTCGCTCGGCTGGTAAGAGAATGAGAGTTAGAGACAAACTACAAGTTAGTGAGCTCTTTACTAGCCTTTCAACAACGAGTTAGCACAGCAGAATAGATCTGTTGTGAAATTACACCAATGGGACTTCCTGTTTCATACTGCAGGCCTGGGAAGTAAACACTTGCCTAAAAATGATGAACATAGAGCACGAGGCTTTCTGCAAGCTCCGCCGCTCCATGCACCCCACCTCGCCAGCTGACATGTGAGTTCCATGTACTGCCCTGCATATGACTTGATCCATTTATCTACACATCTGGAACTACGCAGAAACAGATTAAGACAGTGTTCTCTGTGAGCACATTGCACATCGTTTAGCGTTGTCTTCTCCTTTTTGTTGATTTCAGCGATCCTAAGGTCCACAGCATCGTGGAAAGAGCTGTGAGGAGCATTCTGGGCGAGCAGTCCAATGAGCCCCGTAGCAACCTGCTCAGCCCATCTCAGGTGGTGGTGGAGGTGGTGCCAGGCTCCTCCTGGCCCTGTGGCTTCAGCCAGAGGAAGGCCATTCAGAGCACCCAATCCTTATAAGTGGGATGGCCTTGGGCATGGTGGAGTAGTGGAGAAGCTATCCTGCATGTTAAAGGACCCTTCCCCTCACATCCCTTTCTCCCGGGCTGCTGCTTTTGACTCTGTGCGGTCGATCCTTGGGAGAATCAGTCGGTCCTTCTCCACCGATGACCTGCAGAGCCCTTTTTATATGAGCTCTGTCTGTGCCTTTGTGGCGGACGAGGTGCAGAGCTGCTTCCAGCCCCCTGCAGCCACCCTACCAGTCCCCCCTGTCCTCATGGTGGCCGCTTCTACCACACTACCAGCTGGCATCCAAGCAGGTGAGTAGCAATGATAGAGAGCACTCTGACAGACGCCTGTTCTGATGAAATCTTGGTGCCTTGTAGTAGTAGAGCTCATCAGGATTGTTTTTGTCACCCATAATACAGACCCGGCTTCTTCCCACCTGGAGGTTGAGGATATCACCCCTAATACAGAGGCAGACCCGGCATCTTCCCACCTGAATGTTGTACAGCCAGACACAGTACAGACACAAACATGGACGCCCCCCCCCCCCCACACACACATTCTTCCCCCACATGTATTGATCCCCCACCTCAAACATGTTGAGTCAATTCCAGATGCTGGAATGCAGGTGCAGGTGCAGTAGGGCCTAGTATGTAATGATGTGATACCATGTGTACCCCATATCCTGTGTTTGTGTTGATGTTTTTTACATTTTATTTAACTTTTATTTAAACAGGGAGTCACACTGAGATTAAACATCCATTTTACCACAGTGCCCTGTAAAAGCTGAAGTCATATTGAACAACTAGCAGAGAGAACCTTCTCTACATAGGAATTGCATACCATATTTTTTCCATACATCAAAATAATACTTTATTGTCAATCAGCAATTACTTACTTAGATAAGGCCTCAACAAGGCCCCAGTTAATGGTTGAAAATAACTAATTTCAGTGCCAATGAGTTACACTGAGTGTATAAAACATTAAGAACACCTGCTCTTTCCATGACATATGCTGACCAGGTGAATCCAGGTTAATGCTATAATCCCTTATGGATGTCACTAGTTAAATCCACTTAAATCAGTATAGATAAAGAGGAGGAGACAGGTTAAAAAAATATATTGTAAGGCTTGAGACAATTGAGATATGGATTGTGTATGTGTGTCATTCAGAGGGTGAATGGGCTAGACCAAATATTTAAGTCCCTTTGAACAGAGTATGGTAGAAGTTTGTGTCAAGAACTGCCATGCTGTTGGGATTTTCACGCAAAACACTTTTCTCTGAGTATCAACAATGGTCCACCACCAAGGGGGGGAAACTCAATAGGAAGGTGTTCTTAATGTTTTGTTCACTCAGTGTAGATCATTCCCTAGCATATACTTTCATTTGTATGCGTACTGATACTGTAAATACACAAATTATATTAATGTTATCTACAATATATTATAATACCGTAAGCCTCCCTGCTGCAGGGGCATTTCCTCCTACAATTTTGAGCTGATTTTCTTCACTTCAGCAATATTTTGTATCTTTGTTCATTTTCACATTTATTGTGTTTGGAATGGCACTGTTACTACAGGAGATGATGCTATCATAAAGTATTTGATGTAAGTATGTAGGATAATTACCCATAATGCTCACTGACTGAACATTCATAATTACCAGAGCAATTATTGACGCATTCACATGCCATCGGAAACTTGGAACCTCAGAGTTAAAATGAATGTACGTTTTTAGCGTAGAGCTTCCTACTGGTTGATTCTGATACTTCACAAGTGGGAAACTTGAAATCATCATTCCACGATGAGTTAGTGAGTCAGAAATGTCAACATTTCCTAGTTCTGACTTGAAGGGCCTTCTATGATGTAGGGCAGGTCAGTAACCAAATTATTTTACTGTGCCAAGTCGCACAGACTTTTATGGTCACACAAGTTGCCACCGGTGGATTCAAAACGAGTAGCCTAACAATTATTTACATGGCCCCAGGTACATTTGCAACCAAATTATTTTTCTGTGAGAAATCAATAATAGTTAAACACATAGGATAACAGTCAGCAATTGACAGTGAGCAATGAGCAAGATAAGCATAGACGGGAAGTTGACAATAGCTTATTATTAGTGTAAATTAATCAGATCCAATGATTTACCGCCCGTAGGGTGGGGTACCGCTAGTCATCATTATTATAATCACCATCTCAATCATTATCACCATACCATCATAGACTTATTCTTCTGTACCTGAGACTCATCTGACACTACCTTAGACATGGCAGTCTGCAACTCAATACACTGCCCCTGCATGGTGTTCAGCGTCCCCTGCATGTGGTTAATCGACTGCTTAACATCGTTCAGCAGGATCTGAATCTCAAGCCTGCAAGAAATCAGGTGGTTCAACACACTGAGATGACGAGAGGCTTCAGACCATGCCCATTGGACCATCTTTAGGATTCTTTCTCACTTAACACCAATCTAATTAGGAATGTAACTTTGTGCAGAAGATGTTACAATAGTGTTTATTTAGAAGGAAAAAAGTGTACTTTGTCAGGCGCCAAAAGGATGACGGCATGTCTCCCTGCTCCAGTGAGCTCTGCTGGCAGGTCTTTCTCACTGTTGGAGGAACAGGAGCCAAATTGGAGGGAAAATATCTATGGTTGTTCATCAATGAAACGTTCATGACATAATGGGGATTGTCCTTCCCTGTGAAAAGAATAACAGCTGGGGTTTACTTTCTCACTATTAGATAATGTAATACAATCTTTAAACCCATCAGAAGTGTAGTGCTTACCTCCATTAAAACATTGGTCCATGTTATTTAGGCTATAGCTTGACGCATATCCTTACCTTGGACAAGCGTATCCAAAAGGCCTGTCCAGTCGTGCGTGAAGATACCTTTAGGCAGATAAAAGCGCGGTACGGGTTGAGACACGCTCGGTAATGTGAATCTGTAACACTGATATAAAAGCACGTTTTCATTTATAATTTACACTGTAGAATGACCTGCAAGCCAATCGGAATCTAGTTTTAAACAACACTGTGGGTTCCATGGAACGTCACAAACATATTAGGCCACTTGCATCACAGATTACAGTCACTGAACATGGGTTTAATAGCTATATTGGCTATATGTACAGTATATGCACATCGTATTGAATTGAGATTACATTTACTGCACCACTGTAATTATGTAGCCTAATCCTATGAGGATCATATGTGAAATGTCAGAATCATGGCACATGAAAACATAATGAAATTGACTGCAGATTATAAAATTCACTGTGACACAATATCCATGTAATTCCAATTAAATTACGTTGAACCAACGTGGAATAAACATTGAATTGATTTATGTGCCCAGTGGGAAGTGATCAAGTCGAAAAGATTGAATACATACAGTATTACAAAGAAATAGATACAAAAATTGCTTAGAAAAGCTTGAAAAAGTCTCATTTCCCCGGGCCACTCAAAAGTCAAATGTAAGTACGCATTACAGTACATCGCTTTGGATGAAAGCGTCTGCTTTCAAATCCCTGACTCTCACACATATTTACAATCTCGCAATGTTTATTTCTGGGAGCAACTTCCAAAGAAGCTGAGAAGTGAACCATCAATGAGCCAGCTACAGGACAACATCGTCCGCATCCTCACGGCTAAAATCAAAGAGAGTACAGATAACATCATGAATTTGGTGTAAAAGAACACTGTCAGTATCGTTAACCTGAAGAAATCGATTGATTTCAGTGCTGAGGAAGTAAAAACTCTGATGCAGCAGAACGCAACATTGAACATTCAGGTTGAAAAGCAGGAGAAGAAACTCACTGAAATGGAGTCAAAAGGTAAACGAGAATGACCGGTATAGTCGGAGACGGACTCTTCGAATTTATGGAATAGCAGAAAAATCTGACGAGAACATCAAAGCAAGACATTTGCAGGGCAATAGGAGGAGCGAAATGTTGTTGCAGGTTCTCTGGATGTAGTGCACCGCCAGGGGAGGCTGAGAGATGGGGAAAACAACCAGCCACCACGACCAGTGATCATGAGATTCATCTCCAGTGAGGGACATGACATGGAAAAGTGCAAAGAAAAATGACTATTTAAAGAAGAACAACCTGAGGTTCAAGGAGGATCTGACAGCATTTGACAAAGAAGCTCAGAATCGTCTGTGGCTGGATTTATCAAGTGAGTTGTGCAGGACTGAGTTTTATTTGCATCTGATAAAACGTTATATTTCTTGAGGAAAGAGCATTGTTTGTGTGAGCCAAACTTTTTGTTATATATATATTTATTTTATGGCAGGGAAATTCGCACTGACACTTAATGTTAGCTTGATGGCTATTACTTTTTACCAATTTATGGTACAATGTTATTTGCAATTGTATAAATATATATATATATATAGAATTTAGGTCACCCACTTGCGTGGTGCAAAGGACTGTTTTTATTTGCAACTAGTAAGAACTTTTCTTTTTGTGAGACCCTGGTTCATGTGAACGTATACAAGTTTAATATTCTTCATCTAGTCACTGTGATAGTAAATGTCCATTTCTGTTTTTCTATTAATGCCAGGCGAATCGTAATATTTTTAAGAGACAGTAATGAGGTTTCTAATGAGTCTTCCTGTATTGAAGACTTTTCCTTAGTTTCGGGTTGGAAAATGAATATCAGTAAGTCAGTCTTATTTCCATTCAAGGAGTGTGTTTTACAGGAAGTATTTGGTATCCCAATTAAAGATAAGGTTACTTATATTGAAATTGTTTTATGCAAGGATGAAAAACAAAGGACTGAATTGAACTTTAACTAATTGAACCTCTTGTTGATGAGAGATATTTCGTTATAC
The DNA here is from genome assembly GCF_002021735.2 of Oncorhynchus kisutch. Classification (NCBI taxonomy): domain Eukaryota; kingdom Metazoa; phylum Chordata; class Actinopteri; order Salmoniformes; family Salmonidae; genus Oncorhynchus; species Oncorhynchus kisutch. The sequence goes on along the minus strand of NW_022265772.1, from coordinate 283,414 downwards.
GGTCGAGTATTATTATCCAAAGCTGAACGGTTATCCAGATTGGTTTATGTCTCGTTGTCACTTGACTTACCCCCTAAAATTGTAAAGGACTTAGATAAGATTATTTATAGTTTTATTTGATGTGATATCCACAAAAATGATGTGGATATATTGAAGCAACATCTCAAGACATCAGTCAGGAAGTTAAGGCTTGGTCGCAAGTGGGTATTCCAAATGGACAATAACCCCAAGTATACTTCCAAAGTTGTGGCAAAATGACTTAAGGACAACAAAGTCAAGGTATTGGAGTGGCCATCACAAGTCAGGGGACTTCAATCCTATAGAAAATGTGTGGGCAGAACTGAAAAAGCGTGTGCGAGCAAGGAGGCCTACAAACCTGACTCAGTTACACCAGCTCTGTCAGGAGGAATGGGCCAAAATTCAGTAAACTTATTGTGGGAAGCTTGTGGAAGACCAACCGAAACGTTTGACCCAAGTTAAACAATTTAAAGGCAATGCTACCAAATACTAATTGAGTGTATGTAAACTTCTGACCCACTGGGAACGTGATGAAAGAAATAAAAGCTGAAATAAATAATTATCTCTAGTATTATTCTGACATTTCACATTCTTAAAATAAAGTGATGATTCTAACTGACCTAAGACAGGGATTTTTTACTAGGATTAAATATCAGGAATTGTGAAAAACTGAGTTTAAGTGTATTTGGCTAAGGTGTATGTAAACATCAGACTTCAACTGTACCTAGAAGTGCACACTATTCTTATTGTTTTTTAATGTATGTATATAGTCAACTATACAACTTCCACTACTACTACACTTTATATCATCCAATAATATATAATGAAAAACACTCAACATGAAGAATTAATGCAATTATGTTAATTTCAAATATTTATTTTGAAATATAGATTAGGTGCTCTTCTTTTTATAGCAGGAAGTAAAGGGACTGGACAAGGCTTTGCCTATAGTTGAAAACATCCTGGAAATGAGCGAACGCTTCCTTGGTTTCTTCTTGGTGGAGCACACACTCTCTGTTCGGCAGGATTCTTGATCATTGACAATTGCTGGGGGAAAAAATGTAAACATAACATTTCTTTAACTGACCCTAGTTAGTGTGAAGAATTAGTATTGCATTATTATTATTTAAATTGTAATATTCTACATAATTTACAAATGTAGGGCGGCAGGTAGCCTAGCAGTCTCAATCCGCCTATTTAACACAGAAGTGTTACATAGGCCCCCCCCAGGGCTTAGACTGTTTAGTGCCAAAAAGAAGTGGATAAAAACATGCTAAAATATATATACATATAAATAAATATATATATTTCGTCAAATTTCTTATATCTCTCAGATTTAGGACAGACACTTCAGTTCCATGTAGTGAATCTGTTATTCAATGCGTTTGTATGGGCAAATAGCAGTAAGGCCGATACACACCCCTCGGCCCAGACAGGGCGTAGACTCTTGTGGGTTAAAAAGCATGATCATTACAAAGGTGCAACTCGTGCTGGAGACAATAAAAGGCCACGCTAAAATGTGCAGTTTTGTCACACCACACAACGCCACAGATGTCTCAGAGACAGAGACTGAGAAAAATAGGAGCAAGGAAAAACGCTGGTTGACTTGTTTTGAGGGAGTGTGCAATTGGCATGCTGACTGCAGGAATGTCCACCAGAGCTGTGGCCAGAGAATTGGATGTTTATTTCTTTACCATAAGCCGCCTTCAATGTCGTTTTAGAAAATTTGGCAGTATGTCCAACAGGCCTCACAACCACAGACCACGTATATGGCGTCGTGTTTGCTGTAGGGTTATGGTGTGGGCAGGCATAATCTACGGACAACGAATACAATTGCATTTTATCAATGGCAATTTGAATGCACAGAAATACCGTCTCGAGATCCTTAGGCCCATTGTCGTGCCATTCATCCGCCGCCATCACCTAATGTTTCAGCATGGTAATGCATGGCCCCATATCGAAAGGCCTGCATACTCACCAGACATGTCACCCATTTAGCATGTTTGTGATGCTCTGGATTGACGTGTACAACAGCGTGTTCCAGTTCCCACCAATATTCTACAACTTCGCACAGCTATTGAAGAGGAGTGGGACAACATTCCATAGGCCACAATCAACAGCCTGATCAACTCTATGCGAAGGAGAAGTGTCACGCTGCATGAGGCAAATGGTGATCACACCAGATACTGACTGGTTTTCTGATCCACGCCCCTACCTTTTTTTAAGGTATCTGTGACGAACAGATGCATATCTGTATTCCCAGTCATGTGAAATCCATAGATAAGGGCCTAATGAACGTATTTCAATTGACTGATTTCCATATATGAACTGTAACTCAATAAGATCTTTGAAATTGTTGCATGTTGCGTTTATATTTTTGTTCAGTACACATTTGAGTGTATTGACTTACCTGTTTCACTGACGGCAGGGGTCTGGTTCTGGGAAGGTGTTGGAGTGCAGTGGTTCTTCTTGTTGACCTTCTTTGTACACTGGGTAACAAACAGTCATTTATACAGTAGGAGAAATTGCACACAAAGGGTATCAGTGTTTACCATCATACTGTACGTAATGAATAAAAAATAATCTTAAAAATGTGTATTTTGATGACATATGTACCTTTGGGTTGAGTCCACAGAGAGCGCTGAATCTTCCTCTCTTCTTTTCCTTTCTACAAGTTGTTGGAAGCCCAGAATTACCTACCTCGTCACTGCCAAGTACATTGTGTGATGACAACTGTGTCATGGGGGGAGGTGAAGAGCTAGCCTCATTGCATTTAGCTAGTAGTTCCCTAGTTAATGATTTGACCAGGGCATCGTCAAATGCATAATCCGTTGACTTCATTGCAACCTGGAGCATCTTCTCTGACCCAAATTCTTGAAGAAGCCCCTTGTAGACAGCCTTGAAAATCTTTTTGATTTTCAGATTCTGGGGGTAGGCTTGAGTTGGTTCAAGGCCTGAGGTGCCACAGAACTCAGACAGAATCCTCTTTGTGAGAACTCTTGATGTTTCACCAATGTCAGAGGATTCCAGTAATGTGAAAGGGGTGATCATTGACAGCAATCTAACAATCAGTAAAAGTACCAAAGAGGTGTCGTCATTGCTAGTGGAGTCAAATGATGCATGTGTATCAGAGTCCATGGCTGATGGAGTTGATGGATGCACAGAGACACTAGACATCTCCAGATCTTTGTTGTCCATCTTAGATTCCACCTCTCCTAAAACTTGAATATCCACAGTTCCACCGTTGTGTGTGCTGCTGCCAGACAGAGAGGGTCTAGGCAATGATTTGGAACTAGACTGACGGCAAGTGGTCATGAGAGCCGGTCTGTCAGAGTCAAGTGTTCCAGCATCAGTTGGGGACAACAAATTGATTATGTTCATCAACTCTGATAATTCTTCTGATGAATTGGAGGCCACAGAACAGGTATCCATGACCTGATCGACCATTATATTGGTGAAAAGGCTCTTTGTGTCAAAGTAAACCTGTGAGGAACTAACGGAGATGGCAGAAGAGCTCGGCATAAGCCAACTTGTTTCCTGCAGAGAATCATCAGAGATGATAGTTTGGCAGAAATCGGATCCTTGTGATGGTGGAGGAAGCCAGAAGACAATCTGCTGTAGCAGACGTTTTATTGACTCCGTAGCAAAGGAGTATACAAGGTCAGATGGAAACTCCCTGGATTCTTCAGAAGCATTCAATCCTGTCTTCAGTTTCAAAAGAATAGAGTCAGACACGCTCTTGCCAGCTGGCACAAAAAGAGCCTGGGGGGTGTTGTGACTTTTTATGAGCTCATAAACTTTGTCAGTGAGCTCATGTGAGAAGTTCTGAAGACCGTCCCTGGGGCTGAGTCTCGCAAGTCTTCTTGTAAAAGAAGTGACATCATCTGCAGTGGCTATGTGTTCCGTATCTTCTCTTGGAATGACCTCCATAACAGTGTCAACTATGGCAGAGATGGTTTGCCTTGTGTAATTTGTTGACCCTTGTGAATGAGTTGAGGAGTCACTCATATCAATGACCGAACTCCTAATGATAGGACAATAGATTTCAACAGGCCACTCATTTGGGACTGGAGTGCCTGGAAGAGAATTTGTAAAATCACTCCGGGACCCTCTGGTCATGGCAGAGGTGATGGACAGGGAGGACTTTGAGGAGGATGGCCGGTGTATCTCGTATCCATCAGTTCTCACCATGTCAACATCCTCCAACATGGAGCCCACGATGGAACGAGTCAAGAGGCCTTTCTCTGAGGTGCTCATCCTCTCTGACATAGACACTCTCCTCTGGATTGTCATCAGAGTCTGACTAATTAAGGCTTTGGAATAATTTACCATGCTGGTCTGGCTGCCTTCATGTTCACTGTAAGTCATTTGTGTAGAAGTAGCTGTTCTGCATATGGATTCAGCATGTTTGGGGGCCTCAACCACATTGTCTAGGAGGACCGGTTGTTGCTGGGCAAAAAAATCCTTGACCTTGATGAACACATTGTTGAACAGGTTTACAGTGCCTGGCCAAATGATCTTTCCTTTCACATTGGCCCTGTTCTGAACACTGACAGGAAGGTTTGAAGCTGACAGGGATCTCTCTAACTGGCCAGACACTGAAGCATCAGACATTTTAGTGATCTGGGTGAAGCTATTAAGGTCTTTAGTGATGCTTATGACGATGTTGGATGCTGCAGAATTGGTGTGCAGAGAAGAGGTGAACAAAGGTGGAGTTCCACTCTTCTGAAGGATTTTGACATCTCTATCATCACCATCGTTACTGGACTCTGCACAAATGTCTGCACTTCTACCATCAAGGCTGGTATTTACAATGCCAATTAACCCTGATTGAAGGATCCCACCAGCCATATGTGAGGCTTTCGTTTGAAACTCATCAGTACATAGTTTGTCAAAGGCTGTGGATTTAAGACTTCTAGAGTATGCCTCCTCCTCATCATTGTTGATCTCACCATGCAAATTGTCCTGTGTATTGACAGCATAGTCATCAACAGATAAATATGATTTGGAGGCGGCAAGGACGTCAATCTGAGAAACAACGGCATCCAAAAGCTTGGACAGGTCTTCTGTATCTCCTTTTAGGCTAGAGAGGCATTCCTCCATGGATTCCTCAGAGTGATACACAGTGAGGATCTGACTAATGACCTCCTTGGTACAGGTTTGAAGGTCCGCTTGGATTTCAAGAGAATCCCTATTACAAGTCACCTGAGAATCTAAACTTTCACTAGGAGCCTGTTTGAGAGTCTCATCATGTATTGGTGTAACACCATCGATGACCTTTACAGAGTCTTGGCAGGGAGTGAGAAAATGCCTCAGCATTTCTCGAAATCTATGATATATAATACGAGCAGCATGAAGGGTGCTCACTTTTGAAATTCTGAAATTTTCAGAGTGATGTGCCTGCATGGACTGAACAATAGTCTCCACATCTGTTACAAAAGTGTCCAGCAATTTAGATGCTTCAGAGTCTCCCAGTAAGCTGTTTGTAAAGGGGTTGACAGATCTCAGAGCTTCGCTCACTGCCTTTCTAGCCTTTGTCTGGAAAGACACACTGGAGAGTTTCTTCATATTTATAACTGGAAGACTCAGGGTAGATTCACTGTTGGTGGTGCTGTCCTGCAGACCAAGTGGAAAAGTGAGATGGGAGAGACATTGTTCACTGTCTAACAACTCAGATGGTGAGGGGGAACACGAACTGGTGAAATCATTCAAGTCAGACATGATGCCATCCACAAATAGAATGGCCTCCAGAGACTCTTCAGAATCACACTCTCCAACAGAAGATGAGAACTTCTCCATCACCTCAGTCTTATACAAGACAAGAACCTGGCTGGCAATCGCTTTTGTGGTGTCAAGGAGGACTTGGTCTTGCAAATTCTTTTTGAGAGCCAAGAGAGGTTTTGGGGTCTCACTTTGTCCTTTTTGTTCATTCATAGATGAGGGGGTTATTAAAAGTGGTTTACAAGAAATGGAGTCCGATGTGTCAGCCTCACCATTACTGGAATGACCGACGTCCAGGCACAAAGTTGGAACCATTGTGAAATAATCTTTTGTGCTCCCCACAAATGTACTTGCGAGATACCCTTTTTCTGGACAGGTAAGAATCCGCTTCAGCGTATTTTTCATGTCGTAGTAACAGCCAACAGTGTAAGACCAGATCTTACTCTGATGGTTTTCAAGAAGGATCTGCTCACTCTGTGCAGGAGAGCAGGATGCCCTGATAGACTGGGTAAGATTGTCCATGTCTGAAACAAAGGTACTTACCAACTCAGAGGCCTCAGGGTCAATCATAAGGTCTCTGATCTCACCTATCCGAGGAGTTGGACTAGATGATATAGTGCCAGAACAACATGATGTACAACCCCTGAATCTTTTAACAATCTCCCGGATCGATTCAGTGGCCTTGGTCTGAAACTCCTCAGTGAGTAGTCTATCCATACTTTGTGTTGACAGACGAAGACTAGATTTGGCACCTTTGATATTGAGGTTGCTCTCTCCTTCTTTTAGCATCTCCTCAGGACTTTTACAAGCTTCAAGCATCTTCATATAGTCAACAACAACACAAAGCAGTTCCCTCTTGTCGGGGTCATTTTCTTCCTTATTGCTGAAGTTCAAAACAGTGCCACTGAGGGCTGTCATGACCTGTCCTGTTAAATGTGTCATATCCACCTCAACACCATCCTCTCTGAGAACAACAATCTGCTCAACACTCTTCCCATTAATATACATCTGAAGTATGTTGGAAACGCCAGACACCATCTCCTCAACAACCTTGGTTCTGGAGACACCACCACTGGCAAAAATAACAGGGGACATTCGGCCAGAGATGGGAGTTTGGATGGCCACAGAGATTATGGAATTGACCTTCTTTGACACTTCTCCAACAATAACCCGGGATAGACTTTGAGTGTCTACCTGGTCCTCTCTTTGGATACAGAGGACATTGTTCAGCGACTCTTTGAAGGAATCCTGGACACCAGTGAGGAAGACTGTCCTCAGTAATCCCCAAAAAGTCCCTGAGTGGCTCAGATGATATCGACTCACCATCTCCCTGAGTATTTGGCAACACTGTCTGAGACCTTTGAGAATACAAAGCAAACAATACAGCATTCCATATTCAATAGTAGACACTGTAGTGACATTAATACATCATTCAGTAATCAGTTAAACTGGTCATTAAGAGTAAACTGTTATACAGATAACAAAACATATTTTCACAAAATGGGTTATGAATAGTTAGGTGAAACCGGTTTCTTTAGGAATGACTGAACATACCCATTACGTGAGGAGCTTGATTTGGCCGTGCAAGACCTTGAGGATTTGCTGCTGCCTCTCTTGCGAACCTTCAGGTTTGTGCTAGAGGATCTCTCTGATTCTGTCAGAGACTTGCCGGATACTGGAGACACATGGCTGTATATCCGTACAAAACGGAAAATTGCAGGGATGATGACCTCCAGGATGGCCTCAGATACAAACCGCACAATCTCCAGGCACATCTCTGCAAGCAATGCCCTCATCACCTGTAGGACCGAAACAGTGTAGGTAAATTACTCATAGCCGGGCTCTGAAACCAAGCTCCTCGAAGAGATACCAACAATCTCACATATGTTCATGAGAATCATGAAAGTGGCATACATTGGAAAGCATGAAAAGCAGTAGGCTACTAAAAAGCTATTTGAATGAAACTGTTTGTGATAATGTGGATGATACTGTAGATAGATAAAAGGTTTGTATCTAATATTCTTGAAACATCTATTAATATATCTATGAATCATTTTCAGGGTTAAGGGACTTACAGGGTCCATCCTGCCAATGCTTAACTGCCTCCATTGCCTATAGGAGATAATTAGATGTTTTTAGCACCAAAAAGCACACCAACACACATACAATTTATAAAATCCTCCAGATGACATTGCATTCAAATACTACAATAGAAGTTTGGACATACTCCTCAGTAAGTTTTTCCAGAAACCGGATGATAATCGGGTTGAAAGCATCCGGATCGATTGGCGGGAGGTCAAGAGCCCTGGTCTGACAGGCCCTGGAGACACACTCACTTAGGATCTTTTCATTAGATTGTCCCTGGTGAGATGTCCCCTGAACTGCCATCCCAGAGAATTCCACAGATGTAGAGGGACCTGTGTGCAAAGCAGCATTCACCAAGGTAAAGAAGTCAGAAAACATGTAACCTTCTGAGGCAAATATGTATTAGCCAACTTTGTGTACTTGTGAAGTTAAGTAGCCAAGAAAGTATAACATGTGCACTCTGCTATTAGTCCTCTGCTCAATAGATATCCATACTAAATTACATTTACATGCAAAAGGATTACATTCAGTGAAATTAGAGTTTAATTTATGACCTGCATCAGTGATCTGCTCCACTTTGTTTCTCTTGGTCCTCTTGGCCTAAAAAGACAATACAGTCAATGATATACACGTAGATACTGTATGAAGCCATTCCAATACAGCCCTTTGAGTAGAGCAAGGGTAAGACTGATTGCAGGGCTGTCCCCGACAAAAAATAATATTTGTCGACCGAGAGTCATCCTGTTCTAATGTTAAAATGTATTTTTCCATATCAGACACAGCCTATGTGTTTGAATACAATCACCTACATAGGCACTGAGCTTGGCTGATGCTTTAAGCACACTGTTTGACACACAAATGACTCAGGAAAGAGCCCGATGGTGACACTGTATTATTACAGCATAGCAAAGATTAAAAACAGCCGAATCTGTGAAATGGCTTAATTCAACATTTTGCCGGTGCATGAGGCTTGGTGCTCACAGAATCAGTAGGCTATTAAACAAATACTCAAACAGGCAACAGAAGCTATATCTGTCTTACTCCTGTATATATGTATACAGTACCAGTTAAAAGTTTGGACACACCTACTGATTCAAGGCTTTTCTTTATTTGTACTATTTTCTACATTGTAGAATAGTAGTGAAGACATCACAACTATGAAATAACACATATGGAATCATTTAGGTACCAAAAAGTGTTAAACAAATCAAAATATATTTTATATTTGAGATTCTTCAAAGTAGCCATCCTTTGCCTTGATGGCATTTTTGCACACTCTTGGCTTTCTCTCAACCAGCTTCACCTGGAATGCTTTTCCAACAGTCTTGAAGGAGTTCCCACATATGCTAAGAACTTATTGGCTGCTTTTCCTTCACTCTGTGGTCCAATTCATCCCAAAACATCTCAATTGGGTTGAGGTTGGGTGATTGTGGATGTCAGGTCATCTGATGCAGCCCTCCATCACTCTCCTTCTTGGTCAAATAGCCCTTACACAGCCTGGAGATGTGTTGGGTAATTGTCCTGTTTAAAAACAAATGATAGTCCCACTAAACGCAAACCTGATGGGATGGCGTATCACTGCAGAATACTATGGTAGCCATGCTGGTTAAGTGTGCCTTGAATTCTAAATAAATCACAGACAGTGTCATCAGCAAAGCACCCCCACACCATCACACCTCCTCCATGCTTCATGGTGGGAACCACACATGCGGAGATCATCTGTACACCTACTCTCACAAAGACATTTTTTGGAATTTGGACTCATCAGACCAAAGGACAGATTTCCACCAGTCTAATGTCCATTGCTCGTGTTTCTTGGCCCAAGCAAGTCTCTTCTTATTATTGGTGTCCTTTAGTAGTGCTTTCTTCGCAGCAATTTGACCATGAAGGCCTGATTCACGCAGTCTCCTCTGAACAGTTGATGTTGAGATGTGTCTGTGACTTGTACTCTGTGGAAACATTTATTTGGCCTGCAATGTGAGGTGCAGTTAACTCTAATGAACTTATCCTCTGCAGCCGAGTTAACTCTGGGTCTTCCTTTCCTGTGGCGGTCCTCATGAAAGCCAGTTTCATCATAGTGCTTCATGGTTTTTGCAACTTGATGGTTTTTGCACTTGATGAAACGTTCAAAGTTCTTGAAATTTTCCGGATTGACTTTCATGTCTTAAAGTAATGACGGACTGTTGTTTCTCTTTGCTTATTTGAGCTATTCTTGCCTTAATATGGTCTTGGTCATTTACCAAATAGGGCTATCTTCTGTCTTGGCTCAAACTGATTGGCTCAAATGCATTAAGAAGGAAAGAAATTCCTTTACTTAATTTTTTAACAAGGCACACATGTTCATTTATGAAATGCATTCCAGGTGACTACCTCATGAAGCTGGTTGAGAGAATGCCAAGAGTGTGCAAAGCTGTCATTAAGGCAAAGGGTGACTACTTTGAAGAATCTCAAATATAAAATAGATTTTGATTTGGTTAACACTTTTTTGATACGTACATGATTCCATATGTGTTATTTCATAGTTTTGATGTCTTCACTATTATTCTACAATGTAGAAAATAGTAAAAAATAAAGAAAAACCCTTTTAACTGGTAATATATGGATGATTTACAAAGCCAGGCACATTTAACAATTAGGCTATTGATTATAGACCTAATTTATTTGGGTTTTCCTCTCTCCTCAATTTTCTTAGACAATTAGGCTAAGGCAAGGGCTGTTTCCCCGTCTCTGCTGCTGCCTCTGCAACATTGTTCTCAATCCCAATATGCTGGTTAACTTTGCTATTATGCACATAGCAACATAGGAAAGGGCGGCAATTCTACGGAGCACTGAAGATTATGTTTCAGAACCACGGACAGCGACCGTATCCAATGCAGGAGAAAGCGCATTTGTTATAAAATAATATTTGATTTATTAGTGTTGCACCATTATTGTTACATAATATAACCATATACAATTTCAGTATCACGTCTTAGCGTGATGGACTATGCCATCCCTGTGGCCTTGGCAATGGATTAGTCAACTGAGACAGGCGCGAATCAGACAGGTGTCCATGTGCACCATGAAGAAAAATAAACTTTTGCGACTGCTCGACTTAAGAAATCCCAGTCAACCAACAGCCTATTGACCAAACTGTCGACCAAATGGGGTCAGCCCTAGATTTACTATTAGGAGATAAAAGGGTATTGCATGGGCAATTTACCTTCCTCAGAGCAACATGCTATAGGGGCAGGTTATAGATATGAAAGATATCACAAATATCCACATCTCTGCTCAATCTATTCCCTTACCTTGACTTTATTTCTCTTCACGGCATCCTGCTCCATCTGAGGCAGGGGATTCTTCTTCACCTTATCCTCATCTTCATCACTCTGATTATCAACAAAATCTCTCTCGGCTGCATCAGTATCAGTGCTCTGTTCAACTGTGGACCTGTTGGCACTGGTCCTCCTCTTGGTCTAAAAAGACAATACAGTCAATGACATACTGTATGTTGCCGTTGCTATACAGGCCTTTGAGAAGAGCTACAGTAAACAATTGGTGATTGAATATTAAGAGATGGAAGTCTGTTGTAAGGACAATTTACCCTCCAACCTCACAACAACATGTTATATGGCATATTGGACAGGTTTAAAGTGTGGACATGTAAGACCCCAGATTTTCCTTTCTCTCCTCAGTCTATTCTCTCACCTTAACTTTTCTCCTTGTCACAGCCTTCAGCTCGATCTGAGGCAGGGGATCCTTCACTTCACTATCTTCTGGATAGTTTAAACCCAGGATATCATTCTTCATTTTCTGGACTTGACCTTCCAAACTTTGATGATCATGTGGATCCTCTTCGTTTAAACTCTGGAAGAAAAAAGACCATTCTTTAAATGCTCATGGATATGGACAATATACCACAGCTAAGAGCTGTTCTTACACATGACACAACGCACAGTTATTATAAAATGGTTACCAACTTAATTAGGAAAGTAAAAATAAATGTTTCGTCATACCCGTGGTATATCCATACCCGTGGTATACGCTCCGATATACCACAGCTTTCAGCCAATCAGCATTCAGGACTCAAAACAACCAGTTTATAATGTCCAATATATTTAAAAAATTTACAGGACAGGTTTTCGCTATAAATACACATAGATCCTACTGCCTGATATCAAGATTCATAATTAATGCGTTATGGAGTCACTTATTATTATTATTATTATATTTTCGGTAGAATTATGATAAATAGCCTACTGCTGTTATCTTTGCAAGGATCATATTTCAAATCAAATCCATTTATATATCCCTTCGTACATCAGCTGATATCTCAGAGTGCTGTACTGAAACCCAGCCTAAAACCCTAAGCAGCAAGCAATGCAGGTGTAGAAGCACGGTTTGATGTATAGGTTATTATAATGCATGCATTTTTTTTAACAATATTAAAAATGATAATATTAGCGCCACATTAACGTTAGCCCACACCGCCACCCAGCTGCCACTACTTGCGGCACCCCTACTGTCATGTCCTGTAAACCCTGTGGTTCCTGCTGCAGCATAAAAAAAGACGGTGCAGCGGTTCCTGCACCACTGCATGGGGCTTCTCTGTTAGCAATTCATAGGCTTACCTTATTATCCTCCATGGTTAAAGTCTATGGCTGGAGCCTATGTTCCCATCATGTAAAACTTTACCAAGTGATTACCAAAGAGAGAAACTATCGCATTTTATACGGTAACTCAGCCAACGTCATAATGTGAATGCACTTTTACGTAATAAAACAACTTCAGGGATGATCTGTCAATCAATGCAATCAGCGACGCAATACTGGATCCCCATACCACTAAAAAGACCACTCGAAACAATAAATACTGGTGTATTAGCTACGTTTCCGTTTTTTTGTACAATAATGTGATGAGACAACAAATAAATAAGTAAACAACAGCCGACACCAATGATGAGCAATACATAACATTGTAAATAAGAATGTGTTCTTAACTGACTTGCCTCGTTAAATAAGGTTAAATCATTTAATAAAATAAAAATAACAAATCAAATGCAGTAATTTGAGATGAACGCTTGACGGCGACTACAAACCAGTTTTGAATAAACGAGGACAGAAGCATTACATGTGTTGTTGGGTCAGAGGCGAAGGGTCAAAGTTGAAATGAGAAAAGATGGTGGCCCACGCAGAAATACACGTGGTTCACCATGGTGGCAGCAAAATAAACTTCAGAGATAGTTATTACAAATTACATGAGCTAAACGTGAATTAACAAGTATGGAATGGATGCAAACTGTAGCCCTGGCTAGCTACTGTGGATAGCACGTTAGCTAACGTTTACTGTATAGCTACAACAAGTATTCTAATCTTGAGAGAAACTCTTGTTGTCTGTGGTCCTGTAGCTCAGTTGGTACAGCATGGCGCTTGCAACGCAAGAATAATGGGTTCGATTCCTGGGAGCACCCATACATAAAATGTTTATGTGCATGGCCATTGCTTCGTCCCACAACAAACTATTGTTTATACAGACGACTCGTTGCAGAAGCTTCTGTACGTGTAGCCTTGCGTCCTTGATCAACCAACTCAAACGAAAATAACGTCTCCACTTAACAACGCCATATTCAGTATCTCTAGGAACAATACTTTGCGGGACGAAGCAAGCATGATCGTCGCTTTGGGTCAAAGTTATTGCTAAATGGCTTATACAGGGAGGCTGAAGAAATTCGGCTTGTCACCAAAAACGGTCACAAACCTTTACAGATGCACAATCGAGAGCATCCTGTCAGGCTGTATCACCGCCTGGTACAGCAACTCCACAACGTATCACCGGGGAAAAACGACCTGCCCTCCAGGACACTTACACCACCCGATGTCACAGGAAGGCAAAAAAGACCATCAAGGACAACAACCACCCGAGCCACTGCCTGTTCACCCTGCTGTCATCCAGAAGGCGAGGTCAGTACAGGTGCATCAAAGCTGGGACCGAGAGACTGAAAAACAGCTTCTATCTCAAGGCCATCAGACTGTTAACCAGCCATCACTAACATTGAGTGGCTGCTGCCAACATACTGACTCCATCTATAGCCACTTTAATAATTACAAATATGATGTAATAAATGTGTCACTTATATTATATATATATCATATATGTATATGTACATATTCCTATTAATTCCTTTACACTTGTGTGTGTATAAGGTAGTTGTGAAATTGTTAGATTACTTGTTCGATATTACTGCACGGTCGGAACTAGAAGCACAAGCATTTACACTCGCAATAACATCTGCTAACCATGTGTATTAGATTTGATTGAATGTTTTCCCCATAAAACCTACCACTGCTTTGATTTCTAATTTGATCATTATTGGTTTATGCTGTGTTAAAATGTGTGTTTAAGCAATAAACACATTTAAAAAAGAAACTCCTGGTTGTAAACTGATTGCAGTAGCTATGTTTTTGGTATCGCTCATGTCATACTGCGTGTCATTCCTCAACTGTCTGGATTTTACATTCATTTTGGATCTCCACCAAACTGACACACTAAATTAACTAACTGTTTATAACTATGCTATAATCCCACTGAAACATGAACAAGCCTCATTCAGATGATTTTATATGGTCCTTTACACACCAGCTCCGTGGGAAAATTGGATCCTGGCCAAAGGCACAAGTTCATTCAACAGGTGTGAGACATAGAGGATGAGTTTTTGACAATATTAATGTCAACTGCCATATGTTGATGTACATGTCCAACTGGTTTCCTCCTATTTTCAGACTACTGATACCAGACTAGTGTTTTATCACGTGGCCACAGATACTCCCCTATTCTGTCAGTGGTTCCAGATCTACAACAGACAACTGTGTGCGAATAGCATACAGTATTGAGCAACAGAGAATTAAAATTCCATTGTTATGAGAAAATCATACTTTTTTCAAGTGTCTTGTGCCATCCCAAACAAAGTACAATAAAATGAAATTGAAATGAAAGCTAAAGGGAATATGCAGTAGGGTTGATAAAGGTCAAGATAAGTTTGACTGGGACTAATGGAAGCGTAGGATGTTTGGTAACATTTGGCATCCTAAACTTGTTTACATGTGACAAAGTAGGCTACAGGACCATATAGTGCTTCTACCCAAGTGGTGGCCCATCATGTCTTTAGGAGCTACAGTCTTTTTTTTTCATTTTTTCCAACCAGGCATTAACCAAGACATATAGCTAGAATGTTATGGAGTGATATTAGTGCCAACACAAACTGAATTTCAGATTCAACATCATATCGCTCCATAGACTCTAGTGTGCCTGGTTTGGCCAAAGATTACTACACATTGTGGCCCTCCAGGAAAAATACCAAACTCTCTTTGAAGTCTCTGACTTCCTCCCTATAGGCTGTCTCATCGTCGTTGGTGATCAGGCCCTACCACAGTTGTGTCATTGGCAAACTTAATGATGGTGATGGAGCCGCAGGTAAACATGGAGTACAGGAAGGGCCTAAGCAGGCACCCCTGAGGGGTCCCCGTGTTGAGGGTCAGCATGGAGGATATGATGTTGCCTACCCTCACCACCTGGGACGGCCTGTCAGGAAGTCCAGGATCCAGTTACAAATTGTTGCCTACCCTCACCACCTGGGGGCGGCTCATTAGGAAATGACAGGATCCAGACGCAACTGGTTTCAAGTGGCCAAGAGAACTCATGTGATCTCCGACTGCTAGCGAGTGGACGAACTGGGAATCAGACAAGGGAACATTTACATCAATGTATGGATAGAGACTTCAGCTTTCTTCTCATGTGTATATCCTGTCAAACGATAAACGTTGCTCAAACCCCGCACTTTTAAAATGGCTCTGTTCCTATGGAAATGTGCACATGTTTAGAGAGAGTAATTGGTTACATATTTCATGTCGAACCTAGACTTTCAAATCTCTTATTCCCCAACAACTGACAATTGGGACCTCCCCCCTATCTCGGGCTCTGTAATAGTCACATTTTTTCTGACGATTATCAGAATCCCACAGTTCTTAGCTTTCTAACAGTACTTAACTGGCATTCTGCCCCTGAGCAAGGGAGTTAACCCACTGTTCCCCGGGCGCCGATGACGTGAATGTCGATTAAGGCAGACCCCGCACATCTCTGATTCAGAGTGGTTGGGCTAAATGCGTAAGACACATTTTAGTTGAATACATTCAGTTGTACAACTGACTAGGTATTCCCCTTTCCCTTTCCCTAAGCATGTTTCTGTAAGGACCGAAATGTACTTTATGAGGGCAGTATACAATATTATGCATAGTTTATAAAATGCCACCAGAGGGCGTCAGAGTTGAACAGGTTAAGAACAGCTATGGCTACAGACAAACAGGTATTCGTTGGTATAAGTACTTTAAGGAATGAGCAGCAAGGCAGCATGATTTCAACAAGCACTTCACCTGTCATTGCAATACAATTCTAACTAGGCCTCTATACAAACAGCAGTAGAGCTAAGTATAGCTTTCCCCCCCAAAAAACACAAAGTTCTACGTAACAAATACCCAGTGTTTTTAATCCAAACCATGAAACAGTGTTTTTACTATGAGGAGAAAACAACCTTTTGTGTCTAAGACACCAAAACCAGTTTGACTTAGGGTAATATATTAACATTCCAGTTTGATCCGGTTAAGATCTGAAGAGTTCAAAAGAGGTTTGAATGTTAAATGCAATGATATACATTCTCAATAAGTTAACACTGTAGGCTGCTGTTGTGTATAGCGTATTAGACTTGGAGGGCTATAGTTCTTTTCTCCAAGGCACAGGTATGGAACAAAACATGCACGGAGGAGGACTAAAATGAACTTCAAAATATCAAGGAAGTGGGATTCAAACGTGTTAAATCATACAGAAATATGCATGCCAGAGGGATGTTAGAAATTAGATATGTAGACGGGCGAGTCGGTCAAGGATCGATTCAGACAAGGTGGTAAATTGTATGACAAGCGACAGTTTATTCAGAGTGAAGATATCTAGAACAGCGTAATTACGGCTCCCCCGTTAGTTCGTACGGAACGGCAGGCAAAGAGACCGTTACAATCAGTACACCACTTATATATAGAACAGAAAGTAGGTTGATTCTGGAAGATCGGATCTTTGGATTGGTTCAGCTGGGGTGTAGTCTGTAGTCTTCCGCCATTGGCTCAGTTGTTTGTCCGTCATCGTAGAATCCTCTTCGGGCACACAATGTTCAGCTACAAAGGAGATTATGTGTGTGCGCTGGTTTTGGCAGTTAGTGTAATGCGGGAGCTATCCTGTAGGGGACCCCACAGGCTTTACTTTGAGTTGTAGCCCTGTATTAGCAATAGGTTGGTCACCTGCATAAGAAATAGCATTTCTCTACAAAACCCTCTCTTCACGTCTCACCAGAGACGTGACACAACCTAACTAGATCCAGACACAAAGAGAAACTTCTCCCAAGGGGACTATGAAATAAGGCACGGTATTAAACAGAAATAGATATATATGTATTACCATCATGTTCTCCATTCAATCCCACTATGTACTAAGTTGGCTACCAGCCACCTAGGAACTTACAACCCTCATTTAACAGAGCGGAGAACAACAGCTCAAAATAAAAGTAAAATGCTTGTCTACATAAGCCAACTTTTTCCCGCAGGAAAAAGTTGTGATTCCCTCTCTTCACATCTCCAAAGAGATGTGACTTAAACTAGGCAAGTCAGGCGGAATGATCCACTTGCATAACACATACATACATCCCCATAAGGCAACAGCAGATATAATGTAAACCTAATAGGCACTCTCCTCCTCATCCTCGAATTCAAGTAGGTCTTTATCCAGCAGAGGAAACATCTGGGAAGGGGAGGAAGGGTCAATGGCTCTAGAGATAACCCTAGTGATAGGGGAACGGATGCATGGAATGCAACAGCATCCACAGAGAACTAAAATGGCAGCGAACACCGAAATGGATACCAAAATGGAGGACACCAGGGTTTTATATTTACCAAACGCACTCATCCAGGAGTCCCACATCGAGGTATCCATCCCAGAATGAGATTCCATTTTACCATTAAGCGTCCGCAGACCTTCCAGAGCTACGGTCAAGCTACCATCGGAGGCTGTGTTATTAGGGATGAAAGTACAACACTGTTCACCAAACATAGTACAAGCTCCACCTTTCTCCGCCAGTAGCATATCCACTGCAATGTGATTCTGGAATGTCATAAGAGAAGTTGCAGCCAGGCTCTCATGCTCCATACCGTTATCACGCACCTGGCTCTTGTTATCTAACAAAAGACCGCTTGTTCTCGCAACCCCACGCTCTGAATGTGCCCTCCCTTCTGTATTTTTTCAGCATGAGAAAGTCCCCTGGCCCTGACACTTTTAACAATGTTTCAAGTCAGCTATGTTGCATAACACTTACATACATCAACACAAGCCAACAGCAGATAATATGCAATCATATATATGGTAATGGCTATAATGTAAAACACAGGATCCAATAATCCCTCTTTTTCACACCCCCAAGGGTGTGAACAAAAATTCAGCAATGAATCATATAACAGTTACAAAGTTTAAAATACCTTCATGTCCTCCATTCGATCCCACTATGTACTAGATTGGCTACCAGCCACCTAGGAACTTACAACCCTCATGTCAAAAGAGAACAACAGCTCATTCAAAAACAGAACAAAAGAAAATGGTGTGAAATTTAAGTCCCCCTTTTGACACCCGCAAGGGTGTCACTTAGCAAAAACAGGATAACACTTTATTGTTTATTGACATGTAAGATACAGGATAAAACTTTGGTCATGGAAAACAGAGTAAAGCAAAGCAAAGCATTATTATAAACCATCTGGTCCTCTCAGCTACTCCTATCCTGCACCAGTTGGGCTTCATGCCACCCAGGGACTCGAAACCTTCACAACAGGGAGAACAAACATACTGGAAAGAAAACCTATCATAAAAATGTATAACAAGGAACTGTGGTGGTGTAAGATTTATTCTACTACCTCACCCACAGCATACCATGGGTCATCCTCAGTCAGTCTCATCCTCCCCTGAAAGCATGCTTCAGTATCAGCATCTCCAACTGGAGCATCAAGCAAAGGCATCATCATGCCTGAAGCCTTCACCACATCTGTAACAGACTTCTTGAAACACGGTATGATGCAAGCAGCACAACACATCAATAACAAAAATACAAGAATTAGGGTCAGAAATCCAGTAACCACCATACTAGTGTACTTACCAAAACAGGCTCCCACCCAAGAGAACAGGCCAGACTCCTCCACCCCCGGCATGGTCCTCATCTCAGCAGATAGTGCATCAAGTGCATCAAGCCCACTAAGGGCCTTAGATATACTACCATCTGGACTGGTGTTATTAGGAATATACGTGCAACATTGTTCACCGAACATCTTGCATACGCCCCCCTGACTGGTAAGAAGCATATCCAAAGCAAGTCTATTCTGTCTGGCAACCCTAGATGTGGCCTCAAACTGTTCAGACATACCAGTGAGTGCATCACGGGGGTAATTAACAAAACGCTGTTGATCATAGTAGATGTAATGAGTCCATGCAGTCTGCCTTGCATCCACTATGGCTGGACCTATAATCCATCATTCCTACCCAAGACCTGAAACTCATGAGGAACCCCCACTGGCACTCCCAACAGGTTAGTGTGTATGTCAACTACATCCTCTGTCCATGGAGCACTAAGTCTATGTCTCCCATGGAATGGAATGTTTTCAGGTCCCCTGGATACAGAACCCAACAGCTGTTCAGCAGTAACATCAACAATGGTCAGTGGAATTATCAAACTGGTCAGAGCACACGTACCTTGCCAGTCTCCTCTAAGAATGGGTCTCAGCACTCTTTTGGGTCCACAGATCCACCACACATCAGCCAGACCACTAGTTTGGTTTAGGCCTGTAACTGGCCAAGTGGAATTAATGGTTATGTTACTACTGCAATCAGCTTCAGGCAATCTCTATAATCAATGCCATTACCTGTACCCGTGATGCAACTGTAATTGCCCCCATATGCCTCAACACCCCAAGGGGCCCGATGAGGAGGTACTGTAGGAGACACAAGGCTCAAAGAGGAACAGAGTTGAATTGAGCTGAACCTGGTAAAAACCTCTCAGAATACACAACCACCCCTCTCCTTCTCCTATAGCAAATGGGTGTGTAGCCAGAACAGGTCTAGCATGACCAATGTTTCATGTAACTCATGCAGTCCTTTCTTTTCAGGGTCTTAACTGTATACCTCATATAAGACAGCCACAAATTGTCCCTACCATCAAAACCAGTCTCAGTGCCTAATTGATCAATAGCTGAATAGTCTCTAACATTAATTACCTGAATGGGATTTTTAACACAGTGGTGGCAGGTTCGGTCCAGGGGTGGTAGAGGAGTGTGTCTGGCCCTGGTTCGTCTGGGACCTCTGGTTTTGGCAGCACCTTAATAGAAAACACACCCATCGTGTCTGTCCCGGTCCTTTGTAGTCCGAGGGTGTAAGTGCCTGCATCAGAGAGCTTAATAGTTTTGATGGTTAGTAGGATTTCATCACCTTTACAAAGTTCAACAGTGCTCCCAGGTTTTCCCCATATCATGGAAAACCTATCCACCTTTGTGGGATCCCCTATGCTATAAGGATACCCTCTTCTCCAATCCCAGAACTGTCCCAAGTCGGTTATCATGTAATCCCCATACGGACACCCTCCCAATTTAATATAATGTAATTTATAATTTTCGTCCACTTGTTCTGTAGTCATACATTCAGCACTCCACGGGTCAGAACCTGGAATCCGCTGGTACATCACCATCTATTTCCATCGATTTCTCCAGAGTCCTGGAAATAAGGCCTCATACACAGGGAATTAGACAACAGCCCCATAAAACTAAAACAGTCACACAGGTGAATTTAGCCCATAATACAGTGATCATAATATTTTCCCCATTTTCTGAACATACTATCAAACCCAATTATCAGAGAAGTATCCACCCCAGAGTTTTCTGTCAACCCGTGAGCCAGGGTGGTCAAACCAGCTGAGGCTTCGGGCACTGATTCGTCCGGAGCTGTGTTATTTGGGATGTCACCCACGATAAGACAGCTCAGACAAACAGCTTCCATGTGAAGCCCCACCCTTTCCCCGAGAACACATCACTTAGCAAGAGCCAGACACATCTTCACTTCTATGAACAAAAACAGGGGTGACAGGACAGGGAGGATTTTCTTCATTCGAGAGATGGCCCCCGGAATTCTGTTAATTCCAGTTCTCCTCTCGAACACTGTTTATTGTTCGACAGTGTAAATGTGTCCTACCCTCCCGCCGTGCGATATGAATCCGGGTAGCTCTTTCAGCTGGCTGTCACCAGGAGAACTTGGTATGGTCCCCCCAACAAGCCTCTGGGACTGGATTGAGTGACTTCACCTGTAGTTCACCTATAATGCATAAAATGCTGGACATACAGGCTTGGTTAACAAACAGTTTCTCATATGTTTTATCTGATTATATCTTTACCTTCTATGCCCATTTGTTTAGCTACATTTTTTTAATTATTAGTTTCTTATCCAATAGGCCCCATCCTATCCTAGACCACAATTTACCTATCCCCCTTTTGATACCTGGCTTTGCCCAGGTAACAACCTTACCTACTCTAAATAATGACTTAGGTAAGATTAGTATATTATCCTTCTGTTCTGACATTATCATGTAGGAGTGCCCCTTTAATTTTCCACATGTCCAATTCTCCCTTTTGTCTCCACTCAGTGACTGTTATCTACACATTCTGTTATCTTTGCTCGTCCTGGCTCCCTTCTAAAACTTCTCCTCTCTGCTCTCCAACCGTCAAGGTCTCTGCAGTGCGGGGGAGGGCTCTTCTGTCTGCCTTTTCCCATGTTTCCACATTTTAACTAAATGTCTCACTGTTTGGCTTTATCTAAACTCATGGATTTTTTATTTTTAGAAAAACATGTCTATGGTGGCAATTTCTAAAGTCTTTATATAGGTTAAGTAAACTCCACTATAATTAAGTTACCTTAAAAAATAAATTAAATTTAAAAAAAAACTTTTTAAATCTTTTTTTTTTTTTTTTAAACAGTATTACCCATGACCACAAATTCATTATTCAAATGGCACCCCCTTGTGGCTGATCAGACCACCCGAGAGAGCCATGAAAGCAGGTCAAAGGTTACACCATCCCCCTACATTCGTGTTCCATACCATATTAGACATATTAAAGAACCCTTTATCCTTAAAATAAAATAAAAATCACTTGTGTAATTAAAACTCATAAAATAAAAAACTCATAAAGGTTCCATATGTGAGCGTGCCTCTTTAAAATATCATGTCTCTGGGAACATGGAAATCCCCTTAACCCAAACATGTACTACAAAAACAAAACCTAAAAATTATGATAATCCCCTCAAACTCAAATTATTTGTCTCGATGTTTCATGTCTTATTCGTGTTTCTCCAAATTGTCTCCCCAAAATACTTCTTAAATACCCAGCCATTAGACAGACACACACAACTGTGATAAATGTGCACTGTCCCTTTAATATAAAAACCTCAGCCTGCAATCCACTCTGCGGGCCTTTCATTGTTCCCCATAATGAAAACAGATTCTAATGTTAGTATACCTTGACCTCCTGTTTAATTTCAATGATGTTATCTGAACAATCAAACCAAAATCAATAACCGGGAAGTACTTGTGTAAATGAATTAAAAGAACTAAATAAATCTACCTTATTTCTCAGCACTTGGTTAGAACACCACTCCCGTCGCCCCGTACCTAGTGTATATCTTATCTATTACTCAGTGGCTCAATTAATGTTTAACGTAAGTATGTTCAGATGTTGATTATGTAATTGTACAATATTAGTATAGGTCAAACCTCATAATATAAATCTACAAAAATAATTTTACGTTAATAGAGTTTAACACTTTTTCCAACAGTCATGCACCCCCCTCAATATTCTATGATATAACTCTCATCAGCAAGCCTGCGACTTTTTCAACATTCTCACCGGTACCAGCTCCAACTGAAATACCTAATGTACCACACTCGCTTGGTCCCCGACCTCATTCATACCGATATTAGTCCCCGACTGAATATCAAGCGTATTTCATGCACACGATTTGAGTCTCACAAATCTTCATTTACGCCAGTAAGCTTCAATCTACACCATACACACACAAATCTTCATTCACCCCAGCAAGCAGACCAGTGGGAGACGCAATGGCCCCGCCTTCTGTTCATTCTCTGTTTGGTCCCTTGGTTCTTAAATACATGGCTTTTATTTCTTTCAACTTCCTTGTCTCTGGCCTCCTGCAACGTCCCTCTCAACTCACATTCCATTGTTTTCAGCTGGGCCCCTGTTGGCGGCCCCCCTCCTAGATAACCTGCTTGTGTCCATCTTAACTTCAATCCCTCCCAAACTTTCTTTATATGCTTCCATTGTTCCTTTCCCCCTGATCTATATTCTATTTTTTGTTCTAGGAACTCATTAAACCTCAGCTTTGGAGTATTGGGGGTCGCCATTGTGAATTTGCTTTAAACGTAATTTAATTTAATTCAATCGGAATTTAATCGTAGTTTTAATCGAAATTCTCTCCTTCTATCTGAATATAGTTAGCATATACTTCGCCCGACGTTGATTAATACCCACGATGTATTCGAAGAGACACTGCTGCTCGTGCTCTGTCTTATCTCTGAGCTTCTCCTTCGTATATTCAGTTCGAGGAAAAAAACGAATGGGTTGGTATAGCATTTGTGGAGCGCACAACCAAGGGATCTATTCGACTATTTAGTCTCAATATTTAAATATTATATTCAGATATTATTTCAATTATACATCAGTCATTTCGTTCCTGATTATACATTTAACACAAAAGTCATAGGTACATACAATATAGAAGTTTCGGATTTATCCAATACCCCTTATTATAATTCTATCTCTCTCCCTCTATCTAACCACCAACAATCTTAATGGAAACAATTACAACCACATTGCATTTTAATATAAACAGTTACAAATAGACAAAACAAGACAAAACAACACGTTATATCTCTGACCCCTGAAAGCCGATCCTTATCAGTGAATTTCTATCAGACTGAGCCGTACCGGGTCGCGGGACAAAATTACAATTTATCCCCTCGGCGCCAGATTTAATGAATAGTAATTAACTACCCCCTTACTGATCTCTATTCCTGATCCCTATCGAGCTGACCCCTATCAGAATTATTACACATGTCCGACCCCTATCGGTGAAACTCTATCAGACTGAGCCGTACCGGGTTGCGGGACAAAATTACAATTTATCCCCTCGGCGCCAGATTTAATGAATAGTAATTAACTATCCCCTTACTGATCTCTATTCCCGACCCCTATCGGAACTATCCAGGCCTTAAAAGTGATCACTCATCATTGAAAGCTATCAGACTGTGCTGACCGGGTCACGGGTCACAAAATTACAATTTATCCCCTCGGCGCCAGATTTAATGAATAGTAATTAACTATCCCCTTACTGATATCTCATCAATGATTTATATCACACCGGCCGTCGCCGGTTCGTTACTACATATGTTCACTACACTGTTCTTTCGACTCGTCAGCAAATTATAAATTTACACAAGAATTCATACTTACTCGGAAATACTGATCAAAATTTAGACAGACTATACGACAATACGCAAAGTTTGATTTAACAGGCTTTGCTTACCTTATTTATGGTGCACCTTTAGATCAGTTTCCCGAGTTGAGCAGAAATGTTGTCCTCCCCCGAAAGTCTTCACCTGTCCTCCGTGAACCGTCCTTTCACCAACTCGCCCTCTCACACCCAAATCAACTCACTTCGACTGGATCGTTAGTAAACTATCCTCTGCCTACCAAGTTCTGTTAGAAATTAGATATGTAGACGGGCGAGTCGGTCAAGGATCGATTCAGACAAGGTGGTAAATTGTATGACAAGCGACTGTTTATTCAGAGTGAAGATATCTAGAACAGCGTAATTACGGCTCCCCCGTTAGTTCGTACGGAACGGCAGGCAAAGAGACCGTTACAATCAGTACACAGTAGGTTGATTCTGGAAGATCGGATCTTTGGATTGGTTCAGCTGGGGTGTAGTCTGTAGTCTTCCGCCATTGGCTCAGTTGTCTGTCCGTCATCGTAGAATCCTCTTCGGGCACACAATGTTCAGCTACAAAGGAGATTATGTGTGTGAGCTGGTTTTGGCAGTTAGTGTAATGCGGGAGCTATCCTGTAGGGGACCCCACAGGCTTTACTTTGAGTTGTAGCCCTGTATTAGCAATAGGTTGGTCACCTGCATAAGAAATAGCATTTCTCTACAGGGACCATTTTGAAACAAAATAGTAAAATAATTTCTTTGTGGGAAGCATTACATACATTTTTGTGTGAAATCATACAAATCTGCCATTTCAATGAAAATACAGTACTGCATTCAAAAACCCATCTCGTAGAATTTGATTAGGGTTATTAGTCACAATTTGCAGGAGTAGAAAGGTTCATGTTCCCTTACAGAGTTCAAGTATGCCCCATAACTTCCTCCAGCTAGCCTCTAACATCAAACTCTAACTCCAAACTGCAGTAGTTAGTGAAAACTCGTCTATAGTTGATGCGTGATAGTCGTGCTGGTTTTGCAGCCTATGCCCATTCTCCATATCCATATATTGTGTCAATGCGCCAGACTGTACTAAAACCCCACTCAAACGTGTTTCTGTAAAACACGAGTAGCAGCAGAGAAAAAAAAAAGATTTCAGTACAAATAAATAGGATCGATTGAGCATGTCACACCTGAAGAGAAAGGACTCTCACAATGGCCCGTCTTCGACACTCTGCCGCTGACATCCAAGCAGGTGAGTAACACTTAAGAGAGCACTCTGACAGGTGCCGTTTGTCATGACATCTTAGCAGAACCTTTTCAACTGGCCAGTGTTAAGAAGCTACAGTTTACATCCCTGATCCCTCTTTTTTCCCTTTCAGAGGATGTTGCTGTGGTCATCCCGGATGTACCCCACCACCATGCAGAGCTAGGAAAACATTGTGGAAGAGACAAAAAGTGAGTAAAATGAAAATGTCTGCAAGTATTCAGAGGGTCTGAATACTTGCTAAATACAGCGACTAAGTCGCTAAGTTGGCAACACTGAAAGTTAGTGAGGGAAATATGTCTCCAGCTTCAGCGATTTTGCAATTCGTTCCAGTCATTGTCAGCAGAGAACTGGAAGGAAAGGCGGCCAAAGGAGGTGTTGGCTTTGGGGATGACCAGTGAGATATACCTGCTGGAACGCGTGCTACGGGTGGGTGTTGTTATCGTGACCAGTGAGCTGAGATAAGGCGGAGCTTTACCTAGCATAGACTAAAAGATGACCTGGAACCAGTGGGTCTGGCGACGAATATGTAGCGAGGGCCAGCCGACTAGAGCATACAGGTCGTAGTGGCCATATCAATACAATTGACCCTTTCTTTACACTGTTCTAATGAAAGTACATTTCCATAATATCATCTAGCTTCCATAAACGTCGAACAAGGCTTGAACCCGTTTCGGCCTAGTCTATGATGATATGCAAGTTGACTTAGCACATCTATTTCCTTCTTAAAATGTCAACATTCTGGAAAGTAGAGTTGTGCAAAAGCTAATTTCACAACTAAATACACTCATCAGAAAATGTGGGGATTAACTTCAGAGCGAATGCATTTCAAGTATTAGCTCTACCGTAGAGGCACATCCCCTTACTATATAATAGCAGGGTTGCCATTTTGAGAACCTCCAGTGAAAGAACCTTCCATGGTACCAGCTATCTTTCAGAAATGCACGGATGGGATTTGAACCCATGATCTTCGGTTTACAAGACCGACACCTTACCGCTTGGCCACCATGCCACTCTATGCTGCAAGATATTTATCAATATTCTGGAAAGTAGTAGTTGTGTAATGTGAATTTGGCACACAAATAACATCTCTGTTTCCTGTGAGAATTTCAACATTCTGGAAAGTAGGAGTTGTGTAATGTGAATTTGGCACACAAATACTCAGTGGAGAACCTTGGGATTGAACCAAGTACTAAAATAGCATGCACTCCCCCTCTGAGCTTCGATACAATTTTATTTGCAGATAAAATGCAATATTAATACAATGTACTTTTTATATACACCACTCCATTGAAACTAGCAAATTATTTAGCACGTCTCAGTTTCCTGCTGAGAATTTCAATATCCTGGAAAGTAGGAGATGGGCCATTGCAAAAGCTTTAATGGAGAAGCTGGGGATTGAACCCAGGACCTCATACATGCAAAGCATGCGCTCTACCACTGAGCTACATCCCCTTTCTGGGAAAGAAATTTTTTTTCTTATTTTTTTTAAATTTCACCTATAATTAGTCAGGTAAGCTAGTTGAGAACAAGTTTTCATATTCAACTGCGACCTGGCCAAGATAAAGCAAAGCAGCGCAACACAAACAACAACACAGAGTTACAGATGGAATAAACAAGCGTACGGTCAATAACACAATAGAAGAAAAAAAAGAAAGTCTATATACAGTGCGTGCAAATGGAGGTAAGGCAATAAATAGGCCATAGTAGCGAAGTATTTACAATTTAGCAAATTAACACTGGAGTGATAGATGAGCAGATGATGATGTGCAAGTAGAAATACTGGTGTGCAAAGAGCAGAAAGTATATTAAAACAATATGGGGACGAGGTAGGTAGATTGGGTGGGCTATTTACAGATGGGCTTTGTACAGCTGCAGCGATCAGTTAGCTGCTCAGATAGCCGATGTTTAAAGTTAGCAGTGTTGCCAACACCTCAGTAAGGAAAGTAGCTATTGGCTGTCCTAAAAGTCACTAGAAGTTGCTAAATGATGTCATCACCTAATTTGCATAATTGTCTATGTGCATGTAATTGTGATGGACACTGTAGGAGTGAGGAATAACATTGTGGAAGAGACAAAAAGTGAGTAAAATGAAAATGTCTGCAAGTATTCAGAGGGGTCTGAATACTTGCTAAATACAGCGACTAAGTCGCTAAGTTGGCAACACTGAAAGTTAGTGAGGGAAATATGTCTCCAGCTTCAGCGATTTTTGCAATTCGTTCCAGTCATTGTCAGCAGAAAACTGGAAGGAAAGGCGGCCAAAGGAGGTGTTGGCTTTGGGGATGACCAGTGAGATATACCTGCTGGAACGCGTGCTACGGGTGGGTGTTGTTATCGTGACCAGTGAGCTGAGATAAGGCGGAGCTTTACCTAGCATAGACTAAAAAGATGACCTGGAACCAGTGGGTCTGGCGACGAATATGTAGCGAGGGCCAGCCGACTAGAGCATACAGGTCGTAGTGGCCATATCAATACAATTGACCCTTTCTTTACACTGTTCTAATGAAAGTACATTTCCATAATATCATCTAGCTTCCATAAACGTCGAACAAGGCTTGAACCCAGGATTGAACCCATGTGCTTCAGTTTACAAAAACAGATGACTTAGCACATCTATTTCCTTCTTAAAATGTCAACATTCTGGAAAGTAGAGTTGTGCAAAAGCTAATTTCACAACTAAATATACTCATCAGAAAATTTGGGGATTAACTTCAGAGCGCATGCATTTCAAGTATTAGCTCTACCGTAGAGGTACATCCCCTTACTATATGATAGCAGGGTTGCCATTTTGAGAAAAAAAAATTTTCTTCAAAGTCCTCCAGTGAAAGAACCTTCCCATGGTACCAGCTATCTTTCAGTAAGGCACGGATGGGATTTGAACCCATGATCTTCGGTTTACAAGACCGACACCTTACCGCTTGGCCACCATGCCACTCTATGCTGCAAGATATTTATCAATATTCTGGAAAGTAGTAGTTGTGTAATGTGAATTTGGCACACAAATAACATCTCTGTTTCCTGTGAGAATTTCAACATTCTGGAAAGTAGGAGTTGTGTAATGTGAATTTGGCACACAAATACTCAGTGGAGAACCTTGGGATTGAACCAAGTACTAAAATAGCATGCACTCCCCCTCTGAGCTTCGATACAATTTTATTTGCAGATAAAATGCAATATTAATACAATGTACTTTTTATATACACCACTCCATTGAAACTACAATGAAATGATAGCAGCAATTCTAAATACAAGCAAGTATGGACAGTCATCTAACCCATGAACTTCAGTTTTTGAAAATGATGCAATTGAAGTTGGCAACCATGCCACTTCTGTTACATAAATGTACGAACAGGGAATGAACACATGTTCTTCAGATTACAAGAGCAAATTATTTAGCACGTCTCTGTTTCCTGCTGAGAATTTCAATATCCTGGAAAGTAGGAGATGGGCCATTGCAAAAGCTTTAATGGAGAAGCTGGGGATTGAACCCAGGACCTCATACATGCGAAGCATGCGCTCTACCACTGAGCTACATCCCCTTTCTGGGAAAGAAATTGTTTTTTCTTATATTTTTAAATTTCACCTATAATTAGTCAGGTAAGCTAGTTGAGAACAAGTTTTCATATTCAACTGCGACCTGGCCAAGATAAAGCAAAGCAGCGCAACACAAACAACAACACAGAGTTACAGATGGAATAAACAAGCGTACAGTCAATAACACAATAGAAGAAAAAAAAGAAAGTCTATATACAGTGCGTGCAAATGGAGGTAAGGCAATAAATAGGCCATAGTAGCGAAGTATTTACAATTTAGCAAATTAACACTGGAGTGATAGATGAGCAGATGATGATGTGCAAGTAGAAATACTGGTGTGCAAAGAGCAGAAAGTATATTAAAACAATATGGGGACGAGGTAGGTAGATTGGGTGGGCTATTTACAGATGGGCTTTGTACAGCTGCAGCGATCAGTTAGCTGCTCAGATAGCCGATGTTTAAAGTTAGCAGTGTTGCCAACACCTCAGTAAGGAAAGTAGCTATTGGCTGTCCTAAAAGTCACTAGAAGTTGCTAAATGATGTCATCACCTAATTTGCATAATTGTCCATGTGCATGTAATTGTGATGGACACTGTAGGAGTGAGGAATAACATTGTGGAAGAGACAAAAAGTGAGTAAAATGAAAATGTCTGCAAGTATTCAGAGGGGTCTGAATACTTGCTAAATACAGCGACTAAGTCGCTAAGTTGGCAACACTGAAAGTTAGTGAGGGAAATATGTCTCCAGCTTCAGCGATTTTTGCAATTCGTTCCAGTCATTGTCAGCAGAAAACTGGAAGGAAAGGCGGCCAAAGGAGGTGTTGGCTTTGGGGATGACCAGTGAGATATACCTGCTGGAACGCGTGCTACGGGTGGGTGTTGTTATCGTGACCAGTGAGCTGAGATAAGGCGGAGCTTTACCTAGCATAGACTAAAAAGATGACCTGGAACCAGTGGGTCTGGCGACGAATATGTAGCGAGGGCCAGCCGACTAGAGCATACAGGTCGTAGTGGCCATATCAATACAATTGACCCTTTCTTTACACTGTTCTAATGAAAGTACATTTCCATAATATCATCTAGTTTCCATAAACGTCGAACAAGGCTTGAACCCAGGATTGAACCCATGTGCTTCAGTTTACAAAAACAGATGACTTAGCACATCTATTTCCTTCTTAAAATGTCAACATTCTGGAAAGTAGAGTTGTGCAAAAGCTAATTTCACAACTAAATATACTCATCAGAAAATTTGGGGATTAACTTCAGAGCGCATGCATTTCAAGTATTAGCTCTACCGTAGAGGTACATCCCCTTACTATATGATAGCAGGGTTGCCATTTTGAGAACTTTTTTTTTCTTCAAAGTCCTCCAGTGAAAGAACCTTCCCATGGTACCAGCTATCTTTCAGTAAGGCACGGATGGGATTTGAACCCATGATCTTCGGTTTACAAGACCGACACCTTACCGCTTGGCCACCATGCCACTCTATGCTGCAAGATATTTATCAATATTCTGGAAAGTAGTAGTTGTGTAATGTGAATTTGGCACACAAATAACATCTCTGTTTCCTGTGAGAATTTCAACATTCTGGAAAGTAGGAGTTGTGTAATGTGAATTTGGCACACAAATACTCAGTGGAGAACCTTGGGATTGAACCAAGTACTAAAATAGCATGCACTCCCCCTCTGAGCTTCGATACAATTTTATTTGCAGATAAAATGCAATATTAATACAATGTACTTTTTATATACACCACTCCATTGAAACTACAATGAAATGATAGCAGCAATTCTAAATACAAGCAAGTATGGACAGTCATCTAACCCATGAACTTCAGTTTTTGAAAATGATGCAATTGAAGTTGGCAACCATGCCACTTCTGTTACATAAATGTACGAACAGGGAATGAACACATGTTCTTCAGATTACAAGAGCAAATTATTTAGCACGTCTCTGTTTCCTGCTGAGAATTTCAATATCCTGGAAAGTAGGAGATGGGCCATTGCAAAAGCTTTAATGGAGAAGCTGGGGATTGAACCCAGGACCTCATACATGCGAAGCATGCGCTCTACCACTGAGCTACATCCCCTTTCTGGGAAAGAAATTGTTTTTTCTTATATTTTTAAATTTCACCTATAATTAGTCAGGTAAGCTAGTTGAGAACAAGTTTTCATATTCAACTGCGACCTGGCCAAGATAAAGCAAAGCAGCGCAACACAAACAACAACACAGAGTTACAGATGGAATAAACAAGCGTACAGTCAATAACACAATAGAAGAAAAAAAAGAAAGTCTATATACAGTGCGTGCAAATGGAGGTAAGGCAATAAATAGGCCATAGTAGCGAAGTATTTACAATTTAGCAAATTAACACTGGAGTGATAGATGAGCAGATGATGATGTGCAAGTAGAAATACTGGTGTGCAAAGAGCAGAAAGTATATTAAAACAATATGGGGACGAGGTAGGTAGATTGGGTGGGCTATTTACAGATGGGCTTTGTACAGCTGCAGCGATCAGTTAGCTGCTCAGATAGCCGATGTTTAAAGTTAGCAGTGTTGCCAACACCTCAGTAAGGAAAGTAGCTATTGGCTGTCCTAAAAGTCACTAGAAGTTGCTAAATGATGTCATCACCTAATTTGCATAATTGTCCATGTGCATGTAATTGTGATGGACACTGTAGGAGTGAGGAATAACATTGTGGAAGAGACAAAAAGTGAGTAAAATGAAAATGTCTGCAAGTATTCAGAGGGGTCTGAATACTTGCTAAATACAGCGACTAAGTCGCTAAGTTGGCAACACTGAAAGTTAGTGAGGGAAATATGTCTCCAGCTTCAGCGATTTTTGCAATTCGTTCCAGTCATTGTCAGCAGAGAACTGGAAGGAAAGGCGGCCAAAGGAGGTGTTGGCTTTGGGGATGACCAGTGAGATATACCTGCTGGAACGCGTGCTACGGGTGGGTGTTGTTATCGTGACCAGTGAGCTGAGATAAGGCGGAGCTTTACCTAGCATAGACTAAAAAGATGACCTGGAACCAGTGGGTCTGGCGACGAATATGTAGCGAGGGCCAGCCGACTAGAGCATACAGGTCGTAGTGGCCATATCAATACAATTGACCCTTTCTTTACACTGTTCTAATGAAAGTACATTTCCAAATATCATCTAGCTTCCATAAACGTCGAACAAGGCTTGAACCCAGGATTGAACCCATGTGCTTCAGTTTACAAAAACAGATGACTTAGCACATCTATTTCCTTCTTAAAATGTCAACATTCTGGAAAGTAGAGTTGTGCAAAAGCTAATTTCACAACTAAATATACTCATCAGAAAATTTGGGGATGAACTTCAGAGCGCATGCATTTCAAGTATTAGCTCTACCATAGAGGCACATCCCCTTACTATATAATAGCAGGGTTGCCATTTTGAGAAACTTTTTTTCTCTTCAAAGTCCTCCAGTGAAAGAACCTTCACATGGTACCAGCTATCTTTCAGTAAGGCACGGATGGGATTTGAACCCATGATCTTCGGTTTACAAGACCGACGCCTTACCGCTTGGCCACCATGCCACTCTATGCTGCAAGATTTTTATCAACATTCTGGAAAGTAGTAGTTGTGTAATGTGAATTTGGCACACAAATAACATCTCTGTTTCCTGTGAGAATTTCAACATTCTGGAAAGTAGGAGTTGTGTAATGTGAATTTGGCACACAAATACTCAGTGGAGAACCTTGGGATTGAACCAAGGACCTCATACTAAAATAGCATGCACTCCCCCTCTGAGCTTCGATCCAATTTTATTTGCAGATAAAATGCAATATTAATACAATGTACTTTTTATATACACCACTCCATTGAAACTACAATGAAATGATAGCAGCAATTCTAAATACAAGCAAGTATGGACAGTCATCTAACCAATGAACTTCAGTTTTTGAAAATGATGCAATTGAAGTTGGCAACCATGCCACTTCTGTTACATAAATGTACGAACAGGGATTGAACACATGTTCTTCAGATTACAAGAGCAAATTATTTAGCACGTCTCTGTTTCCTGCTGAGAATTTCAACATTCTGGAAAGTAGGAGATGGGCCATTGCAAAATGTTTAATGGAGAAGCTGGGGATTGAACCCAGGACCTCATACATGCGAAGCATGCGCTCTACCACTGAGCTACATCCCCTTTCTGTGAAAGAAATTGTTTTTTCTTATTTTTTTAAATTTCACCTATAATTAATCAGGTAAGCTAGTTGAGAACAAGTTTTCATATTCAACTGCGACCTGGCCAAGATAAAGCAAAGCAGCGCAACACAAACAACAACACAGAGTTACAGATGGAATAAACAAGCCTACAGTCAATAACACAATAGAAGAAAAAAAGAAAGTCTATATACAGTGCGTGCAAATGGAGGTAAGGCAATAAATAGGCAATAGTAGCGAAGTATTTACAATTTAGCAAATTAACACTGGAGTGATAGATGAGCAGATGATGATGTGCAAGTAGAAATACTGGTGTGCAAAGAGCAGAAAGTATATTAAAACAATATGGGGATGAGGTAGGTAGATTGGGTGGGCTATTTACAAATGGGCTTTGTACAGCTGCAGCGATCAGTTAGCTGCTCAGATAGCCGATGTTTAAAGTTAGCAGTGTTGCCAACACCTCAGTAAGGAAAGTAGCTATTGGCTGTCCTAAAAGTCGCTAGAAGTTGCTAAATGATGTCATCACCTAATTTGCATAATTGTCCATGTGCATGTAATTGTAATGGACACTGTAGGAGTGAGGAATAACATTGTGGAAGAGACAAAAAGTGAGTAAAATGAAAATGTCTGCAAGTATTCAGAGGGGTCTGAATACTTGCTAAATACAGCGACTAAGTCGCTAAGTTGGCAACACTGGAACGAATTTTTGCAATTCGTTCCAGTCATTGTCAGCAGAGAACTGGAAGGAAAGGCGGCCAAAGGAGGTGTTGGCTTTGGGGATGACCAGTGAGATATACCTGCTGGAACGTGTGCTACGGGTGGGTGTTGTTATCGTGACCAGTGAGCTGAGATAAGGTGGAGCTTTACCTAGCATAGACTAAAAAGATGACCTGGAACCAGTGGGTCTGGCGACGAATATGTAGCGAGGGCCAGCCGGCTAGAGCATACAGGTCGTAGTGGCCATATCAATACAAATTGACCCTTTCTTTACACTGTTCTAATGAAAGTACATTTCCAAAATATCATCTAGCTTCCATAAACGTCGAACAAGGCTTGAACCCAGGATTGAACCCATGTGCTTCAGTTTACAAAAACAGATGACTTAGCACATCTATTTCCTTCTTAAAATGTCAACATTCTGGAAAGTAGAGTTGTGCAAAAGCTAATTTCACAACTAAATATACTCATCAGAAAATTTGGGGATGAACTTCAGAGCGCATGCATTTCAAGTATTAGCTCTACCATAGAGGCACATCCCCTTACTATATAATAGCATGGTTGCCATTTTGAGAAAACTTTTTTCTCTTCAAAGTCCTCCAGTGAAAGAACCTTCACATGGTACCAGCTATCTTTCAGTAAGGCACGGATGGGATTTGAACCCATGATCTTCGGTTTACAAGACCGACGCCTTACCGCTTGGCCACCATGCCACTCTATGATGCAAGATTTTTATCAACATTCTGGAAAGTAGTAGTTGTGTAATGTGAATTTGGCACACAAATAACATCTCTGTTTCCTGTGAGAATTTCAACATTCTGGAAAGTAGGAGTTGTGTAATGTGAATTTGGCACACAAATACTCAGTGGAGAACCTTGGGATTGAACCAAGGACCTCATACTAAAATAGCATGCACTCCCCCTCTGAGCTTCGATCCAATTTTATTTGCAGATAAAATGCAATATTAATACAATGTACTTTTTATATACACCACTCCATTGAAACTACAATGAAATGATAGCAGCAATTCTAAATACAAGCAAGTATGGACAGTCATCTAACCAATGAACTTCAGTTTTTGAAAATGATGCAATTGAAGTTGGCAACCATGCCACTTCTGTTACATAAATGTACGAACAGGGATTGAACACATGTTCTTCAGATTACAAGAGCAAATTATTTAGCACGTCTCTGTTTCCTGCTGAGAATTTCAACATTCTGGAAAGTAGGAGATGGGCCATTGCAAAATTTTTAATGGAGAAGCTGGGGATTGAACCCAGGACCTCATACATGCGAAGCATGCGCTCTACCACTGAGCTACATCCCCTTTCTGTGAAAGAAATTGTTTTTTCTTATTTTTTAAATTTCACCTATAATTAATCAGGTAAGCTAGTTGAGAACAAGTTTTCATATTCAACTGCGACCTGGCCAAGATAAAGCAAAGCAGCGCAACACAAACAACAACACAGAGTTACAGATGGAATAAACAAGCCTACAGTCAATAACACAATAGAAGAAAAAAAGAAAGTCTATATACAGTGCGTGCAAATGGAGGTAAGGCAATAAATAGGCAATAGTAGCGAAGTATTTACAATTTAGCAAATTAACACTGGAGTGATAGATGAGCAGATGATGATGTGCAAGTAGAAATACTGGTGTGCAAAGAGCAGAAAGTATATTAAAACAATATGGGGATGAGGTAGGTAGATTGGGTGGGCTATTTACAAATGGGCTTTGTACAGCTGCAGCGATCAGTTAGCTGCTCAGATAGCCGATGTTTAAAGTTAGCAGTGTTGCCAACACCTCAGTAAGGAAAGTAGCTATTGGCTGTCCTAAAAGTCGCTAGAAGTTGCTAAATGATGTCATCACCTAATTTGCATAATTGTCCATGTGCATGTAATTGTAATGGACACTGTAGGAGTGAGGAATAACATTGTGGAAGAGACAAAAAGTGAGTAAAATGAAAATGTCTGCAAGTATTCAGAGGGGTCTGAATACTTGCTAAATACAGCGACTAAGTCGCTAAGTTGGCAACACTGGAACGAATTTTTGCAATTCGTTCCAGTCATTGTCAGCAGAGAACTGGAAGGAAAGGCGGCCAAAGGAGGTGTTGGCTTTGGGGATGACCAGTGAGATATACCTGCTGGAACGTGTGCTACGGGTGGGTGTTGTTATCGTGACCAGTGAGCTGAGATAAGGTGGAGCTTTACCTAGCATAGACTAAAAAGATGACCTGGAACCAGTGGGTCTGGCGACGAATATGTAGCGAGGGCCAGCCGGCTAGAGCATACAGGTCGTAGTGGCCATATCAATACAAATTGACCCTTTCTTTACACTGTTCTAATGAAAGTACATTTCCAAAATATCATCTAGCTTCCATAAACGTCGAACAAGGCTTGAACCCAGGATTGAACCCATGTGCTTCAGTTTACAAAAACAGATGACTTAGCACATCTATTTCCTTCTTAAAATGTCAACATTCTGGAAAGTAGAGTTGTGCAAAAGCTAATTTCACAACTAAATATACTCATCAGAAAATTTGGGGATGAACTTCAGAGCGCATGCATTTCAAGTATTAGCTCTACCATAGAGGCACATCCCCTTACTATATAATAGCAGGGTTGCCATTTTGAGAAAACTTTTTTTCTCTTCAAAGTCCTCCAGTGAAAGAACCTTCACATGGTACCAGCTATCTTTCAGTAAGGCACGGATGGGATTTGAACCCATGATCTTCGGTTTACAAGACCGACGCCTTACCGCTTGGCCACCATGCCACTCTATGATGCAAGATTTTTATCAACATTCTGGAAAGTAGTAGTTGTGTAATGTGAATTTGGCACACAAATAACATCTCTGTTTCCTGTGAGAATTTCAACATTCTGGAAAGTAGGAGTTGTGTAATGTGAATTTGGCACACAAATACTCAGTGGAGAACCTTGGGATTGAACCAAGGACCTCATACTAAAATAGCATGCACTCCCCCTCTGAGCTTCGATCCAATTTTATTTGCAGATAAAATGCAATATTAATACAATGTACTTTTTATATACACCACTCCATTGAAACTACAATGAAATGATAGCAGCAATTCTAAATACAAGCAAGTATGGACAGTCATCTAACCAATGAACTTCAGTTTTTGAAAATGATGCAATTGAAGTTGGCAACCATGCCACTTCTGTTACATAAATGTACGAACAGGGATTGAACACATGTTCTTCAGATTACAAGAGCAAATTATTTAGCACGTCTCTGTTTCCTGCTGAGAATTTCAACATTCTGGAAAGTAGGAGATGGGCCATTGCAAAATTTTTAATGGAGAAGCTGGGGATTGAACCCAGGACCTCATACATGCGAAGCATGCGCTCTACCACTGAGCTACATCCCCTTTCTGTGAAAGAAATTGTTTTTTCTTATTTTTTTAAATTTCACCTATAATTAATCAGGTAAGCTAGTTGAGAACAAGTTTTCATATTCAACTGCGACCTGGCCAAGATAAAGCAAAGCAGCGCAACACAAACAACAACACAGAGTTACAGATGGAATAAACAAGCCTACAGTCAATAACACAATAGAAGAAAAAAAGAAAGTCTATATACAGTGCGTGCAAATGGAGGTAAGGCAATAAATAGGCAATAGTAGCGAAGTATTTACAATTTAGCAAATTAACACTGGAGTGATAGATGAGCAGATGATGATGTGCAAGTAGAAATACTGGTGTGCAAAGAGCAGAAAGTATATTAAAACAATATGGGGATGAGGTAGGTAGATTGGGTGGGCTATTTACAAATGGGCTTTGTACAGCTGCAGCGATCAGTTAGCTGCTCAGATAGCCGATGTTTAAAGTTAGCAGTGTTGCCAACACCTCAGTAAGGAAAGTAGCTATTGGCTGTCCTAAAAGTCGCTAGAAGTTGCTAAATGATGTCATCACCTAATTTGCATAATTGTCCATGTGCATGTAATTGTAATGGACACTGTAGGAGTGAGGAATAACATTGTGGAAGAGACAAAAAGTGAGTAAAATGAAAATGTCTGCAAGTATTCAGAGGGGTCTGAATACTTGCTAAATACAGCGACTAAGTCGCTAAGTTGGCAACACTGGAACGAATTTTTGCAATTCGTTCCAGTCATTGTCAGCAGAGAACTGGAAGGAAAGGCGGCCAAAGGAGGTGTTGGCTTTGGGGATGACCAGTGAGATATACCTGCTGGAACGTGTGCTACGGGTGGGTGTTGTTATCGTGACCAGTGAGCTGAGATAAGGTGGAGCTTTACCTAGCATAGACTAAAAAGATGACCTGGAACCAGTGGGTCTGGCGACGAATATGTAGCGAGGGCCAGCCGGCTAGAGCATACAGGTCGTAGTGGCCATATCAATACAAATTGACCCTTTCTTTACACTGTTCTAATGAAAGTACATTTCCAAAATATCATCTAGCTTCCATAAACGTCGAACAAGGCTTGAACCCAGGATTGAACCCATGTGCTTCAGTTTACAAAAACAGATGATTTAGCACATCTATTTCCTTCTTAAAATGTCAACATTCTGGAAAGTAGAGTTGTGCAAAAGCTAATTTCACAACTAAATATACTCATCAGAAAATTTGGGGATTGTTAGTAATTGGATATGTAGACGGACGAGTCGGTCAAGGATCGATTCAGACAAGGTGGTAAATTGTATGACAAGCTACAGTTTATTCAGAGTGAAGATATCTAGAACAGCGTAATTACGGCTCTCCCGCTGGTTCGTACGGAAGCGCAGACGAAGAAGAGGCCGTTACAATCAGTACACCACTTATATATAGAAAAGAAAGTAGGTTGATTCTGGAAGATCGGATCTTTGGATTGGTTCAGCTGGGGTGTAGTCTGTAGTCTTCCGCCATTGGCTCAGTAGTCTGTCTGTCATCGTAGAATCCTCTTCGGGCATTCAACGTTCAGAGACAACGGAGATCATGTGTGTGTGCGCTGGTTTTGGCCATTAGTGTAATGCGGGAGCTATCCTGTAGGGGACCCCACAGGCTCAACTCTGAGTGGTAGCCCCCCCTTAACAATAGTTTGGTCACCTACATAAGAATTAGCATTTCTCTACAAAACCCTCTCTTCACGTCTCACCAGAGACGTGACACAACCTAACTGGATCCAGACACAAAGAGAAACTTCTCCCAATGGGACTATGAAATAAGGCACGGTTTTAAACAGAAATAGATATATATGTATTACATCATGTTCTCCATTCAATCCCACTATGTACTAAGTTGGCTACCAGCCACCTAGGAACTTACAACCCTCATTTTACAGAGCGGAGAACAACAGCTCAAAATAAAAGTAAATGCTTGTCTACATAAGCCAACTTTTTTCCCGCAGGAAAAAGTTGTGATTCCCTCTCTTCACATCTCCAAAGAGATGTGACTTAAACTAGGCAAGTCAGGTGGAATGATCCACTTGCATAACACATACATACATCCCCATAAGGCCACAGCAGATATAATGTAAACCTAAATAGGCACTCTCCTCCTCATCCTCGAATTCATGTAGGTCTTTATCCAGCAGAGGAAACATCTGGGAAGGGGAGGAAGGGTCAATGGCTTTAGAGATAACCCTAGTGGCAAGGGAACGGATGCATGGAATGCAACAGCATCCACAGAGAACTAAAATGTCAGCGAACACCGAAATGGATACCAAAATGGAGGACACCAGGGTTTTATATTTACCAAACGCACTCATCCAGGAGTCCCACATCGAGGTATCCATCCCAGAATGAGATTTCATTTTACCATTAAGCGTCCTCAAACCTTCTAGGGCCATGGTCAAGCTACCATCGGAGGCTGTGTTACTAGGGATGAAAGTGCAACACTGTTCACCAAACATAGTACAAGCTCCACCTTTCTCCGCCAGTAGCATATCTACTGCAATGCGATTCTGGAATGTCATAAGAGAAGTTGCAGCCAGGCTCTCATGCTCCATACCGTTATCACGCACCTGGCTCCTGTTATCTAACAACAAAAAAACGCTTGTTCTCGCAACCCCACGCTCTGAATGTGCCCTCCCTTCTGTATTTTTCCAGCATGAGAAAGTCCCCTGGCCCTGACACTTTTAACAATGTTTCAAGTCAGCTATGTTGCATAACACTTGCATACATCAACACAAGCCAACAGCAGATAATATTCAATCATATATATGGTAATGGCTATAATGTAAAACACAGGAACCAATAATCCCTCTTTTTCACACCCCCCAGGGTGTGAACAAAAACTCAGCAATGAATCATATAACAGTCACAGAGTTTAAAATACCTTCATGTCAAAAGAGAACAGCTCATTCAAAAACAGCACATTAAAAAAAAAATTGTGTGAAATTTAAGTCCCCCTTTTGACACCCACAAGGGTGTCACTTAGCAAAAACAGGATAACACTTTATTGTTTATTGACATGTAAGATACCGGATAAAACTTTGGTCATGGAAAACAGAGTAAAAGCAAAGCAAAGCATTATTATAAACCATCTGGTCCTCTCAGCTACTCCTATCCTGCACCAGTTGGGCTTCATGCCACCCAGGGACTCAAAACCTTCACAACAGGGAGAACAAACATACTGGAAAGAAAACCCATCATAAAGATGTATAACAAGGAACTGTGGTGGTGTAAGATTTATTCTACTACCTCGCCCACAGCATACCATGGGTCATCCTCAGTCAGTCTCATCCTCCCCTGAAAGCATGCTTCAGTATCAGCATCTCCAACTGGAGCATCAAGCAAAGGCATCATCATGCCTGAAGCCTTCACCACATCTGTAACAGACTTCTTGAAACACGGTATGATGCAAGCAGCACAACACGTCAAATAACAAAAATTAGGGTCAGAAATCCAGTAACCACCATTCTAGTTTACTTACCAAAACCAGGCTCCCACTCAAGAGAACAGGCCAGACTCCTCCACCCCCGCCATGGTCCTCATCTCAGCAGATAGTGCATCAAGCCCACTAAGGGCCTTAGATATACTACTATCTGGACTGGTGTTATTAGGAATATACGTGCAACATTGTTCACCGAACATCTTGCATACGCCCCCCTGACTGGCAAGAAGCATATCCAAAGCAAGTCTATTCTGTCTGGCAACCCTAGATATGGCCTCAAACTGTTCAGACATACCAGTGAGTGCATCACGGGGGTAATTAACAAAACGCTGTTGATCATAGTAGATGTAATGAATCCATGCAGTCTGTCTTGCATCCACCATGGCTAGACCTATAATCCATCATTCCTGCCCAAGGCCTGAAGCTCATGAGGAACCCCCACCGGCACTCCTAACAGGTTAGTGTGTATGTCAACTACATCCTCTGTCCATGGAGCACTACTTCTATGTCTCCCATGGGATGGAATGTTTTCAGGTCCCCTGGATACAGAACCCAACAACTGTTCAGCAGTAACATCAACAATGGTCAGTGGAATTATCAAACTGGTCAGAGCACACGTACCTTGCCAGTCTCCTCTAAGAATGGGTCTCAGCACTCTTTTGGGTCCACAGATCCACCACACATCAGCCAGACCACTAGTTTGGTTTAGGCCTGTAACTGGCCAAGTGGAATTAATGGTTATGTTACTACTGCAATCAGCTTCAGGCAATCTCCCATAATCAATGCCATTACCTGTACCCGTGATGCAACTGTAATTGCCCCCATATGCCTCAACACCCCAAGGGGCCCGATGAGGAGGTACTGTAGGAAACACAAGGCTCAAAGAGGAACAGAGAGTTGAATTGGCCTCAACCAGGTATAAACCTCTCAGAATACACAACCACCCCTCTCCTTCTCCTATAGCAAATGGGTGTGTAGCCAGAACAGGTCCATCATGACCAATGTTTCATGTAACTCATGTAGTCCTTTCTTTTCAGGGTCTTAACTGTACCTCATAAGAAAGCCACAAATTGTCCCTACCAATAACACCAGTCTCAGTGCCTAATTGATCAATAGCTGAATAGTCTAACATTAATTACCTGAATGGGATTTTTTAATACAGTGGTGGCAGGTTCGGTCCAGGGGTGGTAGAGGAGTGTGTCTGGCCCTGGTTCATCTGGGACCTCTGGTTTTGGCAGCACCTTAATAGAAAACACACCCATCGTGTCTGTCCCGGTCCTTTGTAGTCCGAGGGTGTAAGTG
Source organism: Oncorhynchus kisutch (assembly GCF_002021735.2). Taxonomy (NCBI): domain Eukaryota; kingdom Metazoa; phylum Chordata; class Actinopteri; order Salmoniformes; family Salmonidae; genus Oncorhynchus; species Oncorhynchus kisutch. The sequence continues at coordinate 241,131 of NW_022265772.1, read as the reverse complement.
CCTGCATCAGAGAGCTTAATAGTTTTGATGGTTAGCAAGATTTCATCACCTTTACAAAGTTCAACAGTGCTCCCAGGTTTTCCCATATCATGAAAAACCTATCCACCTTTGTGGGATCCCCTATGCTATAAGGATACCCTCTCTTCCAATCCCAGAACTGTCCCAAGTCGGTTATCCTGTAATCCCCATACGGACACCCTCCCCATTTAATATAATTTCATTTATAATTTTCGTCCACTTGTTCTGTAGACATACATTCAGCATTCCACGGGTCAGAACCTGGAATCCGCTGGTACATCACCATCTATTTCCATCGATTTCTCCAGAGTCCTGGAAATAAGGCCTCATAGACAGGGAGTTAGACAACAGCCCCATAAAACTAAAACAGTCACACAGGTGAATGTAGCCCACAATACAGTGATCATAATATTTTCCCCATTTTCTAAACATATTATCAAACCCAATTAATCAGAGAAGTATCCACCCCAGTGTTTTCTGTCAACCCGTGAGCCAGGGTGGTCAAACCAGCTGAGGCTTCAGGTACTGATTCATCCGGAGCTGTGTTATTTGGGATGTCACCCACGATAAGACCGCTCAGACAAACAGCTTCCATGTGAAGCCCCACCCTTTCCCCGAGAACACATCACTTAGCAAGAGCCAGACACATCTTCACTTCTATGAACAAAAACAGGGGTGACAGGACAGGGAGGATTTTCTTCATTCGAGAGATGGCCCCCGGAATTCTGTTAATTCCAGTTCTCCTCTCGAACACTGTTTATTGTTCGATAGTGTCCGTGTGTCTTACCCTCCCACCGTGCGATATGAATCCGGGTAGCTCTTTCAGCTAGCTGCCACCAGGAGACCTTGGTATGGTCCCCCCAACAAGCCTCTGGGACTGGATTGAGTGACTTCACCTGCAGTTCACCTATAATGCATAAAATGCTGGACATACAGGCTTGGTTAACAAACAGTTTCTCATGTTTTATCTGATTCTATCTTTAACTTCTATGCCCATTTGTTAGCTACATTTTAAAAATATTAGTTCTTATCCAATAGGCCCCATCCTATCCTATACCACAATTTACCTATCCCCCTTTTGATACCTAGCTTTGCCCAGGTAACAACTTTACCTGCTCTAAATAATGACTTAGGTAAGATTAGTATATTATCCGTCTGTTCTGACATTATCATGTAGGAGCGCCCCTTTAATTTTCCACATGTCCAATTCTCCCTTTTGTCTCCACTCAGTGACTGTTATCTACACACTCCGTTATCTTTGCTCGTCCTGGCTCCCTTCTAAAACTTCTCCTCTCTGCTCTCCAACCGTCAAGGTCTCTGCAGTGCGGGGGAGGGCTCATCTGTCTGCCTTTTCCCATGTTTCCACATTTTAACTAAATGTCCCACTGTTTGGCTTTATCTAAACTCATGGATTTTTATTTTAGAAAAACATGTCTATGGTGGCAATTACTAAAGTCTTTATATAGGTTAAGTAAACTCCACTATAATTAAGTTACCTTAAAAAAATTAATTTCAAAAAATATCTATTTTTTATTTTTATTTTTTTAAACAGTATTACCCATGACCACAAATGTATTATTCAAATGGCACCCCCTTGTGGCTGATCAGACCACCCGAGAGAGCCATGAAATCCGGTCACGGGTTACACCATCCCCCCACATTCGTGTTCCATACCATATTAGACATATTAAAGAACCCTTTATCCTTAAAATAAAATAAAAATCGCTTGTGTAATTAAAACTCATAAAATAAACTTATAAAGGTTCCATATGTGAGCGTGCCTCTTTAAAATATCATGTCTCTGGGAACATGGAAATCCCCTTAACCCAAACATTTACTACAAAAACAAAACCTAATAATTATGATAATCCCCTCAAACTCAAATAATTTGTCTCGATGTTTCATGTCTTATTCGTGTTTCTCCAAATTTTCTCCCAAAAATACTTCTTAAATACCCAGCCATTAGACAGACACACACACAACTGTGATAAATGTGCACTGTCCCTTTAACATAAAAACCTCAGCCTGCAATCTACTCTGCGGGCCTTTCATAGTTCTCCATAATGAAAACAGATTCTAATGTTAGTATACCTTGACCTCCTGTTTAATTTCAATGATGTTATCTGAACAATCAAACCAAAATCAATACCCGGGAAGTACTTGTATAAATGAATTAAAATAACTAAATAATTTGGTTAGAACACCACTCCCGTCTTACATCGACCACACCCTTCGCCCCGTACCTAGTGTACAGCTTATCTATTACTCAGTGGCTCAATTAATGTTTAACGTAAGTATGTTCAGATGTTGATTATGTAATTCTACAACATTAGTATAGTTCAAACCTCATAATATAAATCCGCAAAAGAAATTTGCGTTAATAGAGTTTAACACTCTTTCCCAACAGTCATGCACCCCCCTCAATATTCTATGATATAACTCTCATCAGCAAGCCTGCGACTTTTTCAACATTCTCACCGGTTCCAGCCTCCAACTGAAACACCTCATGTACCACACTCGCTTTGTCCCCGACCTCATTCATATCGATATTAGTCCCCGACTGAATATCAAGCGTGTTTCATGCACAGGATTTGATTCTTACAAATCTTCATTTACGCCAGTAAGCAGACCAGTGGGAGACGCAATGGCCCCGCCTTCTGTTCATTCTCTGTTGGTCCCTTGTTTCTTAAATACATGGCTTTTATTTCTTTCAACTCCTTGTCTCTGGCCTCCTGCTACGTCCCTCTCAACTCACATTCCATTGTTTTCAGCTGGGCCCCTGTTGGCGGCCACCCCCCTAGATAACCTGCTTGTGTCCATCTTAACTTCAATCCCTCCCAACTTTCTTTATAGGCGTCCATACGTTCCTTTCCCCCTGAATCTATATTCAATTTTTGGACTAGGAACTCATTAAACCTCAGCTTTGGAGTATTGGGGTTCGCCATTGTGAATTTGCTTTACGAACGTAATTGAATTAATTCTTCGGATTACAAGAGCAAATTATTTAGCACGTCTCTGTTTCCTGTTGAGAATTTCAATATCCTGGAAAGTAGGAGAGGGGCCATTGCAAAAGCTTTAATGGAGAAGCTGGGGATTGAACCCAGGACCTCATACATGCGAAGCATGCGCTCTAAACCACTGAGCTACATCCCCTTTCTGGGAAAGAAATGGTTTTTTCTTATTTTTTTAAATTTCATCTATAATTAATCAGGTAAGCTAGTTGAGAACAAGTTTTCATATTCAACTGCGACCTGGCCAAGGATAAAGCAAAGCAGCGCAACACAAACAACAACACAGAGTTACAGATGGAATAAACAAGCGTACAGTCAATAACACAATAGAAGAAAAAAAAGAAAGTCTATATACAGTGCGTGCAAATGAAGGTAAGGCATAAATAGGCCATAGTAGCGAAGTATTTACAATTTAGCAAATTAACACTGGAGTGATAGATGAGCAGATGATGATGTGCAAGTAGAAATACTGGTGTGCAAAGAGCAGAAAGTATATTAAAACAATATGGGGACGAGGTAGGTAGATTGGGTGGGCTATTTACAGATGGGCTTTGTACAGCTGCAGCGATCAGTTAGCTGCTCAGATAGCCGATGTTTAAAGTTAGCAGTGTTGCCAACACCTCAGTAAGGAAAGTAGCTATTGGCTGTCCTAAAAGTCACTAGAAGTTGCTAAATGATGTCATCACCTAATTTGCATAATTGTCCATGTGCATGTAATTGTGATGGACACTGTAGGAGTGAGGAATAACATTGTGGAAGAGACAAAAAGTGAGTAAAATGAAAATGTCTGCAAGTATTCAGAGGGGTCTGAATACTTGCTAAATACAGCGACTAAGTCGCTAAGTTGGCAACACTGAAAGTTAGTGAGGGAAATATGTCTCCAGCTTCAGCGATTTTTGCAATTCGTTCCAGTCATTGTCAGCAGAAAACTGGAAGGAAAGGCGGCCAAAGGAGGTGTTGGCTTTGGGGATGACCAGTGAGATATACCTGCTGGAACGCGTGCTACGGGTGGGTGTTGTTATCGTGACCAGTGAGCTGAGATAAGGCGGAGCTTTACCTAGCATAGACTAAAAAGATGACCTGGAACCAGTGGGTCTGGCGACGAATATGTAGCGAGGGCCAGCCGACTAGAGCATACAGGTCGTAGTGGCCATATCAATACAATTGACCCTTTCTTTACACTGTTCTAATGAAAGTACATTTCCATAATATCATCTAGTTTCCATAAACGTCGAACAAGGCTTGAACCCAGGATTGAACCCATGTGCTTCAGTTTACAAAAACAGATGACTTAGCACATCTATTTCCTTCTTAAAATGTCAACATTCTGGAAAGTAGAGTTGTGCAAAAGCTAATTTCACAACTAAATATACTCATCAGAAAATTTGGGGATTAACTTCAGAGGGCATGCATTTCAAGTATTAGCTCTACCGTAGAGGTACATCCCCTTACTATATAATAGCAGGGTTGCCATTTTGAGAACTTTTTTTTCTTCAAAGTCCTCCAGTGAAAGAACCTTCCCATGGTACCAGCTATCTTTCAGTAAGGCACAGATGGGATTTGAACCCATGATCTTCGGTTTACAAGACCGACACCTTACCGCTTGGCCACCATGCCACTCTATGCTGCAAGATATTTATCAATATTCTGGAAAGTAGTAGTTGTGTAATGTGAATTTGGCACACAAATAACATCTCTGTTTCCTGTGAGAATTTCAACATTCTGGAAAGTAGGAGTTGTGTAATGTGAATTTGGCACACAAATACTCAGTGGAGAACCTTGGGATTGAACCAAGTACTAAAATAGCATGCACTCCCCCTCTGAGCTTCGATACAATTTTATTTGCAGATAAAATGCAATATTAATACAATGTACTTTTTATATACACCACTCCATTGAAACTACAATGAAATGATAGCAGCAATTCTAAATACAAGCAAGTATGGACAGTCATCTAACCCATGAACTTCAGTTTTTGAAAATGATGCAATTGAAGTTGGCAACCATGCCACTTCTGTTACATAAATGTACGAACAGGGAATGAACACATGTTCTTCAGATTACAAGAGCAAATTATTTAGCACGTCTCTGTTTCCTGCTGAGAATTTCAATATCCTGGAAAGTAGGAGATGGGCCATTGCAAAAGCTTTAATGGAGAAGCTGGGGATTGAACCCAGGACCTCATACATGCGAAGCATGCGCTCTACCACTGAGCTACATCCCCTTTCTGGGAAAGAAATTGTTTTTTCTTATATTTTTAAATTTCACCTATAATTAGTCAGGTAAGCTAGTTGAGAACAAGTTTTCATATTCAACTGCGACCTGGCCAAGATAAAGCAAAGCAGCGCAACACAAACAACAACACAGAGTTACAGATGGAATAAACAAGCGTACAGTCAATAACACAATAGAAGAAAAAAAAGAAAGTCTATATACAGTGCGTGCAAATGGAGGTAAGGCAATAAATAGGCCATAGTAGCGAAGTATTTACAATTTAGCAAATTAACACTGGAGTGATAGATGAGCAGATGATGATGTGCAAGTAGAAATACTGGTGTGCAAAGAGCAGAAAGTATATTAAAACAATATGGGGACGAGGTAGGTAGATTGGGTGGGCTATTTACAGATGGGCTTTGTACAGCTGCAGCGATCAGTTAGCTGCTCAGATAGCCGATGTTTAAAGTTAGCAGTGTTGCCAACACCTCAGTAAGGAAAGTAGCTATTGGCTGTCCTAAAAGTCACTAGAAGTTGCTAAATGATGTCATCACCTAATTTGCATAATTGTCCATGTGCATGTAATTGTGATGGACACTGTAGGAGTGAGGAATAACATTGTGGAAGAGACAAAAAGTGAGTAAAATGAAAATGTCTGCAAGTATTCAGAGGGGTCTGAATACTTGCTAAATACAGCGACTAAGTCGCTAAGTTGGCAACACTGAAAGTTAGTGAGGGAAATATGTCTCCAGCTTCAGCGATTTTTGCAATTCGTTCCAGTCATTGTCAGCAGAAAACTGGAAGGAAAGGCGGCCAAAGGAGGTGTTGGCTTTGGGGATGACCAGTGAGATATACCTGCTGGAACGCGTGCTACGGGTGGGTGTTGTTATCGTGACCAGTGAGCTGAGATAAGGCGGAGCTTTACCTAGCATAGACTAAAAAGATGACCTGGAACCAGTGGGTCTGGCGACGAATATGTAGCGAGGGCCAGCCGACTAGAGCATACAGGTCGTAGTGGCCATATCAATACAATTGACCCTTTCTTTACACTGTTCTAATGAAAGTACATTTCCATAATATCATCTAGTTTCCATAAACGTCGAACAAGGCTTGAACCCAGGATTGAACCCATGTGCTTCAGTTTACAAAAACAGATGACTTAGCACATCTATTTCCTTCTTAAAATGTCAACATTCTGGAAAGTAGAGTTGTGCAAAAGCTAATTTCACAACTAAATATACTCATCAGAAAATTTGGGGATTAACTTCAGAGGGCATGCATTTCAAGTATTAGCTCTACCGTAGAGGTACATCCCCTTACTATATGATAGCAGGGTTGCCATTTTGAGAACTTTTTTTTTCTTCAAAGTCCTCCAGTGAAAGAACCTTCCCATGGTACCAGCTATCTTTCAGTAAGGCACAGGATGGGATTTGAACCCATGATCTTCGGTTTACAAGACCGACACCTTACCGCTTGGCCACCATGCCACTCTATGCTGCAAGATATTTATCAATATTCTGGAAAGTAGTAGTTGTGTAATGTGAATTTGGCACACAAATAACATCTCTGTTTCCTGTGAGAATTTCAACATTCTGGAAAGTAGGAGTTGTGTAATGTGAATTTGGCACACAAATACTCAGTGGAGAACCTTGGGATTGAACCAAGTACTAAAATAGCATGCACTCCCCCTCTGAGCTTCGATACAATTTTATTTGCAGATAAAATGCAATATTAATACAATGTACTTTTTATATACACCACTCCATTGAAACTACAATGAAATGATAGCAGCAATTCTAAATACAAGCAAGTATGGACAGTCATCTAACCCATGAACTTCAGTTTTTGAAAATGATGCAATTGAAGTTGGCAACCATGCCACTTCTGTTACATAAATGTACGAACAGGGAATGAACACATGTTCTTCAGATTACAAGAGCAAATTATTTAGCACGTCTCTGTTTCCTGCTGAGAATTTCAATATCCTGGAAAGTAGGAGATGGGCCATTGCAAAAGCTTTAATGGAGAAGCTGGGGATTGAACCCAGGACCTCATACATGCGAAGCATGCGCTCTACCACTGAGCTACATCCCCTTTCTGGGAAAGAAATTGTTTTTTCTTATATTTTTAAATTTCACCTATAATTAGTCAGGTAAGCTAGTTGAGAACAAGTTTTCATATTCAACTGCGACCTGGCCAAGATAAAGCAAAGCAGCGCAACACAAACAACAACACAGAGTTACAGATGGAATAAACAAGCGTACAGTCAATAACACAATAGAAGAAAAAAAAGAAAGTCTATATACAGTGCGTGCAAATGGAGGTAAGGCAATAAATAGGCCATAGTAGCGAAGTATTTACAATTTAGCAAATTAACACTGGAGTGATAGATGAGCAGATGATGATGTGCAAGTAGAAATACTGGTGTGCAAAGAGCAGAAAGTATATTAAAACAATATGGGGACGAGGTAGGTAGATTGGGTGGGCTATTTACAGATGGGCTTTGTACAGCTGCAGCGATCAGTTAGCTGCTCAGATAGCCGATGTTTAAAGTTAGCAGTGTTGCCAACACCTCAGTAAGGAAAGTAGCTATTGGCTGTCCTAAAAGTCACTAGAAGTTGCTAAATGATGTCATCACCTAATTTGCATAATTGTCCATGTGCATGTAATTGTGATGGACACTGTAGGAGTGAGGAATAACATTGTGGAAGAGACAAAAAGTGAGTAAAATGAAAATGTCTGCAAGTATTCAGAGGGGTCTGAATACTTGCTAAATACAGCGACTAAGTCGCTAAGTTGGCAACACTGAAAGTTAGTGAGGGAAATATGTCTCCAGCTTCAGCGATTTTTGCAATTCGTTCCAGTCATTGTCAGCAGAGAACTGGAAGGAAAGGCGGCCAAAGGAGGTGTTGGCTTTGGGGATGACCAGTGAGATATACCTGCTGGAACGCGTGCTACGGGTGGGTGTTGTTATCGTGACCAGTGAGCTGAGATAAGGCGGAGCTTTACCTAGCATAGACTAAAAAGATGACCTGGAACCAGTGGGTCTGGCGACGAATATGTAGCGAGGGCCAGCCGACTAGAGCATACAGGTCGTAGTGGCCATATCAATACAATTGACCCTTTCTTTACACTGTTCTAATGAAAGTACATTTCCATAATATCATCTAGCTTCCATAAACGTCGAACAAGGCTTGAACCCAGGATTGAACCCATGTGCTTCAGTTTACAAAAACAGATGACTTAGCACATCTATTTCCTTCTTAAAATGTCAACATTCTGGAAAGTAGAGTTGTGCAAAAGCTAATTTCACAACTAAATATACTCATCAGAAAATTTGGGGATTAACTTCAGAGCGCATGCATTTCAAGTATTAGCTCTACCGTAGAGGTACATCCCCTTACTATATAATAGCAGGGTTGCCATTTTGAGAACTTTTTTTTTCTTCAAAGTCCTCCAGTGAAAGAACCTTCCCATGGTACCAGCTATCTTTCAGTAAGGCACGGATGGGATTTGAACCCATGATCTTCGGTTTACAAGACCGACACCTTACCGCTTGGCCACCATGCCACTCTATACTGCAAGATATTTATCAATATTCTGGAAAGTAGTAGTTGTGTAATGTGAATTTGGCACACAAATAACATCTCTGTTTCCTGTGAGAATTTCAACATTCTGGAAAGTAGGAGTTGTGTAATGTGAATTTGGCACACAAATACTCAGTGGAGAACCTTGGGATTGAACCAAGTACTAAAATAGCATGCACTCCCCCTCTGAGCTTCGATACAATTTTATTTGCAGATAAAATGCAATATTAATACAATGTACTTTTTATATACACCACTCCATTGAAACTACAATGAAATGATAGCAGCAATTCTAAATACAAGCAAGTATGGACAGTCATCTAACCCATGAACTTCAGTTTTTGAAAATGATGCAATTGAAGTTGGCAACCATGCCACTTCTGTTACATAAATGTACGAACAGGGATTGAACACATGTTCTTCAGATTACAAGAGCAAATTATTTAGCACGTCTCTGTTTCCTGTTGAGAATTTCAATATCCTGGAAAGTAGGAGATGGGCCATTGCAAAAGCTTTAATGGAGAAGCTGGGGATTGAACCCAGGACCTCATACATGCGAAGCATGCGCTCTACCACTGAGCTACATCCCCTTTCTGGGAAAGAAATGGTTTTTTCTTATTTTTTAAATTTCATCTATAATTAATCAGGTAAGCTAGTTGAGAACAAGTTTTCATATTCAACTGCGACCTGGCCAAGATAAAGCAAAGCAGCGCAACACAAACAACAACACAGAGTTACAGATGGAATAAACAAGCGTACAGTCAATAACACAATAGAAGAAAAAAAAGAAAGTCTATATACAGTGCGTGCAAATGAAGGTAAGGCAATAAATAGGCCATAGTAGCGAAGTATTTACAATTTAGCAAATTAACACTGGAGTGATAGATGAGCAGATGATGATGTGCAAGTAGAAATACTGGTGTGCAAAGAGCAGAAAGTATATTAAAACAATATGGGGACGAGGTAGGTAGATTGGGTGGGCTATTTACAGATGGGCTTTGTACAGCTGCAGCGATCAGTTAGCTGCTCAGATAGCCGATGTTTAAAGTTAGCAGTGTTGCCAACACCTCAGTAAGGAAAGTAGCTATTGGCTGTCCTAAAAGTCACTAGAAGTTGCTAAATGATGTCATCACCTAATTTGCATAATTGTCCATGTGCATGTAATTGTGATGGACACTGTAGGAGTGAGGAATAACATTGTGGAAGAGACAAAAAGTGAGTAAAATGAAAATGTCTGCAAGTATTCAGAGGGGTCTGAATACTTGCTAAATACAGCGACTAAGTCGCTAAGTTGGCAACACTGAAAGTTAGTGAGGGAAATATGTCTCCAGCTTCAGCGATTTTTGCAATTCGTTCCAGTCATTGTCAGCAGAAAACTGGAAGGAAAGGCGGCCAAAGGAGGTGTTGGCTTTGGGGATGACCAGTGAGATATACCTGCTGGAACGCGTGCTACGGGTGGGTGTTGTTATCGTGACCAGTGAGCTGAGATAAGGCGGAGCTTTACCTAGCATAGACTAAAAAGATGACCTGGAACCAGTGGGTCTGGCGACGAATATGTAGCGAGGGCCAGCCGACTAGAGCATACAGGTCGTAGTGGCCATATCAATACAATTGACCCTTTCTTTACACTGTTCTAATGAAAGTACATTTCCATAATATCATCTAGCTTCCATAAACGTCGAACAAGGCTTGAACCCAGGATTGAACCCATGTGCTTCAGTTTACAAAAACAGATGACTTAGCACATCTATTTCCTTCTTAAAATGTCAACATTCTGGAAAGTAGAGTTGTGCAAAAGCTAATTTCACAACTAAATATACTCATCAGAAAATTTGGGGATTAACTTCAGAGCGCATGCATTTCAAGTATTAGCTCTACCGTAGAGGTACATCCCCTTACTATATATAGCAGGGTTGCCATTTTGAGAACTTTTTTTTTCTTCAAAGTCCTCCAGTGAAAGAACCTTCCCATGGTACCAGCTATCTTTCAGTAAGGCACGGATGGGATTTGAACCCATGATCTTCGGTTTACAAGACCGACACCTTACCGCTTGGCCACCATGCCACTCTATACTGCAAGATATTTATCAATATTCTGGAAAGTAGTAGTTGTGTAATGTGAATTTGGCACACAAATAACATCTCTGTTTCCTGTGAGAATTTCAACATTCTGGAAAGTAGGAGTTGTGTAATGTGAATTTGGCACACAAATACTCAGTGGAGAACCTTGGGATTGAACCAAGTACTAAAATAGCATGCACTCCCCCTCTGAGCTTCAATACAATTTTATTTGCAGATAAAATGCAATATTAATACAATGTACTTTTTATATACACCACTCCATTGAAACTACAATGAAATGATAGCAGCAATTCTAAATACAAGCAAGTATGGACAGTCATCTAACCCATGAACTTCAGTTTTTGAAAATGATGCAATTGAAGTTGGCAACCATGCCACTTCTGTTACATAAATGTACGAACAGGGATTGAACACATGTTCTTCAGATTACAAGAGCAAATTATTTAGCACGTCTCTGTTTCCTGCTGAGAATTTCAATATCCTGGAAAGTAGGAGATGGGCCATTGCAAAAGCTTTAATGGAGAAGCTGGGGATTGAACCCAGGACCTCATACATGCGAAGCATGCGCTCTACCACTGAGCTACATCCCCTTTCTGGGAAAGAAATGGTTTTTTCTTATTTTTTAAATTTCACCTATAATTAATCAGGTAAGCTAGTTGAGAACAAGTTTTCATATTCAACTGCGACCTGGCCAAGATAAAGCAAAGCAGCGCAACACAAACAACAACACAGAGTTACAGATGGAATAAACAAGCGTACAGTCAATAACACAATAGAAGAAAAAAAAGAAAGTCTATATACAGTGCGTGCAAATGAAGGTAAGGCAATAAATAGGCCATAGTAGCGAAGTATTTACAATTTAGCAAATTAACACTGGAGTGATAGATGAGCAGATGATGATGTGCAAGTAGAAATACTGGTGTGCAAAGAGCAGAAAGTATATTAAAACAATATGGGGACGAGGTAGGTAGATTGGGTGGGCTATTTACAGATGGGCTTTGTACAGCTGCAGCGATCAGTTAGCTGCTCAGATAGCCGATGTTTAAAGTTAGCAGTGTTGCCAACACCTCAGTAAGGAAAGTAGCTATTGGCTGTCCTAAAAGTCACTAGAAGTTGCTAAATGATGTCATCACCTAATTTGCATAATTGTCCATGTGCATGTAATTGTGATGGACACTGTAGGAGTGAGGAATAACATTGTGGAAGAGACAAAAAGTGAGTAAAATGAAAATGTCTGCAAGTATTCAGAGGGGTCTGAATACTTGCTAAATACAGCGACTAAGTCGCTAAGTTGGCAACACTGAAAGTTAGTGAGGGAAATATGTCTCCAGCTTCAGCGATTTTTGCAATTCGTTCCAGTCATTGTCAGCAGAGAACTGGAAGGAAAGGCGGCCAAAGGAGGTGTTGGCTTTGGGGATGACCAGTGAGATATACCTGCTGGAACGCGTGCTACGGGTGGGTGTTGTTATCGTGACCAGTGAGCTGAGATAAGGCGGAGCTTTACCTAGCATAGACTAAAAAGATGACCTGGAACCAGTGGGTCTGGCGACGAATATGTAGCGAGGGCCAGCCGACTAGAGCATACAGGTCGTAGTGGCCATATCAATACAATTGACCCTTTCTTTACACTGTTCTAATGAAAGTACATTTCCATAATATCATCTAGCTTCCATAAACGTCGAACAAGGCTTGAACCCAGGATTGAACCCATGTGCTTCAGTTTACAAAAACAGATGACTTAGCACATCTATTTCCTTCTTAAAATGTCAACATTCTGGAAAGTAGAGTTGTGCAAAAGCTAATTTCACAACTAAATATACTCATCAGAAAATTTGGGGATTAACTTCAGAGCGCATGCATTTCAAGTATTAGCTCTACCGTAGAGGTACATCCCCTTACTATATAATAGCAGGGTTGCCATTTTGAGAACTTTTTTTTTCTTCAAAGTCCTCCAGTGAAAGAACCTTCCCATGGTACCAGCTATCTTTCAGTAAGGCACGGATGGGATTTGAACCCATGATCTTCGGTTTACAAGACCGACACCTTACCGCTTGGCCACCATGCCACTCTATACTGCAAGATATTTATCAATATTCTGGAAAGTAGTAGTTGTGTAATGTGAATTTGGCACACAAATAACATCTCTGTTTCCTGTGAGAATTTCAACATTCTGGAAAGTAGGAGTTGTGTAATGTGAATTTGGCACACAAATACTCAGTGGAGAACCTTGGGATTGAACCAAGTACTAAAATAGCATGCACTCCCCCTCTGAGCTTCAATACAATTTTATTTGCAGATAAAATGCAATATTAATACAATGTACTTTTTATATACACCACTCCATTGAAACTACAATGAAATGATAGCAGCAATTCTAAATACAAGCAAGTATGGACAGTCATCTAACCCATGAACTTCAGTTTTTGAAAATGATGCAATTGAAGTTGGCAACCATGCCACTTCTGTTACATAAATGTACGAACAGGGATTGAACACATGTTCTTCAGATTACAAGAGCAAATTATTTAGCACGTCTCTGTTTCCTGTTGAGAATTTCAATATCCTGGAAAGTAGGAGATGGGCCATTGCAAAAGCTTTAATGGAGAAGCTGGGGATTGAACCCAGGACCTCATACATGCGAAGCATGCGCTCTACCACTGAGCTACATCCCCTTTCTGGGAAAGAAATGGTTTTTTCTTATTTTTTAAATTTCATCTATAATTAATCAGGTAAGCTAGTTGAGAACAAGTTTTCATATTCAACTGCGACCTGGCCAAGATAAAGCAAAGCAGCGCAACACAAACAACAACACAGAGTTACAGATGGAATAAACAAGCGTACAGTCAATAACACAATAGAAGAAAAAAAAGAAAGTCTATATACAGTGCGTGCAAATGAAGGTAAGGCAATAAATAGGCCATAGTAGCGAAGTATTTACAATTTAGCAAATTAACACTGGAGTGATAGATGAGCAGATGATGATGTGCAAGTAGAAATACTGGTGTGCAAAGAGCAGAAAGTATATTAAAACAATATGGGGACGAGGTAGGTAGATTGGGTGGGCTATTTACAGATGGGCTTTGTACAGCTGCAGCGATCAGTTAGCTGCTCAGATAGCCGATGTTTAAAGTTAGCAGTGTTGCCAACACCTCAGTAAGGAAAGTAGCTATTGGCTGTCCTAAAAGTCACTAGAAGTTGCTAAATGATGTCATCACCTAATTTGCATAATTGTCCATGTGCATGTAATTGTGATGGACACTGTAGGAGTGAGGAATAACATTGTGGAAGAGACAAAAAGTGAGTCAAATGAAAATGTCTGCAAGTATTCAGAGGGGTCTGAATACTTGCTAAATACAGCGACTAAGTCGCTAAGTTGGCAACACTGAAAGTTAGTGAGGGAAATATGTCTCCAGCTTCAGCGATTTTTGCAATTCGTTCCAGTCATTGTCAGCAGAGAACTGGAAGGAAAGGCGGCCAAAGGAGGTGTTGGCTTTGGGGATGACCAGTGAGATATACCTGCTGGAACGCGTGCTACGGGTGGGTGTTGTTATCGTGACCAGTGAGCTGAGATAAGGCGGAGCTTTACCTAGCATAGACTAAAAAGATGACCTGGAACCAGTGGGTCTGGCGACGAATATGTAGCGAGGGCCAGCCGACTAGAGCATACAGGTCGTAGTGGCCATATCAATACAATTGACCCTTTCTTTACACTGTTCTAATGAAAGTACATTTCCATAATATCATCTAGCTTCCATAAACGTCGAACAAGGCTTGAACCCAGGATTGAACCCATGTGCTTCAGTTTACAAAAACAGATGACTTAGCACATCTATTTCCTTCTTAAAATGTCAACATTCTGGAAAGTAGAGTTGTGCAAAAGCTAATTTCACAACTAAATATACTCATCAGAAAATTTGGGGATTAACTTCAGAGCGCATGCATTTCAAGTATTAGCTCTACCGTAGAGGTACATCTGTTAGAAATTAGATATGTAGATGGGTGAGCCGGTCAAGGATCGATTCAGACAAAGTGGTAAATTTTATGACAAGTAACAGTTTATTCAGAGTGAAGATATCTAGTACAGCGTAATTACGGCTCCTCCGTTAGTTCATATGGAACAGCAGGCAAAGAGACCGTTACAATCAGTACACCACTAATATACAGAACAGAAAGTAGGTTGATTCTGGAAGATCGGATCTTTGGATTGGTTCAGCTGGGGTGTAGTCTGTAGTCTTCCGCCATTGGCTCAGTTGTCTGTCCGTCATCGTAGAATCCTCTTCGGGCACACAATGTTCAGCTACAAAGGAGATTATGTGTGTGCACTGGTTTTGGCAGTTAGTGTAATGCGGGAGCTATCCTGTAGGGGACCCCACAGGCTTTACTTTGAGTTGTAGCCCTGTATTAGCAATAGGTTGGTCACCTGCATAAGAAATAGCATTTCTCTACAAAACCCTCTCTTCACGTCTCACCAGAGACGTGACACAACCTAACTAGATCCAGACACAAAAAGAAAACTTTTCCCAGAAGGAAAAGTTTCGTGATTCCCTCTCTTCACATCTCCTAAGAGATAGTCCAGATACTCTAAGCAAAAAAAAAAACATAACCCAAAAAGGAAAACAGCCTAAACTAGGTAAGTCTATACGGAATGGCCCACAATGGCCGCAATGCCCCCTCTTCCCATCTCAGAAGAGGCACGACATACAATGGAGAAGCTTAATCAATAAAAGCAACTGGATCCCCCTCTTCATACTCGGGTTCCCCATCCCCTAAAAGGGGAAACATCTGGGAAGGGCTTGCTGGGTCAATGGCCTTAGATATAACTCTAGTAGTGAGTGAGCGAATACATGGAATGCAGCAGCAGCCGCACAACACTAAAATGGCTGCAAAAACTGAGATAGAGACCAAAATTGAGGATACCAAGGTTTTATATTTCCCAAACGCGTTCATCCAGGAATCCCACATGGAGGTGTCTATGCCAGAATGGGATTTCATTTTACCATTAAGAGTCCTCAAACCTTCTAGGGTTATGGTCAAGCTACCATCGGAGGCTGTGTTATTAGGGATGAAAGTACAACACTGTTCACCAAACATAGTACAAGCTCCACCTTTCTCCGCCAGTAGCATATCCACTGCAATGCGATTCTGGAATGTAATAAGAGAAGTTGCAGCCAGGCTCTCATGCTCCATACCGTTATCTCGCACCTGGCTCCTGTTATCTAACAAAAGACCGCTTGTTCTCGCAACCCCACGCTCTGAATGTGCCCTCCCTTCTGTATTTTTTCCAGCATGAGAAAGTCCCCTGGCCCTGACACTTTTAACAATGTTTCAAGTCAGCTATGTTGCATAACACTTACATACATCAACACAAGCCAACAGCAGATAATATGCAATCATATATATGGTAATGGCTATAATGTAAAACACAGGATCCAATAATCCCTCTTTTTCACACCCCCATGGGTGTGAACAAAAATTCAGCAATGAATCATATAACAGTTACAAAGTTTAAAATACCTTCATGTCCTCCATATCGATCCCACTATGTACTAGATTGGCTACCAGCCACCTAGGAACTTACAACCCTCATGTCAAAAGAGAACAACAGCTCATTCAAAAACAGAACAAAAGAAAATGGTGTGAAATTTAAGCCCCCCTTTTAGCAAAAACAGGATAACACTTTATTGTTTATTGACATGTAAGATACAGGATAAAACTTTGGTCATGGAAAACAGTAAAGATAGCAAAGCATTATTATAAACCATCTGGTCCTCTCAGCTACTCCTATCCTGCACCAGTTGGGCTTTGTTAGAAATTGGATATGTAGACGGGCGAGTCGGTCAAGGATCGATTCAGACAAGGTGGTAAATTGTATGACAAGCTACAGTTTATTCAGAGTGAAGATATCTAGAACAGCGTAATTACGGCTCTCCCGCTGGTTCGTACGGAAACGCAGACGAAGAAGAGACCGTTACAATCAGTACACCACTAATATATAGAATAGAAAGTAGGTTGATTCTGGAAGATCGGATCTTTGGATTGGTTCAGCTGGGGTGTAGTCTGTAGTCTTCCGCCATTGGCTCAGTTATCTGTCCGTCATCGTAGAATCCTCTTCGGGGACACAATGTTAAGATACAAAGGAGATTATGTGTGTGTGCGCTGGTTTTGGCAATTAGTGTAATGCGGGAGCTATCCTGTAGGGGACCCCACAGGCTCTACTCTGAGTTGTAGCCCCCCATTAACAATAGTTTGGTCACCTACATAAGAAATAGCATTTCTCTACAAAACCCTCTCTTCACGTCTCACCAGAGACGTGACACAACCTAACTGGATCCAGACACAAAGAGAAACTTCTCCCAAGGGGACTATGAAATAAGGCACGGTTTTAAACAGAAATAGATATATATGTATTACCATCATGTTCTCCATTCAATCCCACTATGTACTAAGTTGGCTACCAGCCACCTAGGAACTTACAACCCTCATTTAACAGAGCGGAGAACAACAGCTCAAAATAAAAGTAAATGCTTGTCTACATAAGCCAACTTTTTTCCCGCAGGAAAAAGTTGTGATTCCCTCTCTTCACATCTCCAAAGAGATGTGACTTAAACTAGGCAAGTCAGGCGGAATGATCCACTTGCATAACACATACATACATCCCCATAAGGCAACAGCAGATATAATGTAAATCTAATAGGCACTCTCCTCCTCATCCTCGAATTCAAGTAGGTCTTTATCCAGCAGAGGAAACATCTGGGAAGGGGAGGAAGGGTCAATGGCTCTAGAGATAACCCTAGTGGCAAGGGAACGGATGCATGGAATGCAACAGCATCCACAGAGAACTAAAATGGCAGCGAACACCGAAATGGATACCAAAATGGAGGACACCAGGGTTTTATATTTACCAAACGCACTCATCCAGGAGTCCCACATCGAGGTATCTATCCCAGAATGAGATTTCATTTTACCATTAAGCGTCCGCAGACCTTCTAGGGCTATGGTCAAGCTACCATCCGAGGCTGTGTTATTAGGGATGAAAGTACAACACTGGTCACCAAACATAGAGCAAACTCCGCCCTTCTCAGAGAGTAACATATCAATGGCAATACGATTTTGGAAAGCCATCAGGCTGGTTGCAGCCAGTTGACCATGTACTGCTTCAAAACCCTGCTGAGTCCAGTTGCCTAGTCTTTGGACGTTGTAATGTATATAGTTAATACGATCAACATTCTTGTTAATTGTGCACCACCAACAGATGGATGATTCAAACCCTGCAGCTACCTGATCTATTAACTTATACTCATCAGGCACTCCCCTAGGGACTCCGATAGCGTCTATGTAGGAGGGGTCTCCACTAGATGGGGTGGTGTCTCTCCTGGAACGTCCCCTATATCCGGGATTTACTCCGTGGGTCCGCAGAACAAGGTCCTCGGCTCCTATAGGGTAGATAGAAACAGGCAACAAGAGAGTAACAAGTGCACAGCGTCCAGTACTGTTGGAGGGTAACTTATCAAACAGGACCGTGCTACCACACCACCACCACACATCTGCTCTGGATATTGACCTAAGGCTCCCCTTAATATTAACTGTATCCAGACACCAATCCGCAGGGATCCATCCCACCTCGGTTCCTCCTCCCGTCATATTGACACAAGTAAAATTTGCCCTTGCAACCTGGTTGGAAAACACTGGGTTCCTAGTGGTGAATTTAGTAACCGGATAGACCTCATCCCAGGCAGTACATTTATCCCTGGGGTTATCTGTAGTCATAAGAGGGATTAGACATGCTAGAGTCACTACTGCTGGGACAATGCGGAGCAATGGACGAGCTCCCATGCACACCACACAACTCTGCCTGGTGGTATTTGCAGCTTCCTCGGTCAACAATAGCCAATTATTGGAAAAACCTGAGACTCCTGTGGCTGTTAAAATTACATCATCCGGACTTTTAAGCCTGGATATTGCCTCCACCGGGCCAAACAGTGGGGATGACGGGGACCCTTTTACGGGTGTGGTCATGTCATTCCTTACTGTAACCGAAGTCGGTTTAGGATTATTAGTCACGCAAATTCGCCACAACCAATATCTGACCCCGGAATTCCCTGGGGCCAGTATGAAATCATAACACCCTAAGGGCTGGCCCCCTGGCCTAACAGTAAGTTTCAGTCCCGTATTTGTCTTAGTTAAGGTCAGTCGCTTCCGCCATTTCACTGCCCCCTCGTCTTTTGTCCAGTCTTCCCACCCATTACCTGTCTCCCCCACCAAATTCCTCCAAGACCAATCGCCAACCTTCCCTAATGTCATATACCAGACGTGTCCGGCAAACCAGAGTGCACTGGTCCCCGCCTGTTCCCTCCCCTTTATCCTAGAGTACCCTAAAGTCCCCCAAGGGATGTTAATGATATTAGTTGCATTTGCGGGGACGCAAACGGTCGTGCTCCGTATGTCGTTGGCCTTACAATCAGTGTCAGGGGTGGTGGAATGCCTCTTGCACAAATGATTGGTCAGTTCTATATGTGCCATGGATGTGGTCAGGTTGGATGACCCATTAAAGGGTCCTATATCTGCTTGTGATGTAGGTGTATGATGCTCTAATACCCACAGGAGAATCCCCATGGAAACTCCTGTGACTACAATAAAAATAACAAACACGGGGCCCGATATCCCCAATCTCGTCCAGGGATAGCCCCTATCTCTGGACGACCTGTTAGTTGGTGTGCTGGGGAGCTGCTCCCACATCCTCACCAACTAAGGGTTCTGTGGTTGTAATCAAATTTAGGTCGCTCAAATCGACCCTGACTTCAGTCAGCGTTCTTGAAGGAGTCGGTGCTGGTGTACAATGAGTCAAGTGGTGCCAAGGTGCGCCCGATTTACCTTTGACCTGGACTGAGTGTGAAGTAATGAATGGGATTTTTAACACAGTGGTGGCAGGTTCGGTCCAGGGGTGGTAGAGGAGTGTGTCTGGCCCTGGTTCGTCTGGGACCTCTGGTTTTGGCAGCACCTTAATAGAAAACACACCCATCGTGTCTGTCCCGGTCCTTTGTAGTCCGAGGGTGTAAGTGCCTGCATCAGAGAGCTTAATAGTTTTGATGGTTAGTAGGATTTCATCACCTTTACAAAGTTCAACAGTGCTCCCAGGTTTTCCCCATATCATGGAAAACCTATCCACCTTTGTGGGATCCCCTATGCTATAAGGATACCCTCTTCTCCAATCCCAGAACTGTCCCAAGTCGGTTATCATGTAATCCCCATACGGACACCCTCCCAATTTAATATAATTTCATTTATAATTTTCGTCCACTTGTTCTGTAGACATACATTCAGCACTCCAAGGGTCAGAACCTGGAATCCGCTGGTACATCACCATCTATTTCCATCGATTTCTCCAGAGTCCTGGAAATAAGGCCTCATACACAGGGAATTAGACAACAGCCCCATAAAACTAAAACAGTCACACAGGTGAATGTAGCCCATAATACAGTGATCATAATATTTTTTCAATTTTCCGAACATGCTATCAAATTATATTAGTCAGAGAAGTATCCACCCCAGAGTTTTCTGCCAAACCGTGAGCCAGGGTGGTCAAACCAGCTGAGGCTTCGGGCACTGATTCGTCCGGAGCTGTGTTATTTGGGATGTCACCCACGATAAGACAGCTCAGACAAACAGCTTCCATGTGAGGCCCCACCCTTTCCCCGAGAACACATCACTTAGCAAGAGCCAGACACATCTTCACTTCTATGAACAAAAACAGGGGTGACAGGACAGGGAGGATTTTCTTCATTCGAGAGATGGCCCCCGGAATTCTGTTAATTCCAGTTCTCCTCTCGAACACTGTTTATTGTTCGATAGTGTCAGTGTGTCTTACCCTCCCGCCGTGCGATATGAATCCGGGTAGCTCTTTCAGCTAGCTGTCACCTTGAGACCTTGGTATGGTCCCCCCAACAAGCCTCTGGGACTGGATTGAGTGACTTCACCTGCAGTTCACCTATAATGCATAAAATGCTGGACATACAGGCTTGGTTAACAAACAGTTTCTCATATGTTTTATCTGATTATATCTTTAACTTCTATGCCCATTTGTTAGCTACATTTTTTTATTTATTATTAGTTTCTTATCCAATAGGCCCCATCCTATCCTAGACCACAATTTACCTATCCCCCTTTTGATACCTGGCTCTGCCCAGGTAACAACCTTACCTACTCTAAATAATGACTTAGGTAAGATTAGTATATTATCCTTCTGTTCTGACATTATCATGTAGGAGCGCCCCTTTAATTTTCCACATGTCCAATTCTCCCTTTTGTCTCCACTCAGTGACTGTTATCTACACATTCTGTTATCTTTGCTCGTCCTGGCTCCCTTCTAAAACTTCTCCTCTCTGCTCTCCAACCTTCAAGGTCTCTGCAGTGCGGGGGAGGGCTCTTCTGTCTGCCTTTTCCCATGTTTCCACATTTTAACTAAATGTCTCACTGTTTTGCTTTATCTAAACTCATGGATTTTTTTGTTTGTTTTTGTTTTAGAAAAACATGTCTCTGGTGGCAATTTCTAAAGTCTTTATATAGGTTAATTAAACTCCACTATAATTAAGTTACCTTAAAAAATAAATTAAATTAAAAAAAACTTTTTTAATCTTTTTATTTATTTTTTAAACAGTATTACCCATGACCACAAATTCATTATTCAAATATCACCCCCTTGTGGCTGATCAGACCACCCGAGAGAGCCATGAAAGCAGGTCAAAGGTTACACCATCCCCCTACATTCGTGTTCCATACCATATTAGACATATTAAAGAACCCTTTATCCTTAAAATAAAATAAAAATCACTTGTGTAATTAAAACTCATAAAATAAAAAACTCATAAAGGTTCCATATGTGAGCGTGCCTCTTTAAAATATCATGTCTCTGGGAACATGGAAATCCCCTTAACCCAAACATTTAATACAAAAACAAAACCTAATAATTATGATAATCCCCTCAAACTCAAATAATTTGTCTCGATGTTTCATGTCTTATTCGTGTTTCTCCAAATTGCCTCCCCAAAATACTTCTTAAATACCCAGCCATTAGACAGACACACACAACTGTGATAAATGTGCACTGTCCCTTTAACATAAAAACCTCAGCCTGCAATCCACTCTGCGGGCCTTTCATTGTTCCCCATAATGAAAACAGATTCTAATGTTAGTATACCTTGACCTCCTGTTTAATTTCAATGGTGTTATCTGAACAATCAAACCAAAATCAATAACCGGGAAGTACTTGTGTAAATGAATTAAAATAACTAAATAAATCTACCTTATTTCTCAGCACTTGGTTAGAACACCACTCCCGTCGCCCCGTACCTAGTGTATATCTTATCTATTACTCAGTGGCTCAATTAATGTTTAACGTAAGTATGTTCAGATGTTGATTATGTAATTCTACAACATTAGTATAGGTCAAACCTCATAATATAAATCTACAAAAAGAATTTTACGTTAATAGAGTTTAACACTCTTTCCAACAGTCATGCACCCCCCTCAATATTCTATGATATAACTCTCATCAGCAAGCCTGCGACTTTTTCAACATTCTCACCGGTACCAGCTCCAACTGAAATACCTAATGTACCACACTCGCTTGGTCCCCGACCTCATTCATACCGATATTAGTCCCCGACTGAATATCAAGCGTATTTCATGCACAGGATTTGAGTCTCACAAATCTTCATTTACGCCAGTAAGCTCCAATCTACACCATACACACACAAATCTTCATTCACCCCAGCAAGCAGACCAGTGGGAGACGCAATGGCCCCGCCTTCTGTTCACTCTCTGTTTGGTCCCTTGGTTCTTAAATTTAATCGTAGTTTTAATCGTAGTTTTAATCGAAATTCTCTCCTTCTATCTGAATATAGTTAGCATATACTTCGCCCGACATTGATTAATACCCACGATGTATTCGAAGAGACACTGCTGCTCGTGCTCTGTCTTATCTCTGAGCTTCTCCTTAGTATGTTTTAGTTCGAGAAAAAAACGAATGGGTTGGTATAGCATTTGTGGAGCGCACAACCAAGGGATCTATTCATCTATTTAGTCTCAATATTTAAATATTATATTCAGATATTATTTCAATTATACATCAGTCATTTCGTTCCTGATTATACATTTAACACAGAAGTCATAGGTACATACAATATAGAAGTTTCGGATTTATCCAATATCCCTTATTATAATTCTATCTCTCTCCCTCTATCTAACCACCAACAATCTTAATGAAAACAATTACAACCACATTGCAAATTTAATATAAACAGTTACAAATAGACAAAACAAGACAAAACAACACGTTATATCTCTGACCCCTGAAAGCCGATCCTTATCAGTGAATTTCTATCAGACTGAGCCGTACCGGGTCGCGGGACAAAATTACAATTTATCCCCTCGGCGCCAGATTTAATGAATAGTAATTAACTACCCCCTTACTGATCTCTATTCCTGATCCCTATCGAGCTGACCCCTATCAGAATTATTACACATGTCCGACCCCTATCGGTGAATCTCTATCAGACTGAGCCGTACCGGGTCGCGGGACAAAATTACAATTTATCCCCCGGCGCCAGATTTAATGAATAGTAATTAACTATCCCCTTACTGATCTCTATTCCCGACCCCTATCGGAACTATCCAGGCCTTAAAAGTGATCACTCATCATTGAAAGCTATCAGACTGTGCTGACCGGGTCACGGGTCGGGTCACAAAATTACAATTTATCCCCTTGGCGCCAGATTTAATGAATAGTAATTAACTATCCCCTTACTGATATCTCATCAATGATTTATATCACACCGGCCGTCGCCGGTTCGTTACTACATATGTTCACTACACTGTTCTTTCGACTCGTCAGCAAATTATAAATTTACACAAGAATTCATACTTACTCGGAAATACTGATCAAAATTTGGACAGACTATACGACAATATGCTAAGTTTGATTTAACAGGCTTTGCTTACCTTTTTTATGGTGCACCTTGAGATCAGTTTCCCGAGTTGAGCAGAATTGTTGTCCTCCCCCAAAAGTCTTCACCCGTCCTCCGTGAACCATCCTTTCACCAACTCGCCCTTTCACACCCAAATCAACTCACTTCGACTGGATCGTTAGTAAACTATCCTCTGCCTACCAAGTTCTGTTAGAAATTAGATATGTAGACGGGCGAGTCGGTCAAGGATCGATTCAGACAAGGTGGTAAATTGTATGACAAGCGACAGTTTATTCAGAGTGAAGATATCTAGAACAGCGTAATTACGGCTCCTCCGTTGGTTCGTACGGAACGGCAGGCAAAGAGACCGTTACAATCAGTACACCACTTATATATAGAACAGAAAGTAGGTTGATTCTGGAAGATCGGATCTTTGGATTGGTTCAGCTGGGGTGTAGTCTGTAGTCTTCCGCCATTGGCTCAGTTGTCTGTCCGTCATCGTAGAATCCTCTTCGGGCACACAATGTTCAGCTACAAAGGAGATTATGTGTGTGCGCTGGTTTTGGCAGTTAGTGTAATGCGGGAGCTATCCTGTAGGGGACCCCACAGGCTTTACTTTGAGTTGTAGCCCTGTATTAGCAATAGGTTGGTCACCTGCATAAGAAATAGCATTTCTCTACACACACAAATAACATCTCTGTTTCCTGTGAGAATTTCAACATTCTGGAAAGTAGGAGTTGTGTAATGTGAATTTGGCACACAAATACTCAGTGGAGAACCTTGGGATTGAACCAAGTACTAAAATAGCATGCACTCCCCCTCTGAGCTTCGATCCAATTTTATTTGCAGATAAAATGCAATATTAATACAATGTACGTTTTATATACACCACTCCATTGAAACTACAATGAAATGATAGCAGCAATTCTAAATACACGCAAGTATGGACAGTCATCTAACCCATGAACTTCAGTTTTTGAAAATGATGCAATTGAAGTTGGCAACCATGCCACTTCTGTTACATAAATGTACGAACAGGGATTGAACACATGTTCTTCAGATTACAAGAGCAAATTATTTAGCATGTCTCTGTTTCCTGCTGAGAATTTCAACATTCTGTAAAGTAGGAGATGGGCCACTGCAAAAATTTGAATGTAGAAGCTGGGGATTGAACCCAGGACCTCATACATGCGAAGCATGCGCTCTACCACTGAGCTACATCCCCTTTCTGGGAAAGAAATGGTTTTTTCTTATTTTTTTAAATTTCACCTATAATTAATCAGGTAAGCTAGTTGAGAACAAGTTTTCATATTCAACTGCGACCTGGCCAAGATAAAGCAAAGCAGCGCAACACAAACAACAACACAGAGTTACAGATGGAATAAACAAGCGTACAGTCAATAACACAATAGAAGAAAAAAAGAAAGTCTATATACAGTGCGTGCAAATGGAGGTAAGGCAAGAAATAGGCCATAGTAGCGAAGTATTTACAATTTAGCAAATTAACACTGAAAGTATAGCTTCCATAAACGTCGAACAAGGCTTGAACCCAAGATTGAACCCATGTGCTTCAGTTTACAAAAACAGATGACTTAGCACATCTATTTCCTTCTTAAAATGTCAACATTCTGGAAAGTAGAGTTGTGCAAAAGCTCATTTCACAACTAAATATACTCATCAGAAAATTTGGGGATTAACTTCAGAGCGCATGCATTTCAAGTATTAGCTCTACCGTAGAGGCACATCCCCTTACTATATACTAGCAGGGTTGACATTTTGAGAACTTTTTTTTCTTCTTCAAAGTCCTCCAGTGAAAGAACCTTCCCATGGTACCAGCTATCTTTCAGTAAGGCACGGATGGGATTTGAACCCATGATCTTCGGTTTACAAGACCGACGCCTTACCACTTGGCCACCATGCCACTCTATACTGTAAGATATTTATCAATATTCTGGAAAGTAGTAGTTGTGTAATGTGAATTTGGCACACAAATAACATCTCTGTTTCCTGTGAGAATTTCAACATTCTGGAAAGTAGGAGTTGTGTAATGTGAATTTGGCACACAAATACTCAGTGGAGAACCTTGGGATTGAACCAAGTACTAAAATAGCATGCACTCCCCCTCTGAGCTTCGATCCAATTTTATTTGCAGATAAAATGCAATATTAATACAATGTACGTTTTATATACACCACTCCATTGAAACTACAATGAAATGATAGCAGCAATTCTAAATACACGCAAGTATGGACAGTCATCTAACCCATGAACTTCAGTTTTTGAAAATGATGCAATTGAAGTTGGCAACCATGCCACTTCTGTTACATAAATGTACGAACAGGGATTGAACACATGTTCTTCAGATTACAAGAGCAAATTATTTAGCACGTCTCTGTTTCCTGCTGAGAATTTCAACATTCTGGAAAGTAGGAGATGGGCCATTGCAAAAATTTGAATGGAGAAGCTGGGGATTGAACCCAGGACCTCATACATGCAAAGCATGCGCTCTACCAGTGAGCTACATCCCCTTTCTGGGAAAGAAATGGTTTTTTCTTATTTTTTTACATTTCACCTATAATTAATCAGGTAAGCTAGTTGAGAACAAGTTTTCATATTCAACTGCGACCAGGCCAAGATAAAGCAAAGCAGCGCAACACAAACAACAACACAGAGTTACAGATGGAATAAACAAGCGTACAGTCAATAACACAATAGAAGAAAAAAAAGAAAGTCTATATACAGTGCGTGCAAATGGAGGTAAGGCAAGAAATAGGCCATAGTAGCGAAGTATTTACAATTTAGCAAATTAACACTGAAAGTATAGCTTCCATAAACGTCGAACAAGGCTTGAACCCAAGATTGAACCCATGTGCTTCAGTTTACAAAAACAGATGACTTAGCACATCTATTTCCTTCTTAAAATGTCAACATTCTGGAAAGTAGAGTTGTGCAAAAGCTCATTTCACAACTAAATATACTCATCAGAAAATTTGGGGATTAACTTCAGAGCGCATGCATTTCAAGTATTAGCTCTACCGTAGAGGCACATCCCCTTACTATATACTAGCAGGGTTGACATTTTGAGAACTTTTTTTTCTTCTTCAAAGTCCTCCAGTGAAAGAACCTTCCCATGGTACCAGCTATCTTTCAGTAAGGCACGGATGGGATTTGAACCCATGATCTTCGGTTTACAAGACCGACGCCTTACCACTTGGCCACCATGCCACTCTATACTGTAAGATATTTATCAATATTCTGGAAAGTAGTAGTTGTGTAATGTGAATTTGGCACACAAATAACATCTCTGTTTCCTGTGAGAATTTCAACATTCTGGAAAGTAGGAGTTGTGTAATGTGAATTTGGCACACAAATACTCAGTGGAGAACCTTGGGATTGAACCAAGTACTAAAATAGCATGCACTCCCCCTCTGAGCTTCGATCCAATTTTATTTGCAGATAAAATGCAATATTAATACAATGTACGTTTTATATACACCACTCCATTGAAACTACAATGAAATGATAGCAGCAATTCTAAATACACGCAAGTATGGACAGTCATCTAACCCATGAACTTCAGTTTTTGAAAATGATGCAATTGAAGTTGGCAACCATGCCACTTCTGTTACATAAATGTACGAACAGGGATTGAACACATGTTCTTCAGATTACAAGAGCAAATTATTTAGCACGTCTCTGTTTCCTGCTGAGAATTTCAACATTCTGGAAAGTAGGAGATGGGCCATTGCAAAAATTTGAATGGAGAAGCTGGGGATTGAACCCAGGACCTCATACATGCAAAGCATGCGCTCTACCAGTGAGCTACATCCCCTTTCTGGGAAAGAAATGGTTTTTTCTTATTTTTTTACATTTCACCTATAATTAATCAGGTAAGCTAGTTGAGAACAAGTTTTCATATTCAACTGCGACCAGGCCAAGATAAAGCAAAGCAGCGCAACACAAACAACAACACAGAGTTACAGATGGAATAAACAAGCGTACAGTCAATAACACAATAGAAGAAAAAAAAGAAAGTCTATATACAGTGCGTGCAAATGGAGGTAAGGCAAGAAATAGGCCATAGTAGCGAAGTATTTACAATTTATCAAATTAACACTGAAAGTATAGCTTCCATAAACGTCGAACAAGGCTTGAACCCAGGATTGAACCCATGTGCTTCAGTTTACAAAAACAGATGACTTAGCACATCTATTTCCTTCTTAAAATGTCAACATTCTGGAAAGTAGAGTTGTGCAAAAGCTCATTTCACAACTAAATATACTCATCAGAAAATTTGGGGATTAACTTCAGAGCGCATGCATTTCAAGTATTAGCTCTACCGTAGAGGCACATCCCCTTACTATATAATAGCAGGGTTGCCATTTTGAGAACTTTTTTTTCTTCTTCAAAGTCCTCCAGTGAAAGAACCTTCCCATGTTACCAGCTATCTTTCAGTAAGGCACGGATGGGATTTGAACCCATGATCTTCGGTTTACAAGACCGACGCCTTACCACTTGGCCACCATGCCACTCTATACTGCAAGATATTTATCAATATTCTGGAAAGTAGTAGTTGTGTAATGTGAATTTGGCACACAAATAACATCTCTGTTTCCTGTGAGAATTTCAACATTCTGGAAAGTAGGAGTTGTGTAATGTGAATTTGGCACACAAATACTCAGTGGAGAACCTTGGGATTGAACCAAGTACTAAAATAGCATGCACTCCCCCTCTGAGCTTCGATCCAATTTTATTTGCAGATAAAATGCAATATTAATACAATGTACGTTTTATATACACCACTCCATTGAAACTACAATGAAATGATAGCAGCAATTCTAAATACACGCAAGTATGGACAGTCATCTAACCCATGAACTTCAGTTTTTGAAAATGATGCAATTGAAGTTGGCAACCATGCCACTTCTGTTACATAAATGTACGAACAGGGATTGAACACATGTTCTTCAGATTACAAGAGCAAATTATTTAGCACGTCTCTGTTTCCTGCTGAGAATTTCAACATTCTGGAAAGTAGGAGATGGGCCATTGCAAAAATTTGAATGGAGAAGCTGGGGATTGAACCCAGGACCTCATACATGCAAAGCATGCGCTCTACCAGTGAGCTACATCCCCTTTCTGGGAAAGAAATGGTTTTTTCTTATTTTTTTACATTTCACCTATAATTAATCAGGTAAGCTAGTTGAGAACAAGTTTTCATATTCAACTGCGACCAGGCCAAGATAAAGCAAAGCAGCGCAACACAAACAACAACACAGAGTTACAGATGGAATAAACAAGCGTACAGTCAATAACACAATAGAAGAAAAAAAAGAAAGTCTATATACAGTGCGTGCAAATGGAGGTAAGGCAAGAAATAGGCCATAGTAGCGAAGTATTTACAATTTAGCAAATTAACACTGGAGTGATAGATGAGCAGATGATGATGTGCAAGTAGAAATACTGGTGTGCAAAGAGCAGAAAGTATATTAAAACAATATGGGGATGAGGTAGGTAGATTGGGTGGGCTATTTACAGATGGGCTTTGTACAGCTTCAGCGATCAGTTAGCTGCTCAGATAGCCGATGTTTAAAGTTAGCAGTGTTGCCAACACCTCAGTAAGGAAAGTAGCTATTGGCTGTCCTAAAAGTCACTAGAAGTTGCTAAATGATGTCATCACCTAATTTGCATAATTGTCCATGTGCATGTAATTGTGATGGACACTGTAGGAGTGAGGAATAACATTGTGGAAGAGACAAAAAGTGAGTAAAATGAAAATGTCTGCAAGTATTCAGAGGGGTCTGAATACTTGCTAAATACAGCGACTAAGTCGCTAAGTTGGCAACACTGAAAGTTAGTGAGGGAAATATGTCTCCAGCTTCAGCGATTTTTGCAATTCGTTCCAGTCATTGTCAGCAGAGAACTGGAAGGAAAGGCGGCCAAAGGAGGTGTTGGCTTTGGGGATGACCAGTGAGATATACCTGCTGGAACGCGTGCTAAGGGTGGGTGTTGTTATCGTGACCAGTGAGCTGAGATAAGGCGGAGCTTTACCTAGCATAGACTAAAAAGATGACCTGGAACCAGTGGGTCTGGCGACGAATATGTAGCGAGGGCCAGCCGACTAGAGCATACAGGTCGTAGTGGCCATATCAATACAATAGACCCTTTCTTTACACTGTTCTAATGAAAGTACATTTCCATAATATCATCTAGCTTCCATAAACGTCGAACAAGGCTTGAACCCAGGATTGAACCCATGTGCTTCAGTTTACAAAAACAGATGACTTAGCACATCTATTTCCTTCTTAAAATGTCAACATTCTGGAAAGTAGAGTTGTGCAAAAGCTAATTTCACAACTAAATATACTCATCAGAAAATTTGGGGATTAACTTCAGAGCGCATGCATTTCAAGTATTAGCTCTACCGTAGAGGCACATCCCCTTACTATATAATAGCAGGGTTGACATTTTGAGAACTTTTTTTTCTTCTTCAAAGTCCTCCAGTGAAAGAACCTTCCCATGTTACCAGCTATCTTTCAGTAAGGCACGGATGGGATTTGAACCCATGATCTTCGGTTTACAAGACCGACGCCTTACCACTTGGCCACCATGCCACTCTATACTGCAAGATATTTATCAATATTCTGGAAAGTAGTAGTTGTGTAATGTGAATTTGGCACACAAATAACATCTCTGTTTCCTGTGAGAATTTCAACATTCTGGAAAGTAGGAGTTGTGTAATGTGAATTTGGCACACAAATACTCAGTGGAGAACCTTGGGATTGAACCAAGTACTAAAATAGCATGCACTCCCCCTCTGAGCTTCGATCCAATTTTATTTGCAGATAAAATGCAATATTAATACAATGTACGTTTTATATACACCACTCCATTGAAACTACAATGAAATGATAGCAGCAATTCTAAATACACGCAAGTATGGACAGTCATCTAACCCATGAACTTCAGTTTTTGAAAATGATGCAATTGAAGTTGGCAACCATGCCACTTCTGTTACATAAATGTACGAACAGGGATTGAACACATGTTCTTCAGATTACAAGAGCAA
Organism: Oncorhynchus kisutch; assembly: GCF_002021735.2. Lineage (NCBI taxonomy): Eukaryota > Metazoa > Chordata > Actinopteri > Salmoniformes > Salmonidae > Oncorhynchus > Oncorhynchus kisutch. Next base: position 210,189 of record NW_022265772.1, on the reverse strand, counting down.
ATTATTTAGCATGTCTCTGTTTCCTGCTGAGAATTTCAACATTCTGTAAAGTAGGAGATGGGCCACTGCAAAAATTTGAATGGAGAAGCTGGGGATTGAACCCAGGACCTCATACATGCGAAGCATGCGCTCTACCACTGAGCTACATCCCCTTTCTGGGAAAGAAATGGTTTTTTCTTATATTTTTAAATTTCACCTATAATTAATCAGGTATGCTAGTTGAGAACAAGTTTTCATATTCAACTGCGACCTGGCCAAGATAAAGCAAAGCAGCGCAACACAAACAACAACACAGAGTTACAGATGGAATAAACAAGCGTACAGTCAATAACACAATAGAAGAAAAAAAAGAAAGTCTATATACAGTGCGTGCAAATGGAGGTAAGGCAAGAAATAGGCCATAGTAGCGAAGTATTTACAATTTATCAAATTAACACTGAAAGTATAGCTTCCATAAACGTCGAACAAGGCTTGAACCCAGGATTGAACCCATGTGCTTCAGTTTACAAAAACAGATGACTTAGCACATCTATTTCCTTCTTAAAATGTCAACATTCTGGAAAGTAGAGTTGTGCAAAAGCTCATTTCACAACTAAATATACTCATCAGAAAATTTGGGGATTAACTTCAGAGCGCATGCATTTCAAGTATTAGCTCTACCGTAGAGGCACATCCCCTTACTATATAATAGCAGGGTTGCCATTTTGAGAACTTTTTTTTCTTCTTCAAAGTCCTCCAGTGAAAGAACCTTCCCATGTTACCAGCTATCTTTCAGTAAGGCACGGATGGGATTTGAACCCATGATCTTCGGTTTACAAGACCGACGCCTTACCACTTGGCCACCATGCCACTCTATACTGCAAGATATTTATCAATATTCTGGAAAGTAGTAGTTGTGTAATGTGAATTTGGCACACAAATAACATCTCTGTTTCCTGTGAGAATTTCAACATTCTGGAAAGTAGGAGTTGTGTAATGTGAATTTGGCACACAAATACTCAGTGGAGAACCTTGGGATTGAACCAAGTACTAAAATAGCATGCACTCCCCCTCTGAGCTTCGATCCAATTTTATTTGCAGATAAAATGCAATATTAATACAATGTACGTTTTATATACACCACTCCATTGAAACTACAATGAAATGATAGCAGCAATTCTAAATACACGCAAGTATGGACAGTCATCTAACCCATGAACTTCAGTTTTTGAAAATGATGCAATTGAAGTTGGCAACCATGCCACTTCTGTTACATAAATGTACGAACAGGGATTGAACACATGTTCTTCAGATTACAAGAGCAAATTATTTAGCATGTCTCTGTTTCCTGCTGAGAATTTCAACATTCTGTAAAGTAGGAGATGGGCCACTGCAAAAATTTGAATGGAGAAGCTGGGGATTGAACCCAGGACCTCATACATGCGAAGCATGCGCTCTACCACTGAGCTACATCCCCTTTCTGGGAAAGAAATGGTTTTTTCTTATTTTTTTAAATTTCACCTATAATTAATCAGGTAAGCTAGTTGAGAACAAGTTTTCATATTCAACTGCGACCTGGCCAAGATAAAGCAAAGCAGCGCAACACAAACAACAACACAGAGTTACAGATGGAATAAACAAGCGTACAGTCAATAACACAATAGAAGAAAAAAAAGAAAGTCTATATACAGTGCGTGCAAATGGAGGTAAGGCAAGAAATAGGCCATAGTAGCGAAGTATTTACAATTTATCAAATTAACACTGAAAGTATAGCTTCCATAAACGTCGAACAAGGCTTGAACCCAGGATTGAACCCATGTGCTTCAGTTTACAAAAACAGATGACTTAGCACATCTATTTCCTTCTTAAAATGTCAACATTCTGGAAAGTAGAGTTGTGCAAAAGCTCATTTCACAACTAAATATACTCATCAGAAAATTTGGGGATTAACTTCAGAGCGCATGCATTTCAAGTATTAGCTCTACCGTAGAGGCACATCCCCTTACTATATAATAGCAGGGTTGCCATTTTGAGAACTTTTTTTTCTTCTTCAAAGTCCTCCAGTGAAAGAACCTTCCCATGTTACCAGCTATCTTTCAGTAAGGCACGGATGGGATTTGAACCCATGATCTTCGGTTTACAAGACCGACGCCTTACCACTTGGCCACCATGCCACTCTATACTGCAAGATATTTATCAATATTCTGGAAAGTAGTAGTTGTGTAATGTGAATTTGGCACACAAATAACATCTCTGTTTCCTGTGAGAATTTCAACATTCTGGAAAGTAGGAGTTGTGTAATGTGAATTTGGCACACAAATACTCAGTGGAGAACCTTGGGATTGAACCAAGTACTAAAATAGCATGCACTCCCCCTCTGAGCTTCGATCCAATTTTATTTGCAGATAAAATGCAATATTAATACAATGTACGTTTTATATACACCACTCCATTGAAACTACAATGAAATGATAGCAGCAATTCTAAATACACGCAAGTATGGACAGTCATCTAACCCATGAACTTCAGTTTTTGAAAATGATGCAATTGAAGTTGGCAACCATGCCACTTCTGTTACATAAATGTACGAACAGGGATTGAACACATGTTCTTCAGATTACAAGAGCAAATTATTTAGCATGTCTCTGTTTCCTGCTGAGAATTTCAACATTCTGTAAAGTAGGAGATGGGCCACTGCAAAAATTTGAATGGAGAAGCTGGGGATTGAACCCAGGACCTCATACATGCGAAGCATGCGCTCTACCACTGAGCTACATCCCCTTTCTGGGAAAGAAATGGTTTTTTCTTATTTTTTTAAATTTCACCTATAATTAATCAGGTAAGCTAGTTGAGAACAAGTTTTCATATTCAACTGCGACCTGGCCAAGATAAAGCAAAGCAGCGCAACACAAACAACAACACAGAGTTACAGATGGAATAAACAAGCGTACAGTCAATAACACAATAGAAGAAAAAAAGAAAGTCTATATACAGTGCGTGCAAATGGAGGTAAGGCAAGAAATAGGCCATAGTAGCGAAGTATTTACAATTTAGCAAATTAACACTGAAAGTATAGCTTCCATAAACGTCGAACAAGGCTTGAACCCAGGATTGAACCCATGTGCTTCAGTTTACAAAAACAGATGACTTAGCACATCTATTTCCTTCTTAAAATGTCAACATTCTGGAAAGTAGAGTTGTGCAAAAGCTCATTTCACAACTAAATATACTCATCAGAAAATTTGGGGATTAACTTCAGAGCGCATGCATTTCAAGTATTAGCTCTACCGTAGAGGCACATCCCCTTACTATATAATAGCAGGGTTGCCATTTTGAGAACTTTTTTTTCTTCTTCAAAGTCCTCCAGTGAAAGAACCTTCCCATGTTACCAGCTATCTTTCAGTAAGGCACGGATGGGATTTGAACCCATGATCTTCGGTTTACAAGACCGACGCCTTACCACTTGGCCACCATGCCACTCTATACTGCAAGATATTTATCAATATTCTGGAAAGTAGTAGTTGTGTAATGTGAATTTGGCACACAAATAACATCTGTTTCCTGTGAGAATTTCAACATTCTGGAAAGTAGGAGTTGTGTAATGTGAATTTGGCACACAAATACTCAGTGGAGAACCTTGGGATTGAACCAAGTACTAAAATAGCATGCACTCCCCCTCTGAGCTTCGATCCAATTTTATTTGCAGATAAAATGCAATATTAATACAATGTACGTTTTATATACACCACTCCATTGAAACTACAATGAAATGATAGCAGCAATTCTAAATACACGCAAGTATGGACAGTCATCTAACCCATGAACTTCAGTTTTTGAAAATGATGCAATTGAAGTTGGCAACCATGCCACTTCTGTTACATAAATGTACGAACAGGGATTGAACACATGTTCTTCAGATTACAAGAGCAAATTATTTAGCATGTCTCTGTTTCCTGCTGAGAATTTCAACATTCTGTAAAGTAGGAGATGGGCCACTGCAAAAATTTGAATGGAGAAGCTGGGGATTGAACCCAGGACCTCATACATGCGAAGCATGCGCTCTACCACTGAGCTACATCCCCTTTCTGGGAAAGAAATGGTTTTTTCTTATTTTTTTAAATTTCACCTATAATTAATCAGGTAAGCTAGTTGAGAACAAGTTTTCATATTCAACTGCGACCTGGCCAAGATAAAGCAAAGCAGCGCAACACAAACAACAACACAGAGTTACAGATGGAATAAACAAGCGTACAGTCAATAACACAATAGAAGAAAAAAAGAAAGTCTATATACAGTGCGTGCAAATGGAGGTAAGGCAAGAAATAGGCCATAGTAGCGAAGTATTTACAATTTAGCAAATTAACACTGAAAGTATAGCTTCCATAAACGTCGAACAAGGCTTGAACCCAGGATTGAACCCATGTGCTTCAGTTTACAAAAACAGATGACTTAGCACATCTATTTCCTTCTTAAAATGTCAACATTCTGGAAAGTAGAGTTGTGCAAAAGCTCATTTCACAACTAAATATACTCATCAGAAAATTTGGGGATTAACTTCAGAGCGCATGCATTTCAAGTATTAGCTCTACCGTAGAGGCACATCCCCTTACTATATAATAGCAGGGTTGCCATTTTGAGAACTTTTTTTTCTTCTTCAAAGTCCTCCAGTGAAAGAACCTTCCCATGTTACCAGCTATCTTTCAGTAAGGCACGGATGGGATTTGAACCCATGATCTTCGGTTTACAAGACCGACGCCTTACCACTTGGCCACCATGCCACTCTATACTGCAAGATATTTATCAATATTCTGGAAAGTAGTAGTTGTGTAATGTGAATTTGGCACACAAATAACATCTCTGTTTCCTGTGAGAATTTCAACATTCTGGAAAGTAGGAGTTGTGTAATGTGAATTTGGCACACAAATACTCAGTGGAGAACCTTGGGATTGAACCAAGTACTAAAATAGCATGCACTCCCCCTCTGAGCTTCGATCCAATTTTATTTGCAGATAAAATGCAATATTAATACAATGTACGTTTTATATACACCACTCCATTGAAACTACAATGAAATGATAGCAGCAATTCTAAATACACGCAAGTATGGACAGTCATCTAACCCATGAACTTCAGTTTTTGAAAATGATGCAATTGAAGTTGGCAACCATGCCACTTCTGTTACATAAATGTACGAACAGGGATTGAACACATGTTCTTCAGATTACAAGAGCAAATTATTTAGCACGTCTCTGTTTCCTGCTGAGAATTTCAACATTCTGGAAAGTAGGAGATGGGCCATTGCAAAAATTTGAATGGAGAAGCTGGGGATTGAACCCAGGACCTCATACATGCAAAGCATGCGCTCTACCACTGAGCTACATCCCCTTTCTGGGAAAGAAATGGTTTTTTCTTATTTTTTTACATTTCACCTATAATTAATCAGGTAAGCTAGTTGAGAACAAGTTTTCATATTCAACTGCGACCTGGCCAAGATAAAGCAAAGCAGCGCAACACAAACAACAACACAGAGTTACAGATGGAATAAACAAGCGTACAGTCAATAACACAATAGAAGAAAAAAAAGAAAGTCAATATACAGTGCGTGCAAATGGAGGTAAGGCAAGAAATAGGCCATAGTAGCGAAGTATTTACAATTTAGCAAATTAACACTGGAGTGATAGATGAGCAGATGATGATGTGCAAGTAGAAATACTGGTGTGCAAAGAGCAGAAAGTATATTAAAACAATATGGGGATGAGGTAGGTAGATTGGGTGGGCTATTTACAGATGGGCTTTGTACAGCTGCAGCGATCAGTTAGCTGCTCAGATAGCCGATGTTTAAAGTTAGCAGTGTTGCCAACACCTCAGTAAGGAAAGTAGCTATTGGCTGTCCTAAAAGTCACTAGAAGTTGCTAAATGATGTCATCACCTAATTTGCATAATTGTCCATGTGCATGTAATTGTGATGGACACTGTAGGAGTGAGGAATAACATTGTGGAAGAGACAAAAAGTGAGTAAAATGAAAATGTCTGCAAGTATTCAGAGGGGTCTGAATACTTGCTAAATACAGCGACTAAGTCGCTAAGTTGGCAACACTGAAAGTTAGTGAGGGAAATATGTCTCCAGCTTCAGCGATTTTTGCAATTCGTTCCAGTCATTGTCAGCAGAGAACTGGAAGGAAAGGCGGCCAAAGGAGGTGTTGGCTTTGGGGATGACCAGTGAGATATACCTGCTGGAACGCGTGCTAAGGGTGGGTGTTGTTATCGTGACCAGTGAGCTGAGATAAGGCGGAGCTTTACCTAGCATAGACTAAAAAGATGACCTGGAACCAGTGGGTCTGGCGACGAATATGTAGCGAGGGCCAGCCGACTAGAGCATACAGGTCGTAGTGGCCATATCAATACAATAGACCCTTTCTTTACACTGTTCTAATGAAAGTACATTTCCATAATATCATCTAGCTTCCATAAACGTCGAACAAGGCTTGAACCCAGGATTGAACCCATGTGCTTCAGTTTACAAAAACAGATGACTTAGCACATCTATTTCCTTCTTAAAATGTCAACATTCTGGAAAGTAGAGTTGTGCAAAAGCTCATTTCACAACTAAATATACTCATCAGAAAATTTGGGGATTAACTTCAGAGCGCATGCATTTCAAGTATTAGCTCTACCGTAGAGGCACATCCCCTTACTATATAATAGCAGGGTTGCCATTTTGAGAACTTTTTTTTCTTCTTCAAAGTCCTCCAGTGAAAGAACCTTCCCATGTTACCAGCTATCTTTCAGTAAGGCACGGATGGGATTTGAACCCATGATCTTCGGTTTACAAGACCGACGCCTTACCACTTGGCCACCATGCCACTCTATACTGCAAGATATTTATCAATATTCTGGAAAGTAGTAGTTGTGTAATGTGAATTTGGCACACAAATAACATCTCTGTTTCCTGTGAGAATTTCAACATTCTGGAAAGTAGGAGTTGTGTAATGTGAATTTGGCACACAAATACTCAGTGGAGAACCTTGGGATTGAACCAAGTACTAAAATAGCATGCACTCCCCCTCTGAGCTTCGATCCAATTTTATTTGCAGATAAAATGCAATATTAATACAATGTACGTTTTATATACACCACTCCATTGAAACTACAATGAAATGATAGCAGCAATTCTAAATACACGCAAGTATGGACAGTCATCTAACCCATGAACTTCAGTTTTTGAAAATGATGCAATTGAAGTTGGCAACCATGCCACTTCTGTTACATAAATGTACGAACAGGGATTGAACACATGTTCTTCAGATTACAAGAGCAAATTATTTAGCATGTCTCTGTTTCCTGCTGAGAATTTCAACATTCTGTAAAGTAGGAGATGGGCCACTGCAAAAATTTGAATGGAGAAGCTGGGGATTGAACCCAGGACCTCATACATGCGTAGCATGCGCTCTACCACTGAGCTACATCCCCTTTCTGGGAAAGAAATGGTTTTTTCTTATTTTTTTAAATTTCACCTATAATTAATCAGGTAAGCTAGTTGAGAACAAGTTTTCATATTCAACTGCGACCTGGCCAAGATAAAGCAAAGCAGCGCAACACAAACAACAACACAGAGTTACAGATGGAATAAACAAGCGTACAGTCAATAACACAATAGAAGAAAAAAAAGAAAGTCTATATACAGTGCGTGCAAATGGAGGTAAGGCAAGAAATAGGCCATAGTAGCGAAGTATTTACAATTTAGCAAATTAACACTGAAAGTATAGCTTCCATAAACGTCGAACAAGGCTTGAACCCAGGATTGAACCCATGTGCTTCAGTTTACAAAAACAGATGACTTAGCACATCTATTTCCTTCTTAAAATGTCAACATTCTGGAAAGTAGAGTTGTGCAAAAGCTCATTTCACAACTAAATATACTCATCAGAAAATTTGGGGATTAACTTCAGAGAGCATGCATTTCAAGTATTAGCTCTACCGTAGAGGCACATCCCCTTACTATATAATAGCAGGGTTGCCATTTTGAGAACTTTTTTTTCTTCTTCAAAGTCCTCCAGTGAAAGAACCTTCCCATGTTACCAGCTATCTTTCAGTAAGGCACGGATGGGATTTGAACCCAGGACCTCATACATGCGAAGCATGCACTCTACCACTGAGCTACATCCCCTTTCTGGGAAAGAAATGGTTTTTTCTTATTTTTTTAAATTTCACCTATAATTAATCAGGTAAGCTAGTTGAGAACAAGTTTTCATATTCAACTGCGACCTGGCCAAGATAAAGCAAAGCAGCGCAACACAAACAACAACACAGAGTTACAGATGGAATAAACAAGCGTACAGTCAATAACACAATAGAAGAAAAAAAAGAAAGTCTATATACAGTGCGTGCAAATGGAGGTAAGGCAAGAAATAGGCCATAGTAGCGAAGTATTTACAATTTAGCAAATTAACACTGAAAGTATAGCTTCCATAAACGTCGAACAAGGCTTGAACCCAGGATTGAACCCATGTGCTTCAGTTTACAAAAACAGATGACTTAGCACATCTATTTCCTTCTTAAAATGTCAACATTCTGGAAAGTAGAGTTGTGCAAAAGCTCATTTCACAACTAAATATACTCATCAGAAAATTTGGGGATTAACTTCAGAGAGCATGCATTTCAAGTATTAGCTCTACCGTAGAGGCACATCCCCTTACTATATAATAACAGGGTTGCCATTTTGAGAACTTTTTTTTCTTCTTCAAAGTCCTCCAGTGAAAGAACCTTCCCATGTTACCAGCTATCTTTCAGTAAGGCACGGATGGGATTTGAACCCATGATCTTCGGTTTACAAGACCGACGCCTTACCACTTGGCCACCATGCCACTCTATACTGCAAGATATTTATCAATATTCTGGAAAGTAGTAGTTGTGTAATGTGAATTTGGCACACAAATAACATCAAAGTCCTCCAGTGAAAGAACCTTCCCATGTTACCAGCTATCTTTCAGTAAGGCACGGATGGGATTTGAACCCATGATCTTCGGTTTACAAGACCGACGCCTTACCACTTGGCCACCATGCCACTCTATACTGCAAGATATTTATCAATATTCTGGAAAGTAGTAGTTGTGTAATGTGAATTTGGCACACAAATAACATCTCTGTTTCCTGTGAGAATTTCAACATTCTGGAAAGTAGGAGTTGTGTAATGTGAATTTGGCACACAAATACTCAGTGGAGAACCTTGGGATTGAACCAAGTACTAAAATAGCATGCACTCCCCCTCTGAGCTTCGATCCAATTTTATTTGCAGATAAAATGCAATATTAATACAATGTACGTTTTATATACACCACTCCATTGAAACTACAATGAAATGATAGCAGCAATTCTAAATACACGCAAGTATGGACAGTCATCTAACCCATGAACTTCAGTTTTTGAAAATGATGCAATTGAAGTTGGCAACCATGCCACTTCTGTTACATAAATGTACGAACAGGGATTGAACACATGTTCTTCAGATTACAAGAGCAAATTATTTAGCATGTCTCTGTTTCCTGCTGAGAATTTCAACATTCTGTAAAGTAGGAGATGGGCCACTGCAAAAATTTGAATGGAGAAGCTGGGGATTGAACCCAGGACCTCATACATGCGAAGCATGCGCTCTACCACTGAGCTACATCCCCTTTCTGGGAAAGAAATGGTTTTTTCTTATTTTTTTAAATTTCACCTATAATTAATCAGGTAAGCTAGTTGAGAACAAGTTTTCATATTCAACTGCGACCTGGCCAAGATAAAGCAAAGCAGCGCAACACAAACAACAACACAGAGTTACAGATGGAATAAACAAGCGTACAGTCAATAACACAATAGAAGAAAAAAAGAAAGTCTATATACAGTGCGTGCAAATGGAGGTAAGGCAAGAAATAGGCCATAGTAGCGAAGTATTTACAATTTAGCAAATTAACACTGAAAGTATAGCTTCCATAAACGTCGAACAAGGCTTGAACCCAGGATTGAACCCATGTGCTTCAGTTTACAAAAACAGATGACTTAGCACATCTATTTCCTTCTTAAAATGTCAACATTCTGGAAAGTAGAGTTGTGCAAAAGCTCATTTCACAACTAAATATACTCATCAGAAAATTTGGGGATTAACTTCAGAGCGCATGCATTTCAAGTATTAGCTCTACCGTAGAGGCACATCCCCTTACTATATAATAGCAGGGTTGCCATTTTGAGAACTTTTTTTTCTTCTTCAAAGTCCTCCAGTGAAAGAACCTTCCCATGTTACCAGCTATCTTTCAGTAAGGCACGGATGGGATTTGAACCCATGATCTTCGGTTTACAAGACCGACGCCTTACCACTTGGCCACCATGCCACTCTATACTGCAAGATATTTATCAATATTCTGGAAAGTAGTAGTTGTGTAATGTGAATTTGGCACACAAATAACATCTCTGTTTCCTGTGAGAATTTCAACATTCTGGAAAGTAGGAGTTGTGTAATGTGAATTTGGCACACAAATACTCAGTGGAGAACCTTGGGATTGAACCAAGTACTAAAATAGCATGCACTCCCCCTCTGAGCTTCGATCCAATTTTATTTGCAGATAAAATGCAATATTAATACAATGTACGTTTTATATACACCACTCCATTGAAACTACAATGAAATGATAGCAGCAATTCTAAATACACGCAAGTATGGACAGTCATCTAACCCATGAACTTCAGTTTTTGAAAATGATGCAATTGAAGTTGGCAACCATGCCACTTCTGTTACATAAATGTACGAACAGGGATTGAACACATGTTCTTCAGATTACAAGAGCAAATTATTTAGCACGTCTCTGTTTCCTGCTGAGAATTTCAACATTCTGGAAAGTAGGAGATGGGCCATTGCAAAAATTTGAATGGAGAAGCTGGGGATTGAACCCAGGACCTCATACATGCGAAGCATGCGCTCTACCACTGAGCTACATCCCCTTTCTGGGAAAGAAATGGTTTTTTCTTATTTTTTTACATTTCACCTATAATTAATCAGGTAAGCTAGTTGAGAACAAGTTTTCATATTCAACTGCGACCTGGCCAAGATAAAGCAAAGCAGCGCAACACAAACAACAACACAGAGTTACAGATGGAATAAACAAGCGTACAGTCAATAACACAATAGAAGAAAAAAAAGAAAGTCTATATACAGTGCGTGCAAATGGAGGTAAGGCAAGAAATAGGCCATAGTAGCGAAGTATTTACAATTTAGCAAATTAACACTGGAGTGATAGATGAGCAGATGATGATGTGCAAGTAGAAATACTGGTGTGCAAAGAGCAGAAAGTATATTAAAACAATATGGGGATGAGGTAGGTAGATTGGGTGGGCTATTTACAGATGGGCTTTGTACAGCTGCAGCGATCAGTTAGCTGCTCAGATAGCCGATGTTTAAAGTTAGCAGTGTTGCCAACACCTCAGTAAGGAAAGTAGCTATTGGCTGTCCTAAAAGTCACTAGAAGTTGCTAAATGATGTCATCACCTAATTTGCATAATTGTCCATGTGCATGTAATTGTGATGGACACTGTAGGAGTGAGGAATAACATTGTGGAAGAGACAAAAAGTGAGTAAAATGAAAATGTCTGCAAGTATTCAGAGGGGTCTGAATACTTGCTAAATACAGCGACTAAGTCGCTAAGTTGGCAACACTGAAAGTTAGTGAGGGAAATATGTCTCCAGCTTCAGCGATTTTTGCAATTCGTTCCAGTCATTGTCAGCAGAGAACTGGAAGGAAAGGCGGCCAAAGGAGGTGTTGGCTTTGGGGATGACCAGTGAGATATACCTGCTGGAACGCGTGCTACGGGTGGGTGTTGTTATCGTGACCAGTGAGCTGAGATAAGGCGGAGCTTTACCTAGCATAGACTAAAAAGATGACCTGGAACCAGTGGGTCTGGCGACGAATATGTAGCGAGGGCCAGCCGACTAGAGCATACAGGTCGTAGTGGCCATATCAATACAATTGACCCTTTCTTTACACTGTTCTAATGAAAGTACATTTCCATAATATCATCTAGCTTCCATAAACGTCGAACAAGGCTTGAACCCAGGATTGAACCCATGTGCTTCAGTTTACAAAAACAGATGACTTAGCACATCTATTTCCTTCTTAAAATGTCAACATTCTGGAAAGTAGAGTTGTGCAAAAGCTCATTTCACAACTAAATATACTCATCAGAAAATTTGGGGATTAACTTCAGAGCGCATGCATTTCAAGTATTAGCTCTACCGTAGAGGTACATCCCCTTACTATATAATAGCAGGGTTGCCATTTTGAGAACTTTTTTTTCTTCTTCAAAGTCCTCCAGTGAAAGAACCTTCCCATGGTACCAGCTATCTTTCAGTAAGGCACGGATGGGATTTGAACCCATGATCTTCGGTTTACAAGACCGACGCCTTACCGCTTGGCCACCATGCCACTCTATGCTGCAAGATATTTATCAATATTCTGGAAAGTAGTAGTTGTGTAATGTGAATTTGGCACACAAATAACATCTCTGTTTCCTGTGAGAATTTCAACATTCTGGAAAGTAGGAGTTGTGTAATGTGAATTTGGCACACAAATACTCAGTGGAGAACCTTGGGATTGAACCAAGTACTAAAATAGCATGCACTCCCCCTCTGAGCTTCGATCCAATTTTATTTGCAGATAAAATGCAATATTAATACAATGTACTTTTTATATACACCACTCCATTGAAACTACAATGAAATGATAGCAGCAATTCTAAATACACGCAAGTATGGACAGTCATCTAACCCATGAACTTCAGTTTTTGAAAATGATGCAATTGAAGTTGGCAACCATGCCACTTCTGTTACATAAATGTACGAACAGGGATTGAACACATGTTCTTCAGATTACAAGAGCAAATTATTTAGCACGTCTCTGTTTCCTGCTGAGAATTTCAACATTCTGGAAAGTAGGAGATGGGCCATTGCAAAAATTTGAATGGAGAAGCTGGGGATTGAACCCAGGACCTCATACATGCGAAGCATGCGCTCTACCACTGAGCTACATCCCCTTTCTGGGAAAGAAATGGTTTTTTCTTATTTTTTTACATTTCACCTATAATTAATCAGGTAAGCTAGTTGAGAACAAGTTTTCATATTCAACTGCGACCTGGCCAAGATAAAGCAAAGCAGCGCAACACAAACAACAACACAGAGTTACAGATGGAATAAACAAGCGTACAGTCAATAACACAATAGAAGAAAAAAAAGAAAGTCTATATACAGTGCGTGCAAATGGAGGTAAGGCAAGAAATAGGCCATAGTAGCGAAGTATTTACAATTTAGCAAATTAACACTGGAGTGATAGATGAGCAGATGATGATGTGCAAGTAGAAATACTGGTGTGCAAAGAGCAGAAAGTATATTAAAACAATATGGGGATGAGGTAGGTAGATTGGGTGGGCTATTTACAGATGGGCTTTGTACAGCTGCAGCGATCAGTTAGCTGCTCAGATAGCCGATGTTTAAAGTTAGCAGTGTTGCCAACACCTCAGTAAGGAAAGTAGCTATTGGCTGTCCTAAAAGTCACTAGAAGTTGCTAAATGATGTCATCACCTAATTTGCATAATTGTCCATGTGCATGTAATTGTGATGGACACTGTAGGAGTGAGGAATAACATTGTGGAAGAGACAAAAAGTGAGTAAAATGAAAATGTCTGCAAGTATTCAGAGGGGTCTGAATACTTGCTAAATACAGCGACTAAGTCGCTAAGTTGGCAACACTGAAAGTTAGTGAGGGAAATATGTCTCCAGCTTCAGCGATTTTTGCAATTCGTTCCAGTCATTGTCAGCAGAGAACTGGAAGGAAAGGCGGCCAAAGGAGGTGTTGGCTTTGGGGATGACCAGTGAGATATACCTGCTGGAACGCGTGCTACGGGTGGGTGTTGTTATCGTGACCAGTGAGCTGAGATAAGGCGGAGCTTTACCTAGCATAGACTAAAAAGATGACCTGGAACCAGTGGGTCTGGCGACGAATATGTAGCGAGGGCCAGCCGACTAGAGCATACAGGTCGTAGTGGCCATATCAATACAATTGACCCTTTCTTTACACTGTTCTAATGAAAGTACATTTCCATAATATCATCTAGCTTCCATAAACGTCGAACAAGGCTTGAACCCAGGATTGAACCCATGTGCTTCAGTTTACAAAAACAGATGACTTAGCACATCTATTTCCTTCTTAAAATGTCAACATTCTGGAAAGTAGAGTTGTGCAAAAGCTCATTTCACAACTAAATATACTCATCAGAAAATTTGGGGATTAACTTCAGAGCGCATGCATTTCAAGTATTAGCTCTACCGTAGAGGTACATCCCCTTACTATATAATAGCAGGGTTGCCATTTTGAGAACTTTTTTTTCTTCTTCAAAGTCCTCCAGTGAAAGAACCTTCCCATGGTACCAGCTATCTTTCAGTAAGGCACGGATGGGATTTGAACCCATGATCTTCGGTTTACAAGACCGACGCCTTACCGCTTGGCCACCATGCCACTCTATGCTGCAAGATATTTATCAATATTCTGGAAAGTAGTAGTTGTGTAATGTGAATTTGGCACACAAATAACATCTCTGTTTCCTGTGAGAATTTCAACATTCTGGAAAGTAGGAGTTGTGTAATGTGAATTTGGCACACAAATACTCAGTGGAGAACCTTGGGATTGAACCAAGTACTAAAATAGCATGCACTCCCCCTCTGAGCTTCGATCCAATTTTATTTGCAGATAAAATGCAATATTAATACAATGTACTTTTTATATACACCACTCCATTGAAACTACAATGAAATGATAGCAGCAATTCTAAATACACGCAAGTATGGACAGTCATCTAACCCATGAACTTCAGTTTTTGAAAATGATGCAATTGAAGTTGGCAACCATGCCACTTCTGTTACATAAATGTACGAACAGGGATTGAACACATGTTCTTCAGATTACAAGAGCAAATTATTTAGCACGTCTCTGTTTCCTGCTGAGAATTTCAACATTCTGGAAAGTAGGAGATGGGCCATTGCAAAAATTTGAATGGAGAAGCTGGGGATTGAACCCAGGACCTCATACATGCGAAGCATGCGCTCTACCACTGAGCTACATCCCCTTTCTGGGAAAGAAATGGTTTTTTCTTATTTTTTTACATTTCACCTATAATTAATCAGGTAAGCTAGTTGAGAACAAGTTTTCATATTCAACTGCGACCTGGCCAAGATAAAGCAAAGCAGCGCAACACAAACAACAACACAGAGTTACAGATGGAATAAACAAGCGTACAGTCAATAACACAATAGAAGAAAAAAAAGAAAGTCTATATACAGTGCGTGCAAATGGAGGTAAGGCAAGAAATAGGCCATAGTAGCGAAGTATTTACAATTTAGCAAATTAACACTGGAGTGATAGATGAGCAGATGATGATGTGCAAGTAGAAATACTGGTGTGCAAAGAGCAGAAAGTATATTAAAACAATATGGGGATGAGGTAGGTAGATTGGGTGGGCTATTTACAGATGGGCTTTGTACAGCTGCAGCGATCAGTTAGCTGCTCAGATAGCCGATGTTTAAAGTTAGCAGTGTTGCCAACACCTCAGTAAGGAAAGTAGCTATTGGCTGTCCTAAAAGTCACTAGAAGTTGCTAAATGATGTCATCACCTAATTTGCATAATTGTCCATGTGCATGTAATTGTGATGGACACTGTAGGAGTGAGGAATAACATTGTGGAAGAGACAAAAAGTGAGTAAAATGAAAATGTCTGCAAGTATTCAGAGGGGTCTGAATACTTGCTAAATACAGCGACTAAGTCGCTAAGTTGGCAACACTGAAAGTTAGTGAGGGAAATATGTCTCCAGCTTCAGCGATTTTTGCAATTCGTTCCAGTCATTGTCAGCAGAGAACTGGAAGGAAAGGCGGCCAAAGGAGGTGTTGGCTTTGGGGATGACCAGTGAGATATACCTGCTGGAACGCGTGCTACGGGTGGGTGTTGTTATCGTGACCAGTGAGCTGAGATAAGGCGGAGCTTTACCTAGCATAGACTAAAAAGATGACCTGGAACCAGTGGGTCTGGCGACGAATATGTAGCGAGGGCCAGCCGACTAGAGCATACAGGTCGTAGTGGCCATATCAATACAATTGACCCTTTCTTTACACTGTTCTAATGAAAGTACATTTCCATAATATCATCTAGCTTCCATAAACGTCGAACAAGGCTTGAACCCAGGATTGAACCCATGTGCTTCAGTTTACAAAAACAGATGACTTAGCACATCTATTTCCTTCTTAAAATGTCAACATTCTGGAAAGTAGAGTTGTGCAAAAGCTAATTTCACAACTAAATATACTCATCAGAAAATTTGGGGATTAACTTCAGAGCGCATGCATTTCAAGTATTAGCTCTACCGTAGAGGTACATCCCCTTACTATATAATAGCAGGGTTGCCATTTTGAGAACTTTTTTTTTTCTTCAAAGTCCTCCAGTGAAAGAACCTTCCCATGGTACCAGCTATCTTTCAGTAAGGCACAGATGGGATTTGAACCCATGATCTTCGGTTTACAAGACCGACGCCTTACCGCTTGGCCACCATGCCACTCTATACTGCAAGATATTTATCAATATTCTGGAAAGTAGTAGTTGTGTAATGTGAATTTGGCACACAAATAACATCTCTGTTTCCTGTGAGAATTTCAACATTCTGGAAAGTAGGAGTTGTGTAATGTGAATTTGGCACACAAATACTCAGTGGAGAACCTTGGGATTGAACCAAGTACTAAAATAGCATGCACTCCCCCTCTGAGCTTCGATCCAATTTTATTTGCAGATAAAATGCAATATTAATACAATGTACTTTTTATATACACCACTCCATTGAAACTACAATGAAATGATAGCAGCAATTCTAAATACACGCAAGTATGGACAGTCATCTAACCCATGAACTTCAGTTTTTGAAAATGATGCAATTGAAGTTGGCAACCATGCCACTTCTGTTACATAAATGTACGAACAGGGATTGAACACATGTTCTTCAGATTACAAGAGCAAATTATTTAGCACGTCTCTGTTTCCTGCTGAGAATTTCAACATTCTGGAAAGTAGGAGATGGGCCATTGCAAAAATTTGAATGGAGAAGCTGGGGATTGAACCCAGGACCTCATACATGCGAAGCATGCGCTCTACCACTGAGCTACATCCCCTTTCTGGGAAAGAAATGGTTTTTTCTTATTTTTTTACATTTCACCTATAATTAATCAGGTAAGCTAGTTGAGAACAAGTTTTCATATTCAACTGCGACCTGGCCAAGATAAAGCAAAGCAGCGCAACACAAACAACAACACAGAGTTACAGATGGAATAAACAAGCGTACAGTCAATAACACAATAGAAGAAAAAAAAGAAAGTCTATATACAGTGCGTGCAAATGGAGGTAAGGCAAGAAATAGGCCATAGTAGCGAAGTATTTACAATTTAGCAAATTAACACTGGAGTGATAGATGAGCAGATGATGATGTGCAAGTAGAAATACTGGTGTGCAAAGAGCAGAAAGTATATTAAAACAATATGGGGATGAGGTAGGTAGATTGGGTGGGCTATTTACAGATGGGCTTTGTACAGCTGCAGCGATCAGTTAGCTGCTCAGATAGCCGATGTTTAAAGTTAGCAGTGTTGCCAACACCTCAGTAAGGAAAGTAGCTATTGGCTGTCCTAAAAGTCACTAGAAGTTGCTAAATGATGTCATCACCTAATTTGCATAATTGTCCATGTGCATGTAATTGTGATGGACACTGTAGGAGTGAGGAATAACATTGTGGAAGAGACAAAAAGTGAGTAAAATGAAAATGTCTGCAAGTATTCAGAGGGGTCTGAATACTTGCTAAATACAGCGACTAAGTCGCTAAGTTGGCAACACTGAAAGTTAGTGAGGGAAATATGTCTCCAGCTTCAGCGATTTTTGCAATTCGTTCCAGTCATTGTCAGCAGAGAACTGGAAGGAAAGGCGGCCAAAGGAGGTGTTGGCTTTGGGGATGACCAGTGAGATATACCTGCTGGAACGCGTGCTACGGGTGGGTGTTGTTATCGTGACCAGTGAGCTGAGATAAGGCGGAGCTTTACCTAGCATAGACTAAAAAGATGACCTGGAACCAGTGGGTCTGGCGACGAATATGTAGCGAGGGCCAGCCGACTAGAGCATACAGGTCGTAGTGGCCATATCAATACAATTGACCCTTTCTTTACACTGTTCTAATGAAAGTACATTTCCATAATATCATCTAGCTTCCATAAACGTCGAACAAGGCTTGAACCCAGGATTGAACCCATGTGCTTCAGTTTACAAAAACAGATGACTTAGCACATCTATTTCCTTCTTAAAATGTCAACATTCTGGAAAGTAGAGTTGTGCAAAAGCTAATTTCACAACTAAATATACTCATCAGAAAATTTGGGGATTAACTTCAGAGCGCATGCATTTCAAGTATTAGCTCTACCGTAGAGGTACATCCCCTTACTATATAATAGCAGGGTTGCCATTTTGAGAACTTTTTTTCTTCTTCAAAGTCCTCCAGTGAAAGAACCTTCCCATGGTACCAGCTATCTTTCAGTAAGGCACGGATGGGATTTGAACCCATGATCTTCGGTTTACAAGACCGACGCCTTACCGCTTGGCCACCATGCCACTCTATACTGCAAGATATTTATCAATATTCTGGAAAGTAGTAGTTGTGTAATGTGAATTTGGCACACAAATAACATCTCTGTTTCCTGTGAGAATTTCAACATTCTGGAAAGTAGGAGTTGTGTAATGTGAATTTGGCACACAAATACTCAGTGGAGAACCTTGGGATTGAACCAAGTACTAAAATAGCATGCACTCCCCCTCTGAGCTTCGATCCAATTTTATTTGCAGATAAAATGCAATATTAATACAATGTACTTTTTATATACACCACTCCATTGAAACTACAATGAAATGATAGCAGCAATTCTAAATACACGCAAGTATGGACAGTCATCTAACCCATGAACTTCAGTTTTTGAAAATGATGCAATTGAAGTTGGCAACCATGCCACTTCTGTTACATAAATGTACGAACAGGGATTGAACACATGTTCTTCAGATTACAAGAGCAAATTATTTAGCACGTCTCTGTTTCCTGCTGAGAATTTCAACATTCTGGAAAGTAGGAGATGGGCCATTGCAAAAATTTGAATGGAGAAGCTGGGGATTGAACCCAGGACCTCATACATGCGAAGCATGCGCTCTACCACTGAGCTACATCCCCTTTCTGGGAAAGAAATGGTTTTTTCTTATTTTTTTACATTTCACCTATAATTAATCAGGTAAGCTAGTTGAGAACAAGTTTTCATATTCAACTGCGACCTGGCCAAGATAAAGCAAAGCAGCGCAACACAAACAACAACACAGAGTTACAGATGGAATAAACAAGCGTACAGTCAATAACACAATAGAAGAAAAAAAAGAAAGTCTATATACAGTGCGTGCAAATGGAGGTAAGGCAAGAAATAGGCCATAGTAGCGAAGTATTTACAATTTAGCAAATTAACACTGGAGTGATAGATGAGCAGATGATGATGTGCAAGTAGAAATACTGGTGTGCAAAGAGCAGAAAGTATATTAAAACAATATGGGGATGAGGTAGGTAGATTGGGTGGGCTATTTACAGATGGGCTTTGTACAGCTGCAGCGATCAGTTAGCTGCTCAGATAGCCGATGTTTAAAGTTAGCAGTGTTGCCAACACCTCAGTAAGGAAAGTAGCTATTGGCTGTCCTAAAAGTCACTAGAAGTTGCTAAATGATGTCATCACCTAATTTGCATAATTGTCCATGTGCATGTAATTGTGATGGACACTGTAGGAGTGAGGAATAACATTGTGGAAGAGACAAAAAGTGAGTAAAATGAAAATGTCTGCAAGTATTCAGAGGGGTCTGAATACTTGCTAAATACAGCGACTAAGTCGCTAAGTTGGCAACACTGAAAGTTAGTGAGGGAAATATGTCTCCAGCTTCAGCGATTTTTGCAATTCGTTCCAGTCATTGTCAGCAGAGAACTGGAAGGAAAGGCGGCCAAAGGAGGTGTTGGCTTTGGGGATGACCAGTGAGATATACCTGCTGGAACGCGTGCTAAGGGTGGGTGTTGTTATCGTGACCAGTGAGCTGAGATAAGGCGGAGCTTTACCTAGCATAGACTAAAAAGATGACCTGGAACCAGTGGGTCTGGCGACGAATATGTAGCGAGGGCCAGCCGACTAGAGCATACAGGTCGTAGTGGCCATATCAATACAATTGACCCTTTCTTTACACTGTTCTAATGAAAGTACATTTCCATAATATCATCTAGCTTCCATAAACGTCGAACAAGGCTTGAACCCAGGATTGAACCCATGTGCTTCAGTTTACAAAAACAGATGACTTAGCACATCTATTTCCTTCTTAAAATGTCAACATTCTGGAAAGTAGAGTTGTGCAAAAGCTAATTTCACAACTAAATATACTCATCAGAAAATTTGGGGATTAACTTCAGAGCGCATGCATTTCAAGTATTAGCTCTACCGTAGAGGTACATCCCCTTACTATATAATAGCAGGGTTGACATTTTGAGAACTTTTTTTCTTCTTCAAAGTCCTCCAGTGAAAGAACCTTCCCATGGTACCAGCTATCTTTCAGTAAGGCACGGATGGGATTTGAACCCATGATCTTCGGTTTACAAGACCGACGCCTTACCACTTGGCCACCATGCCACTCTATACTGCAAGATATTTATCAATATTCTGGAAAGTAGTAGTTGTGTAATGTGAATTTGGCACACAAATAACATCTCTGTTTCCTGTGAGAATTTCAACATTCTGGAAAGTAGGAGTTGTGTAATGTGAATTTGGCACACAAATACTCAGTGGAGAACCTTGGGATTGAACCAAGTACTAAAATAGCATGCACTCCCCCTCTGAGCTTCGATCCAATTTTATTTGCAGATAAAATGCAATATTAATACAATGTACGTTTTATATACACCACTCCATTGAAACTACAATGAAATGATAGCAGCAATTCTAAATACACGCAAGTATGGACAGTCATCTAACCCATGAACTTCAGTTTTTGAAAATGATGCAATTGAAGTTGGCAACCATGCCACTTCTGTTACATAAATGTACGAACAGGGATTGAACACATGTTCTTCAGATTACAAGAGCAAATTATTTAGCACGTCTCTGTTTCCTGCTGAGAATTTCAACATTCTGGAAAGTAGGAGATGGGCCATTGCAAAAATTTGAATGGAGAAGCTGGGGATTGAACCCAGGACCTCATACATGCGAAGCATGCGCTCTACCACTGAGCTACATCCCCTTTCTGGGAAAGAAATGGTTTTTTCTTATTTTTTTACATTTCACCTATAATTAATCAGGTAAGCTAGTTGAGAACAAGTTTTCATATTCAACTGCGACCAGGCCAAGATAAAGCAAAGCAGCGCAACACAAACAACAACACAGAGTTACAGATGGAATAAACAAGCGTACAGTCAATAACACAATAGAAGAAAAAAAAGAAAGTCTATATACAGTGCGTGCAAATGGAGGTAAGGCAAGAAATAGGCCATAGTAGCGAAGTATTTACAATTTAGCAAATTAACACTGGAGTGATAGATGAGCAGATGATGATGTGCAAGTAGAAATACTGGTGTGCAAAGAGCAGAAAGTATATTAAAACAATATGGGGATGAGGTAGGTAGATTGGGTGGGCTATTTACAGATGGGCTTTGTACAGCTGCAGCGATCAGTTAGCTGCTCAGATAGCCGATGTTTAAAGTTAGCAGTGTTGCCAACACCTCAGTAAGGAAAGTAGCTATTGGCTGTCCTAAAAGTCACTAGAAGTTGCTAAATGATGTCATCACCTAATTTGCATAATTGTCCATGTGCATGTAATTGTGATGGACACTGTAGGAGTGAGGAATAACATTGTGGAAGAGACAAAAAGTGAGTAAAATGAAAATGTCTGCAAGTATTCAGAGGGGTCTGAATACTTGCTAAATACAGCGACTAAGTCGCTAAGTTGGCAACACTGAAAGTTAGTGAGGGAAATATGTCTCCAGCTTCAGCGATTTTTGCAATTCGTTCCAGTCATTGTCAGCAGAAAACTGGAAGGAAAGGCGGCCAAAGGAGGTGTTGGCTTTGGGGATGACCAGTGAGATATACCTGCTGGAACGCGTGCTACGGGTGGGTGTTGTTATCGTGACCAGTGAGCTGAGATAAGGCGGAGCTTTACCTAGCATAGACTAAAAAGATGACCTGGAACCAGTGGGTCTGGCGACGAATATGTAGCGAGGGCCAGCCGACTAGAGCATACAGGTCGTAGTGGCCATATCAATACAATTGACCCTTTCTTTACGCTGTTCTAATGAAAGTACATTTCCATAATATCATCTAGCTTCCATAAACGTCGAACAAGGCTTGAACCCAGGATTGAACCCATGTGCTTCAGTTTACAAAAACAGATGACTTAGCACATCTATTTCCTTCTTAAAATGTCAACATTCTGGAAAGTAGAGTTGTGCAAAAGCTAATTTCACAACTAAATATACTCATCAGAAAATTTGGGGATTAACTTCAGAGCGCATGCATTTCAAGTATTAGCTCTACCGTAGAGGTACATCCCCTTACTATATAATAGCAGGGTTGCCATTTTGAGAACTTTTTTTTCTTCAAAGTCCTCCAGTGAAAGAACCTTCCCATGGTACCAGCTATCTTTCAGTAAGGCACAGATGGGATTTGAACCCATGATCTTCGGTTTACAAGACCGACGCCTTACCGCTTGGCCACCATGCCACTCTATACTGCAAGATATTTATCAATATTCTGGAAAGTAGTAGTTGTGTAATGTGAATTTGGCACACAAATAACATCTCTGTTTCCTGTGAGAATTTCAACATTCTGGAAAGTAGGAGTTGTGTAATGTGAATTTGGCACACAAATACTCAGTGGAGAACCTTGGGATTGAACCAAGTACTAAAATAGCATGCACTCCCCCTCTGAGCTTCGATCCAATTTTATTTGCAGATAAAATGCAATATTAATACAATGTACTTTTTATATACACCACTCCATTGAAACTACAATGAAATGATAGCAGCAATTCTAAATACACGCAAGTATGGACAGTCATCTAACCCATGAACTTCAGTTTTTGAAAATGATGCAATTGAAGTTGGCAACCATGCCACTTCTGTTACATAAATGTACGAACAGGGATTGAACACATGTTCTTCAGATTACAAGAGCAAATTATTTAGCACGTCTCTGTTTCCTGCTGAGAATTTCAACATTCTGGAAAGTAGGAGATGGGCCATTGCAAAAATTTGAATGGAGAAGCTGGGGATTGAACCCAGGACCTCATACATGCGAAGCATGCGCTCTACCACTGAGCTACATCCCCTTTCTGGGAAAGAAATGGTTTTTTCTTATTTTTTTACATTTCACCTATAATTAATCAGGTAAGCTAGTTGAGAACAAGTTTTCATATTCAACTGCGACCAGGCCAAGATAAAGCAAAGCAGCGCAACACAAACAACAACACAGAGTTACAGATGGAATAAACAAGCGTACAGTCAATAACACAATAGAAGAAAAAAAAGAAAGTCTATATACAGTGCGTGCAAATGGAGGTAAGGCAAGAAATAGGCCATAGTAGCGAAGTATTTACAATTTAGCAAATTAACACTGGAGTGATAGATGAGCAGATGATGATGTGCAAGTAGAAATACTGGTGTGCAAAGAGCAGAAAGTATATTAAAACAATATGGGGATGAGGTAGGTAGATTGGGTGGGCTATTTACAGATGGGCTTTGTACAGCTGCAGCGATCAGTTAGCTGCTCAGATAGCCGATGTTTAAAGTTAGCAGTGTTGCCAACACCTCAGTAAGGAAAGTAGCTATTGGCTGTCCTAAAAGTCACTAGAAGTTGCTAAATGATGTCATCACCTAATTTGCATAATTGTCCATGTGCATGTAATTGTGATGGACACTGTAGGAGTGAGGAATAACATTGTGGAAGAGACAAAAAGTGAGTAAAATGAAAATGTCTGCAAGTATTCAGAGGGGTCTGAATACTTGCTAAATACAGCGACTAAGTCGCTAAGTTGGCAACACTGAAAGTTAGTGAGGGAAATATGTCTCCAGCTTCAGCGATTTTTGCAATTCGTTCCAGTCATTGTCAGCAGAGAACTGGAAGGAAAGGCGGCCAAAGGAGGTGTTGGCTTTGGGGATGACCAGTGAGATATACCTGCTGGAACGCGTGCTACGGGTGGGTGTTGTTATCGTGACCAGTGAGCTGAGATAAGGCGGAGCTTTACCTAGCATAGACTAAAAAGATGACCTGGAACCAGTGGGTCTGGCGACGAATATGTAGCGAGGGCCAGCCGACTAGAGCATACAGGTCGTAGTGGCCATATCAATACAATTGACCCTTTCTTTACGCTGTTCTAATGAAAGTACATTTCCATAATATCATCTAGCTTCCATAAACGTCGAACAAGGCTTGAACCCAGGATTGAACCCATGTGCTTCAGTTTACAAAAACAGATGACTTAGCACATCTATTTCCTTCTTAAAATGTCAACATTCTGGAAAGTAGAGTTGTGCAAAAGCTAATTTCACAACTAAATATACTCATCAGAAAATTTGGGGATTAACTTCAGAGCGCATGCATTTCAAGTATTAGCTCTACCGTAGAGGTACATCCCCTTACTATATAATAGCAGGGTTGCCATTTTGAGAACTTTTTTTTCTTCAAAGTCCTCCAGTGAAAGAACCTTCCCATGGTACCAGCTATCTTTCAGTAAGGCACAGATGGGATTTGAACCCATAATCTTCGGTTTACAAGACCGACGCCTTACCGCTTGGCCACCATGCCACTCTATACTGCAAGATATTTATCAATATTCTGGAAAGTAGTAGTTGTGTAATGTGAATTTGGCACACAAATAACATCTCTGTTTCCTGTGAGAATTTCAACATTCTGGAAAGTAGGAGTTGTGTAATGTGAATTTGGCACACAAATACTCAGTGGAGAACCTTGGGATTGAACCAAGTACTAAAATAGCATGCACTCCCCCTCTGAGCTTCGATCCAATTTTATTTGCAGATAAAATGCAATATTAATACAATGTACTTTTTATATACACCACTCCATTGAAACTACAATGAAATGATAGCAGCAATTCTAAATACACGCAAGTATGGACAGTCATCTAACCCATGAACTTCAGTTTTTGAAAATGATGCAATTGAAGTTGGCAACCATGCCACTTCTGTTACATAAATGTACGAACAGGGATTGAACACATGTTCTTCAGATTACAAGAGCAAATTATTTAGCACGTCTCTGTTTCCTGCTGAGAATTTCAACATTCTGGAAAGTAGGAGATGGGCCATTGCAAAAATTTGAATGGAGAAGCTGGGGATTGAACCCAGGACCTTCATACATGCGAAGCATGCGCTCTACCACTGAGCTACATCCCCTTTCTGGGAAAGAAATGGTTTTTTCTTATTTTTTAAAATTTCACCTATAATTAATCAGGTAAGCTAGTTGAGAACAAGTTTTCATATTCAACTGCGACCTGGCCAAGATAAAGCAAGCAGCGCAACACAAACAACAACACAGAGTTACAGATGGAATAAACAACCATACAGTAGAAAAAGTCTATATACAGTGTGTGCAAATAAGGAAAGGATAAGGGAGGTAAGGCAATAAATAGGCCATGGTGGCGAAGTAATTACAATATAGCAATTAAACACTGGAATGGTAGATGTGCAGAAGATGAATGTGCAAGTAGAGATACTGGGGTGCAAAGGAGCAAGATAAATAAATAAATACAGCAAGGGGATGAGGTAGTTGGATGGGCTATTTACAGATGGGCTATGTACAGGTGCAGTGATCTGTGAGCTGTTCTGACAGCTGGTGCTTAAAGCTTAGTGAGGGAGATCTGAGTCTCCAGCTTCAGTGATTTTTGCAGTTTGTTCCAGTCATTTGCAGCAGAGAACTGGAAGTAAAGGCGGCCAAAGGAAAAATTGGCTTTGGGGGTGACCAGTGAGATTCTCCTGTTGGAGCGTGTGCTATGGGTCGGTGCTGCTATGGTGACCAGTGAGATGAGATAAGGCGGGGCTTTACCTAGCAGAGACTTGTAGATGACCTGGAGCCAGTGGGTTTGGCGACGAGTATGAAGCGAGGGCCAGCCAACGAGAGCATATAGGTTGCAGTGGTGGGTAGTAAATGGGGCTTTTGGATTGGAGATGCTTAATGTGAGTCTGGAAGGAGAGTTTACAGTCTAACCAGACACCTAGGTATTTGTAGTCCACATATTCTAAGTCAGAACCGTCCAGAGTAGTGATGCTGGACGGGCGGACAGGTGCGGGCAGCGATCGGTTGAAGAGCATGCATTTAGTTTTACTTGCATTTAAGAGCAGTTGGAGGCCACGGAAGGAGAGTTGTATGGCATTGAAGCTCATCTGGAGGTTAGTTAACACAGTGTCCAAAGAAGGGCCAGAGGTATAGAGGTATACTATGATATATTTATACAGGTATACTATGACCAATAAGCATACTAAATACTCAATTCATGTCACAAACAGTACAGTTAGTACGAGTATTCGAACACAGCTAAGGCCAAATGAGGAAGTGCAGTCACCTTTTAATCCTGAATGACAATTGTCTTGCCTCATAGAGATAGATAAATCTTCTTAGGGCTGATCGATATGACAACAGCCAGTGAAAGTGCAGGGCGCCAAATTCAAAAGAACAGAAATCTCATAATTAAAATTCCTCAGACATACAAGTATTTCACACCATTTTAAAAATACACTTCTTGTTAATGCCACCACAGTGCCCGATTTCAAATAGGCTTTACGGCGAAAGCACCACAAACGATTATGTTTGGTCAGAGCCAAGTCACAGAAAAACACACTCATTTTTCCAGCCAAAGAGAGGAGTCACAAAAATCAGAAATAGAGATAAAATTAATCACTAACCTTTGATGATCTTCATCAGATGACACTCATAGGACTTCATGTTACACAATACATGTATGTTTTGTTCGATAAAGTTCATATTTATATCAAAAGAATCTCAGTATACGTTGGAGCGTTATGTTCAGTAGTTCCAAAAACATCCGGTGATTTTGCAGAGAGCCACATCAGTTTACAGAAATACTCATAATAAATGTAGATGAAAATAAAATTGTTATGCACAGAATTAAAGATATATTTCTGCTTAATGCAACCGCTGTGTCAGATTTCAAAAAACCTTTACGGACAAAGCAAACCATGCAATAATCTGACTACGGCGCTCAGAGCCCAAACAGGCCAAAAAGAGGTCAACAGAAGTCAGAAATAACATTATAAATATTCACTTACCTTAGATGATCTTCATCTTCATCAATCCCAGGAATCCCAGTTCCACAATAAATGTTTGTTTTGTTCGATCATTTATGTCCAAATAGCTACTTTTGTTAGCGAGTTTTGTAAACAAATCCAATCTCACGAAGCGTGTTCATTAGGAGCAGACGAAATGTCAAAAAGTTATGTTACAGTCCGTAGAAACATGTCAAACGATGTATAGAATCAATCTTTAGGATGTTGTTAAAATACATCTTCAATAATGTTCCAACCGGAGAATTCCTTTGTCTGTAGAATTGCGATGGAACAGAGCTCGCTCTCATGTGAACGAGCGTCACGAGCTCAAGGCATTCTGCCAGACCTCTGACTCATTCCCCTCTCATTCGCCCTCACCTCACAGTAGAAGCATCAAACAAGGTTCTAAAGATTGTTGACATCTAGGAAGTGCAACATGACCAATATCCCACTGTGTCTTCAATAGGGAATGAGTTGAAAAACGACCAACCTCAGATTTCCCACTTCCTGGTTGGATTTTTTTCTCAGGTTTCTGCCTGCCATATGTGTTCTGTTCTACTCACAGACATCATTCAAACGGTTTTAGAACCTTCAGAGGGTTTTCTATCCAAATATACTAATAATATGCATATCTTAGCTTCTGGGACTGAGTAGCAGGCAGTTTACTCTGGGCACCTCTGGACAAGAAGATAATAAGAAGCCATAAGAAGATAAAAGACTCATCTATGTATCTGTGCCAATATAGTGTCTGTGACAGCATGGGCAGCGCCATTGAGGCTATCTTCACATTAAAGTAGTAACATTTCTTCTTCACAATTGTCTGAGCCCTTCTGAGGACCCGATTGGACATGACTTCAACAGGGTCACCAGTAGGGCTCAGCCAAATGAAGTTGGTAGTCCCACCCAGTTGACTACATTCAAATTGTGAAAGTGCATGAAATGCAGCATTTTGGCCATTAGAAGCCAATATCTTTCTCTCTGTCTGGGCTACAATTGTAGACGGTTGGGTAATTATGCTTTTCACCTGTGAAAGGCTGTTGTGCTGCTAATGAGGGAGTTCTATTAACCTGAGCCGAGGTGCACCGGTCCATGGCCCCTGACATGAATGGATAAAAGCGGTGAGGGCGGAGCACCCTTCTAAAATTGAACAGTAGCCTTACATTTAGGTTTTTGTCCTAACACTACACAGCTGATTCAGATTAACAAAGCTGGATGATTATTTGAATCAGCTTTGTAGGGCTAGGGGAATAAAAAGAAAATGTGCAGCCCTTTGGGGTTCAGGTGACTGAGTGTGGGAAGCCTTTGTCATAGGGTAAAAGTTGCATACCCCTGGGCTGTAGGCTGCACACTTTGGGTCAAATATCAGGTTCTGTAGCTGGGTATTTTATCAGAACAAATCTGTTCTACAATGATTATTTTCCTTAGCTCAGGGTAAGTAGTAGCAGGCCTAGGAGAGTCTTATGCGACGCAAACATTTGAGTTGTGTTCTTCCTCCTTTTAATCATAATAATTTGTCAAATGCCTTACAGGTTGTTTTGCCTATTGATGGCAGCTGTGGGCATACAAGCACAACAGACACCTTCTATAAGTATGCATTTTGCACCTTGCAAATTTAAGCACTAAGCGTTTG
This sequence comes from Oncorhynchus kisutch, assembly GCF_002021735.2. Taxonomy (NCBI): domain Eukaryota; kingdom Metazoa; phylum Chordata; class Actinopteri; order Salmoniformes; family Salmonidae; genus Oncorhynchus; species Oncorhynchus kisutch. The sequence goes on along the minus strand of NW_022265772.1, from coordinate 181,132 downwards.
ACAAGATTTTTTTTTAAACTAACCTTTCCTATTCCAGATGACCTCAACGCTGAATGCCTTGGTAACGTTATTCGTTTGAGTGTCGCTCCTCTTTTTGAAGAGGTTGACGCTGTCTTCAGTGAGTTTGCCTCTTATGATTCTCTTTCTCTCCTTTCATAATTCATGGCTTGATATTGCTTGTCATCTATTGTGTTCACACCATCTCCATCCCTTCCAGATGACACACAGATCATAAACCTGACGCCTGGCCTTGCTACTCAGTGTGGATTCAGCTTTAAATTTGACCCCATGGGGAATGCCATGTTTTTTGCTTCTCTTCAAAACTGCTTTTCCCAAAACATGGTAACCCTAAGAACTGTAGTGTTTGCTTGTACTTCAAATGGACAGTTTGCCTTTCAGTGTCACTGCATTTGCAACTCATAATGTAGCAATGTCATTTTATTTACCTTTGACGTGGAGTCATGCTGAGACCAGGCTCTTTTACAGATGAGCCCTGTCTACACAAAGATACAAGTCGATATTTGCATCACTAGATGGAAAAATGAAATAACTGAACCCATTCTTCAGTAAAAAGGTCCTCAATAAGCCTGAGTTGCCGAAGTCCGGTTCCAGAAACATTGACGCAGTTTTACTTAACTCTGTGGATATCAAAAGGATCTCCATTGTTAGCCACCCCTTGGTCTGGTATCTCTTACCTCTAAGTTAACGATGACGTAAGGTACAGCAGAAGTTTATGGAGGGCTTTCAGAGGGCCAGCCAACTTTCTGATAGACTGCAGTGATGTGAACTATTGAGCTCTACTCCTGTAGTGTGGCTTCAATACAGTGGCAGCTGCATTCATATAGCCAATTTTGCCACAGTCTATAACTTGCATGAATGTCACCTGAATTTAGTTTTTTTGCTATATAATGAAGGCTTTTTTCCCTTCCCCCTTCATTTTAGGATGATAAGATGTTCAGCTTGGTCATGCAGTTCAGGCTGCCAGGAAACCACATGACTGAAGACCCTGTTTATAGAGTGGGCAAAACCTGTAGCTACACCCCCTGGACCTCCCGAGAGATTCTGTGCGACCGCAACTACATGGAGGCAAGTGAGCAGAGCATGCCCCAATGGACATGTTTACAGTCCCGCTTGTCGTACTGCCTGTATAAATGATCTGTCTAGAGCTACAACTGTCCAGTGTTTCATTTCTTCTGCGACACAACGTAGAGGTCTTGACTCTCTCAATTCCACTCGCGTCTTCAAAATGCACATAGGAGAACTTTAGAGGTGAGGAATTTTGGCCTATTCTCAATGCATTTAAGGAGGCGAGTGGACAGATTTCTGAACTGGCCCTTGATTTCCTCTTGTATGGGAGGGAGAAAATGCATAGGGAATAATGGCCTTTCTTCTCTAGGTGTCTGTCAGAAGGACTCTTCCAGACATCCAAACCATCCCCAAACAGCCCACTGGGGGCCCGAAAGCAAGGAGCGGCAACTTCCGGAGGGGAGCTGAGGTTTATATATTTCAGTTTCTGTAATTTCACTACAAAATGACAGGATGGCGCTAAACAATGTGCGTTTGACAATTTTGTTTAATTCATGTTTCCATTTCCTGAGACAGGCTGTTGCTTCAGGATACAAAATGACAGCAGTCGTCTTTAGTCCTAGCAAGAATGTCATGAATGTGGATGAGGTCCAAAGGAAGGGCTATGCAATAGCCAACACTCCCACACGGCTGGTGTTAAGAAGCCCTCATAATGCAGAGGAGACATACCTCCAGAATGTAAGCTGACCAGTAGAGCAAACATTTGGAAACGGTGGCCCTACCTGAACACTGCAACATATTGTTAATACGGTGTGTCCTACTGAACAGGTAGCTGGGGTTCCGATGCGGGTGCTCTCAACCTCAACCTTCTTTGAGCAGAAGTGGCTGGTTACTCGAGTAGATGCCACGGCTGTTTGTCCAACACCAGGTTGAGTGTGAAATAATTTAAGATCCTATAAGCCCAGTTCTTAATTGGCTCCAGACAAGACATTCATGTAGTGTTCAGTTGGGAAAATGTTTTCCCAAATAATGGCACAGTTTTCAGTTGCAAAATGTTCTGTTTTGATGTGCACTTGGCTTCTTGTGTCACTGCAGAGGCAGTGGCCTTTACTCCAGAAGTGATCACCTGGTACATGCCCAAGCACATAGACCCACTTTTCTCCTCTGATGCCTTCACCATGTTGGAGGTGTACATGGGAATTGACGCTAAGAGGCTGGACACTGAGGAAATGGCTGCCAGAAACTACTCGGTTTTAGTCACAGAGGCTCATATTATTGTTGAAATTCCGGTGGGGGCGGTTGGCGGCTACTTCAAGGTCAGCATTGGATGAGTAAAATGTTCCTGTCTTATTTGTAGAGCCCTTTATACTATAGCAGTTGTCAGTGCTTTGCAGTAACCCTTTGCCATCTCTCATGGGTAAACTCCTAGAAACGTTGTCTTGTGTAAAACGTTTCTTATTGAGCAATTGTTTGCTTAACCAGGCTAATATACAATGGTTTGCAAAATAGTGAGAATTTTGCATAAAATTACACATACTCTTGTCTTTGCAGTTTGTCCTTTAGCCGCTTGAAATTTCAGACCAAATATCCACACTGAAGTATTGTTTACCTGACTTTTTAGGGAGGCGGTAGCTTTGCCACTGTCAACTGAATGCAAGCAACACTCGGCTGCTGTTTACATATTGCGCAAGTGTTTACTTTGCGTGTCAGTTGTTTTGAAAATGCAAGTTGACAACCATACACCTACCAGCTTTCTAAAGTCTGGTAACCAATACTTTCCTTTGAATATTGTGTCTTAAATTACGAGCGGCAAAAAGACAAGTGGTAGAATAATTGTATTTAACATTCTGGCTTATAAGGAACATTTACCTGTTTTTGCACTCAAATTGTGTATTACAGCCTGACTGCATCACTCGTCTCCCTTACAGAGCCATATTCAGGATGACCAGTACTTTGTCACTTACACCATTGAGCCCATGCTTGAGTTGCTGTGGATCGAGGAGGTCGCACACGAGAACACCAGCTATAAAGTCCTCTTCCCTATCACAACACCTCCGATGGCCAGGCCTCCACAAGTTCGCAACTGTGAGTCTGGTTTAGTTAAATAGCGCCTATGGTAATTTGGGATGCCTGGGTTGTTCATTAGGCACAAAACAGAAAATGTACTGAAACGGGGAGGCAATACCTGGACTTACCCAATAACAAATGTCCATTTTCAACTTCCATTGTACCGCATTTCAAAATGTTTTCCTTTGTTTGCCAATGAACAGACACGCCCTTGGACACAGTTCCTGAGCAGGCAGTGTTTGTGCTTGAGTTGGGGACCTTCAACCTTGATGTGGAGCTGCTGAACATCACCTTTCCCACCATGGTGCTAACTGTTGCAGAGTGCAACGCCAGGGGCTTCAATGTTCAAGAGCAGAGATCCCCGGACAACACCTTGAAGACCTTCAGGATGGAGGTGCCCTTCTCAGACCCGGTGGTCTTTAAGGAGGTGTGTTTCTGTTAAATGCAAAGCCACACGCAGTGATTTGTTCATGCCCTAATAAGTGGGCCACCAACAAAATATAAATGGCACAAATGTACTTTGTATCCCTCATTTACTCATGTGTTGTTTTAATAGTCCCCATATGTACTTAGTTGTCACTTGATGTTGAATAGAGTTCTGTTGCAACAATAATGCTGACCAATGCTTTTAACTTCACTACAGAGAAGGGCGGAACAAGGTGTCACAACCTTCACTCTTCAGCTGATCTACGGCCTGGTCATCTTTCCAGAGTACGCTCCTTTCTCTCACTCTGCCGTTGTGGACGCTGTACTGCTGGACATTGGTATGCCTCTGGACTACGCCAAACTACTGTTGAATGGTTTCCTCTCGTTAATGATTGCCCTGAAAGGAAATTGGCAGTGAAAGACCAACTAGCCATACTGTAGGGTTTTCCTATGCGGTCTTTCTACAGAGAATGTTAAGCTTTAGAGTATTTGGACCCAGTTTCCCTGTTCCTGATTTGCCAGGATCGTGTTTATTCAGTCCCACCGTAGCAAAACATTTTGCAATCTAAACAAGGGTTTCTTCTTGGACAAGTTCAAGTAGTACCTTCCTGTTTTTTGTGCTTAATTAATGAACACAACCCTGTTTGTCCTTGTAGTGCCACCCTCAGTCACTGGCAACTGTGATCAGGAGAACTTCCACATCACTGTGGACTACAGGAACCAAGAGCCCTTTTTTGTGGTCTTGGTTGGCAAGCGGCTGCTTAACCATGAGTTTGCTCAACAGTATTTAACAGAGGGCGACACAGACTTCACCATCACGTTGCCCTTCTCTTCGCCGGACGCAGTGTTTGAGGTACGACGCTCTCCCAAAACATGTTAACCTAAATTGCTGCAGCTAGCTTTGCTTTCCTTACCCTGTATACATGCATACAATATTGGACTAATGAACTCTCCCATTGGTTCCCAGTCGGTTCACTCGTCCTCTGTCAGGAGCAGACTGGATGTGGCTCTGTTGAATCCTTACAACAACATGACCATCAAATACTTTTCCCTGGCTTGCAGCTTCCTCAAAACGCTGACTGGTTGGTTCTCAAACAATTACTTACGATAAATTATCGTTTAACATGGTTACCAAACCTGGGTGCCTTGAAAATACCGTGAGTCTAAATGGTAGTGCCAGATGGGCATGGTTTGCATTTTTGGTGCTATTCCATTGGTTCAAGCTCAATAAGTTTAACAAATACAGAACCCAGGTCTGATGGCTACCTGTCTTTTGCTCCCCCACCTCCAAGAGTGTTTCTCTAATGGAACGATGACTGCGCTGGCAGTGAAGGTGGAGTCTGCTCCCGGTCTGAACCCCGGTCAGCTGACCCTGAGCGACCCCGCCTGTGGTCCCACCTACAGTGATGATCGCTTCGCCTACTTCCACTTCACTGTGAACTCCTGTGGCACCACCAGGAAGGTAAAATGACTATTACCCTGAGGTGATGGGTACTGTGTGTTTACGGACTGTTTGCTTCTTTAGGCTGTAATAAGCAATTCCCCTCTACTACATAGTTTATCAACAATGTCATGCTGTATGAGAACGAAATCTCCTTGCCAGATGAACTTGAGGTGAAGCTGAATGGCACGACGTCTTCAGAGGAGGAATATCAGTAAGTGCATTGCGCATCACAATTGTAGCTATTAGCTTTCATAAGGTTTATTTTTCTTCATCCATTGCTCAATACTTTGTATACAGGGAAAATGTGCCTCTACTACCAGTGTCCACTCCACTGCTTGACGTTTCCCCTATTGAAGTTGCTTACATCCCTCTTTTAGGTTAAAGGTTTCCTGCTCCTATGTGGCCAACATCACTCGCACATTGGCCTTCCTGACCAGGCCGCGTGACAACGAGGCCTTTTGCCGAGACTGGGACGGGTCGACTAATGGTCAGAATGAGACTCGCTCAGGGTAAGCGTGCACAAATTCAGAATTTCAACTTGACCCCTAGCCTCTAAAAGATTCTTGGATGGTCTCCTTTACAAAACCGTTCACAAAAATGTAAGCCTTGTGATATATTACTCTTGCGTTCTGAGATCTACAGGTGTGGCTATGTAGTAACGGTGAGGAGCTGATTTGGGAATTTGTCAGAAGCCTCTAGTGGGGGGTGGATAAATGGCTTGTGTTCATTGGGGCACAACAGGATATGATAAACGAGCATTTCTTAATGGACAAGTTCCGATGGTGCCCACTGACCACGACCCCCGGTTGTCTTGTTCTGTGTTCCAGACGCCTCGTATAACACGTTCCACCAGGAGGAGGACTATCCAGTGGTGAGGTACCTGAGACAGCCTCTGCACTTTGAGGTGGAGCTGACCACGTCCTCTGATCCCAAGGTAGCGCTGGTGCTTGACCACTGCTGGGCCACCCTCAACGAGGACCGCGACTCCCGACCCCGGTGGAATCTCATCATTAATGGGTAACATGTTGTTTTTGGGCCTAAACAAGTGTTATTCCACAGGTGTGGTTCCTGAGTAATTAGCAACCTATCATGCTTGGCAGGCCATTTACTTTGGCTACCGTGGCTATGCCCCCATCCATAGGTCGAGTGGTCACAATGCTTAAAAACGATGTGAGCCATGTGCGGTCTGTCACCAGATCTCCACCCAATTTCACACTTATGGGAGATTCTGGCGCGTATGATCACATGCTTGTTATCACTGAGTGGTCCCTGCAGCGTATCATTGGAACGTATGCTGCATCAAACGACTCTAAACCGCGTTGTCTGAAAAGCATCTAAACAATGTTTTGTGTTGAGAAATAAAGGTCTTCACAACTTTATTCCAGCTTTGCTTGTAAAATATATCAATGTTAACATTATCATCTAGTCTAAATAACAGGTTGACTTGTTTTACAGTATGATGCGGTACAAGGGAGCCATGTAAATCTAGTATAGAAAGTATGGCAGCCATGTTTGTCAAGCAAGAACTCCTAGAATGCTGTTCACTGCGACCCGTTGCCTGAGATCTTAACTTAGTTTGGCCACTTCAGCATGTGTACGCCGTAACAAGTACAAACATTATCACATGACAAGTAGTTTACAGGTAACTATACAAAACGCCAATTGTTGTCACCTCCCCAAATACAACCGTAGCACAAAAGCTAAGATATAGCACAATCTATTATTGGGGGCTAAGTCCTTGGGGGAAGGTATTGTGAAGAGGATGATGCAGGAAATATTACTAAGATCTGGGAATTTATCAACAATAAATGGTGAGGCAGACAGTTTTTCTAAGCTATATACCCCTGGAAAGGGGGGGGTCTGATCTGGCAACCCTGAGGTACCATAGTTTACACTCTGATGCCGTGTTCAAATCAACTGACGACTTCAGTGCATTCAAGACAATGAGGTTACTCCAGTTGAGATCACCATAAGTCTGACAGACGCTTACGTGATAACCCGACTGCATTGTATGGTGTTAGCTTATATTCAGTACCACCTTCAAGTGTTTTACACACGTGTCCATTACAATCTAGGCAAGAATCAGAAAGCATGAATAAAACGCTAAGCACATTATACTTACGGTACGATGCAGTAGAAACGACAACACGTGACACAGAAAATAAGGCACTTTGATAGGAATACACGCATGTCCACAGTTATTTGTGAGGAAGGCAATAAATGTGCAAGGACTGTATACTTGATCTGGGGAAGTGCTTGGGCTTTCTTTTGAAGGAAAGTTTGTCCGGCTCATTAAATTCTCAAATCTAAATGGTCTGCAACCGTGAAATGGGCTACTTTTGTGAATGAATGAGGCAAAATTAGAAGTTGAAACGGCTTCTAGAAAATTAGCAGGTAGTGTGCCTTGGTCTGAGGTCAGCGCGGGTTAAATGTCCACATGTTGGAACGGTGAGTGCATTCTGACATCACGCGCATGAAATCAACTCCCACTGGGGCGACTGTTGAAGATATTTGGAACTTGTGTGTGTGAAAAGGTTAATGTTGGCATTACCTACACCTTTTTACTCAATGTTATCCTTTTGGTTTGCTACAGTTCAGTGTTGTGCCAAGCTGATGGTCAGTCAAATGGAAATCAAGAGCGGCTGGCAAGCTTGGCTTGCCTTTCCGATTGGTTACATACAACTGCTCTTAACACTGACTGAATAGTTGTTGGTTTTGGGTTGAATTCAGGCACAAGTGACCTCTTGTATTTAAAACAGTTATTGCACTAAACCTAAAGGATTGTTCAGATGCCTGTGCAGCATGGATGTTTGAAACTGAATAGGATCAGTTGACAGGATCCCCAGAAGTTGATGCCGCTTTCAATGGAATTTCCTGTCCTAGAGAATGCGCTAATTGGGAGTTGCTAAACATGAACAAATACCACGGTCAAGTGTAGCAGCATCTTGCTAACCTTATTTAGCTAGCTAATGTTCATATTTAAAAAAAATGTTACTACATTTTTTATTTGGGTGAGCACTTTGCCACAGATGGACATGCTGGCCTAATTTTTATCAAGAATTTAAATTGGGTTACTATAGAAAGGTGACTTATTTTTCCTACCTTGTAATGGGCTACAATGACTTTGCCCATGATTATGCACGCTGCAAATGACACTTTATTTTACGGGTGACTTTTCAGTATCTGGCTGCATGTTACACCAAGCAGTGTAGTGAAGCAACTTTCTTGGTCAAAACCATTCATTTGGGGGATCGGGTTTGCTATGAAATCATGCAATTTTACCATTTTTATGAATTGGTATCAACCTAAATTTGGCCATGTGGACACGGCGTAACTTCGCAGCTGTTTATTAAATCAGCAATGTCATAGCAGTTTAAAAAAACAAGCTGAAATGTTTTGTATATCATAGGAAAAGACAACATTCACATGGCTGTGCACAAAATGGGTAGTTGAGATCTGTCACTTCAGCTGCAACCATATCGTTGTGCAAAATCCTTACCATCGTCTGTCAGCTCAAGTGATTTGTACTGGTGTAGGTGTTTCTCTTAATATAACATCTTCAGCTTTCACAAATTCCTTTTTGCTAATATCTGGCAGTTAAACGGTAAAGGATAAACCTCCCAAAGATGCAAATTAAAAAAGTAGGCCTAAACTGTCAATGCGTAGGTTACTTTGTATAGTAGAGCTGCGCCCTTCACAGAAGTCCTCCATGTGACTCCGATGCCGTGGGTGTAGAATTTATTTTGTGTGACCAATTTTTCTCCAACAGCGGAAGAATTGCTCTGGCGCATTGCATGAAGTTCTTGTTTAAAATGAAGTACTTGTGTTGCAAAATATGATTGCCTTGTTGATGATAGACTGTCTATTCGGCAACTTTGGTTAAACCACGATCAATATTCTGGTCAGACTACAGGCGACCCTTTCTGGATCATTTAGAATTTTAAGAACCATTTAGAGGGACATCTCACCTCATGTCAATGGAATTGAATATACATGTTTGACATCTGTCATTTAACAAGCCATTCCAGTAGACCAAAATAAATATTGTTGACGGAAAGCTCAATTTCTGTTCTTTAAAATAAAATAAAAACGTAGGATTTGGGGTGCAGAGGAAGCGGTTTTAAAGTTACCGTCTCCCGACTTAAACTCTAGACGGTAGAAATCTATTAAATTGATAGTCAACTTATTAACTTTACATCGTATCCTCCTTGCAGCTGCAAAAACCCCAGCCTTATGATTCAGTACTATACAAGTTGGTTTAATTGAATTACTAGCTAACTAAATAACACAGGCTAAACACACAGGTGACACAATGACAGCTTGTTACAAGGTTTCTCTTCACACCCCCCACCGTTCCGTAAGGGACACTTATCAGTGATACATTTTTGAACACACGAACCGGCACCAGCTTGGAGTAAAAGCATGAATGTATTTGTGGGATGCCGCCGTGGAAAGGTAGGTGGTTGGTCTTCTCTCTGATTGGCTACATGAGGTCACAATGTCGTTGGTTGTCCGTGGCTCCAATGACTAGTCTTGAACAGAACTACAGGATGGATTTTCCTTTCACACGTTCTGGAAGATAGGCTAATCAACCCTGTCGCTGATTCCTCAGTGGGTGATGAGTAGGATGGTTTGGATGTGGTAGCAGAATGGTCCCACTTAAGTTCATTTTCTAGGTTAGGAAAGTTCCAAACGTCTAGCTTGCGCCTCACGGTTTTCTGGTCTAATGTTAATTTCTGTTACCATTCCTTTTATGCACTCAGAGATTAGCTATAGAAAATGAATGTCATATTGGTTTTTATTTTGTGATTTTTACTAAACGCGCTTACTCTACAGGTAGGACGTCTCTAGCCTTTACATTGTATATGAAATATGTTTTTTCAAGACAAAGGTGATTGTTGTTGGGTAAAGCCTGTTAGCAAAAACATTCCTTTAGTTCATACTGGAGGGGGAGAAAGAACCCACTTCTGCTGTAAATTGATCTGATCCTCACAGGACAGTCATGACACCACCACAAGACTTCGTACACAAGGCGGTTGGGGTTTGCAGTGTTTTCTTGTTCATAACTTAGTCCCTCTCTCTACACTGGCAGCTGTGAGAACCCCGAGGATCCATACCGTGTGGTCTTCCACCCGGTAGAAGCTGACGCCAGGGTCCGCTTCCCCCCTCACGTCAAACGCTTTGAGGCCTATATGTTTTCCTTCGCCGGTGATGCGGTTGAGCCGAGTGGCCAGGTAACAAAGTTCACCCAACAATCTTTATTCTTTAATTTTGTGTGAGTGGCAATCATCCCTTTAAAAAAAAACTGACACCATCAAATCTTTGATTCCTAGGTCTTTGTCCATTGTGATGTGGTCATCTGTGATGCCAGTAGTCCCACTGGCGGCCCCTGTAGTGGACAATGTGTGAATCAGGACAACCTGAAAAGAGGTAGGTTTTGTTTTATGCTTTTCAGACCCTGGCAGACCATAACTGAACTAATAGGTTCGCTCTCTCTCTCAACAGGTCAACGACATGTCAAAGACCTCTTTGAGGAGCGTCATGTATATGTTTCTTCTGGATACATTCTTTGGGTGTAATGTATTGTTCTAACATGTCAAATAAAGTGTTCTATATAAAACAATCCTAACCGTTGGAGCTACCTTAACACCATGTCGTAGGCTTGTCATCTGACATGTATCAATCAACCCTTTTGTAAGCATGGAACTCTGAACCATCCACCGGAGGGAGATAAGTGTTGCACACCAATTTTCCCGTCTAGGACAAACAATGGGTGACGAAACAAAAGCTTTCCATTGTCCAGTAGGATGAACTGACTCAATGTTATAGCAGATGGTGGTTTGCCAAAGTGAAACCAGCAGGGCTGTGGTTGGATGCAGTGTTGGTAATTTTCAACTGAAATTACAACTTTCCTTGATACCTCTCACTAGCTTGGTTTCCATCCAAATATGGACATTTCCTCTTCAATGATATGCATGTCAATCTCTCATGGCTCAAATGGGAAGAGCATGACTTCATCGCTACTTGTTTGTGTAAGAAGTGTTGACAAGCTGAATGTACCGAGCTGTCTGTTTTAAACTCACGCACAGCTCAGACACCCATGCATTCCCCACAAGACATCTCTTCACAGTCTCCAAGTCTGAACTACGAAGGTAGAGCCACGAATACGTTGCAATCTATTCCGCATCAGGATAAGATTTCAACACACACCGTACGGAACAGCGGGGACTGAAGACACTCCTTAAAGTTGCGAGCTTGCACCGCGGGACGGTTTCATTGCTCCAGACCACCACAAGGGGGAGTTTGCGCAATCATTATGCATTTGGGTCCCAAGGCTTTGGGATGACCAAGACTAATTTTGACACGAGCCACCCTTGCCTTGTGGCGCTCAACGAAGATTGCTGACAAAACAGATGGAAGTTGTCTTAACGAGTCAAGCAAATGTACAATTTGAGAGGAATGTGATAATGTAGAGACGTGGCTATATATTTTTTTTGTCATAGTTAAATTACAAAAATCTCTATTTAGCAAGTTCAGACTAGCTAGTGTTAGGAGAATGAATTTGTAATTTGTCTTTCAGGGACTCCTGAGAACCAACAAACCAGGATGTTGTCTTGTTAAACAGTGGCTGTAAAGCATCTAGCTGGTTAAAGCATTGACTGCACAATTGTAAGCTTGCCTTGTAATGCAGCTAAAGTAACATGGCTAGCTATTTACTTGCTTGAGTCGGATTAAAAATAACTGTTGCCGCTCTGGGTATGGACCCTAAAACGTAGTTCTGTACTAATATTCATACCAATCAATGAACCTCAAGTCTGAATGGCATTAATGAAGCCTAGAGTAGAATATACCTTTATTGTGCCAAGGATGCAAGACCTATACACATGAATTTTAGTTAATACCACGTATGAGATTCCCATCTTGTAGCCTGGTGAAAATATTCACCGATCATGTACTCTTCCTTGGCAAAGAAAGGTGTGGTTCTGGTATGACAGACACTTTCAGTCATATCAAACGATGCGGTGTCTGCACGTATGTATTACAATTATACACTTCAGTGTTTACTGCTCCTGGGATATCAATGAATACACATTGTAACTATACAATAGACCAAACATGATTGATTTGTAATTCATATACAGGGAAAAAACGTATGCATATCTAACTCCATTAATCTGAGGACACAATAGTATTTCAACCAGTGGAGAATGTGAAACGCTTTATTGAAGAAGTGCATTTTATTTATAATATTATACGAGTTCAATCTTGGGCGGGCAGGTGGGTAGAGCGTTGGACTAGTAACCAGAAGGTTGCAAGATCAAATCCCTGAGCCGAGAAGGTAAATCTGCCCCTGAACAAGGCAGTTCCTAGGCCGTCATTCTTATCTGACATGCCTAGTTGAAGGGTAACTACACCCCAAAATCTGTCTTATTTGGTTTCCTGCTAGGGTTTTAAACGTTGTCGTGGACATAGAAATATAACATGATTGGATGTTCTATTAAAAAGGTGTACATTTTAGAGAGCGAAAACCTATAGATGCAGGGACAAACGGTCAACGTGTTACGGTTTTCTAGGTGTGAAGGAGAGTCGGACCAAACTGCAGCGTGTAGATTTCGATCCATGTTTAATGAACTACGTACAACACGAATAAACACTACAAAACAAAGACCGTAACGAAAACCGAAATAGCCTATACTGGTGCAAACTAACAGAGGACAATCACCCACGACAAACTCAAAGAATATGGCTGCCTAAATATGGTTCCCAATCAGAGACAACGATAAACACCTGCCTCTGATTGAGAACCACTCCAGACAGCCATAGACCTTGCTAGATAACCCCACTAGCTACAATCCCAATACCTACACACCAAAACCCCAAGACAAAACACACCACAATACAAAACCTCATGCCACACCCTGGCCTGACCCAATACATGAAGATAAACACAAAATACTTAGACCAAGGCGTGACACAACGGGGAAATGTAAATGGAGAAACATTGAAGGGATTTTACAGGGCCCTAATGGACTACAGACATTGACAGTCTCCTAGCCTAAAAAGAAATGCTGAATGCACTGCCTAGATTGAGGGAAACGCACTGTCCATTATTTGATATGATCAGGGCAGGGAAGCACTAACAAACTGCATTTAGTCCAATAAAAAGATAACATTAGGGTGATAAATAAAAGGCAGTTGCTCCACGCATGACACGAGAACCCTCTGCTGGAGCAAAACACTTACAGCACCTGGTATTCCCAGGCGGTCTCCCATCCAAGTACTAACCAGGCCCGACCCTGCTTAGCTTCCGAGATCAGACGAGATCAGGCGTACTGAGGCCGGTGTGGTCGTAAGCGAGAAACTATCCCTTGGTGCACTATATAAAGTCAAAGTGAGTCTGATTAACAGCTGTTGCATTTTCACCATTTAGATAAGCATCTTTGTGTCACTCAAAAAGTGGAAGAAATTGCATATACTGTAGCCATAATTTGTAGCACAGATTGTTGGATGAAATACAAACTAACCTTGCTTACTTATTTCAAAGCGAGGGCACATATTTCAGCCTTGTGGGAAAAAACAGACAAAGAGTTTACAAAAAGCTTACAGCACCTGGTATTCCCAGGCGGTCTCCCATCCAAGTACTAACCAGGCCCGACCCTGCTTAGTTTCCGAGATCAGACGAGATCAGGCGTACTTTAAAAAAATATATATATTATGAAAAAACACATTTACAACATTCAGCCAATATTAATTAAGGATGAACAATTCACCCTTTTACAAAATCAGAAAAATAATAGAGGGAAAAAAATACAAAATAAATTTAAAACACAATCATTCACTAATACCAATTAGTAATTAAAAGTTTCCCGTTTGACAGAATTTCAATAAAAGTACTCCCCCACACAAACAGTTTTTCAAAATGTCCTCCACCGTATTTATATATTATCTCTGTATCCTTTTCTAAAATCCTCCTAAAAAGACCTTCCACACTCACACATTTCCCTTCATAATGACCCATGTTCCTTCTTAATCTTACAGCGTATCTAGCATGACTTAAAACATAATTAACCAAATTAAAATTCAAAACTTTACTTTTCCCATTAATCACAAAGAAAGAATCTTCTCCATTCCACCTCATTCAAAATCTCCTCCCCCCAATGTTTTACTAAAAGCCCTTTTAAAAACTCATGAAAATCTTTTAACCTGTGTAGAGAAATGCAATTTCTTATGCAGGTGACCAACCTATTGCTAATACAGGGCTACAACTTAAAGTAAAGCCTGTGGGGTCCCCTACAGGATAGCTCCCGCATTACACTAACTGCCAAAACCAGCGCATACACATAATCTCCTTTGTAGCTGAACATTGTGTGCCCGAAGAGGATTCTACGATGACGGACAGACAACTGAGCCAATGGCGGAAGACTACAGACTACACCCCAGCTGAACCAATCCAAAGATCCGATCTTCCAGAATCAACCTACTTTCTGTTCTATATATAAGTGGTGTACTGATTGTAACGGTCTTTTTGCCTGCAATTCCGTACGAACTAGCGGAGGAGCCGTAATTACGCTGTTCTAGATATCTTCACTCTGAATAAACTGTCGCTTGTCATACAATTTACCACCTTGTCTGAATCGATCCTTGACCGACTCGCCCGTCTACATATCTAATTTCTAACACCTGCTACATTCAACAAAAAAGTGCATAAAATGTTCCACCTCAATACCACAAATATCACATTCTCTTTTGATATCCCTATTTATTTGATGCAAAACCACATTTGTAAAAATCCTATTATGTTTCAATTTAAAATCGTTGTCTTCACACTCTATAGAAATATATTTTACATTGACATTCTTCCATATTGATTTCACATCCATATTTGCAAACACCCTAGACCACACTTTTTCCGAAGCAGGAACTTTTATCTCTTTTAAAATACATTTACTATAAACCATTTTAACTTTCAAACCTGATAAATCATGTTTCTCCCCATTACTTTCATAATATAAAACCGGTAAACCCCTCGCTCTTTTAGCCACCTCTTTATTTATTAAAATCACCCACTCCCCAGGAATACATTCTAATATTTTCTTGTAATTATTCTCCACAGTAGTTTTACTTATCTCTTCATCTATTTCAACCACATTATCATATATTGCTTGAAACGGAAGGAACCCAGGAATTACCTCATATACTATGTCACCTATCTGCCTCATCCCAGCCCTCATAAAATATTTACAAAACAACGTCATATTATTACACTTTATCTTTGGATTTAAAAATATCGGCTGATTTAAAATATTTTCTAAAATGGTACATTCATAAGAAATATTTGGTAAAAATTGCCCCCAAGCCTCAAATACTTCTCTATAAAACAACGATATATTACCTACCATTTCCTTCTTCATACTCATCAATAAACCATTGTCCCCCACCCTCCCTACCTCTTGCAAATAATCTTTAAAAAACCTTTTCCACCCATAATCCAATTCACCAAATAAATATTTCCGTACCATTTTTACTCTAATTGCTGTTTTCCTTACACTTAAATCTACCAACTTCAAACCCCCCTCCTCATAACCTGCAATCAAAGTTTTAAAAGCTATTTTCACCCCCTTCCCATCCCATAAAAAATGTACTAAAATCTTATTCATTTCAGATAAAACCCATTCTGGCATATCCAAAACATTCATTACGTAAATAAAAATTGACATCAACAAGGAATTTATCACAATGACTTTCCCTTTTAACTTCAAAGACCTCCCCTTCCACATATTTACCACCTTTCTAACTTTATTTATTACACCACTCCATGTCAAATCCCTAGCTTCCATTTCCTTCACCCCTAAAAAAACTCCTAACACCTTAAAATAATCGTTTACCACCTTAAAAGTAAAATTTCCCTCATTAATCTTCCCAATATACATTACAACTGACTTCTCCATGTTAACCTTTGCCCCTGATGCTTGTCCATATACTTTAAAACACTCCATCACCCTTTTAACACTTCCCTCATCTCTAACTGTTATAGTGGTATCATCTGCGTATTGATGAATCAAACTAAAACCTCCTTGTGGAGTCTGTACACAATTTATAAGATGATCTTTTTTAAGAAATGCTGCTAAAGGTTCTACCGATAAAACAAATAATAAAGCTGATAAAGGGCACCCCTGTCTCACAGATCTCTCAAGAATAAAAGAATCAGTTAAAACTCCATTACACTTCACCCTACTTTTTGCCTTCTTATATAATAATTTTATCCATCCTATTATTCTATTACCAAAACCATATTTATCCATTACCCTAAACATAAAATCATGTTCTACCCTATCAAAGGCTTTATTTAAATCTATGCTTAACACTATTCCCCCTATCTTATCATGATTCATTTTATTTATCACATCTCTAATCGTATTAATTGTATCAGCAATATCTCTACCAGGCACACTATAATTCTGTGTAGGTGCTATAATATCATTTAAAACTTGCTTCATTCTATTTGCCAGTATCTTAGCTAAAATCTTATAATCCGAATTTAATAAACTAATTGGCCTATAATTCTCCAGTTTCAATTTGCTCCCCTTATTTTTATATAAAATCGTTATCAGCCCTGTCACCATAGATTCTGAAACACTATTATTATCCTCCATATATTGATAAACCTCCAATAAAATAGCTGCTAAAAAACGTTCATATATTTTATAAAATTCTGCAATTATTCCATCCACTCCAGGTCTCTTATTTACTTGTAACCCCTTTATCGCATCTTTATCTTTATTCACTGTTATCTTCCCACACACATTTGTTTATCCTCAACATCAATTTGCACATCCACACTATCCAATATCTCCTTTACACACCCCTCATCCACCTCCCCTTTCTTAAATAAATCCTTATAAAAATTCTGCACTGTTTCTAATATCTCTACATAATCATTGACAACTTCACCCTTTACATTTTCAATCTCTCTAATATATGTTCTCCTCTGTTTATTCTTCTCTAAACCAAGAAAAAATGAAGTACATTTCTCCCCCTCCAAAACATACTTTGCCTTACTTCTTATAATTGCACCCTTACACTTATCTATTTCATATTTACTCAGTTTTGCTTTTAAATCTAAAAACGTTTCTATATTATGATTAAGTTCACTGTCACACTTCCCCATTTCTTCATCCAATCTAGCCCTCAACTCATTTTCTTCTCTTTTCATCTTTCCTCTCTTTTTCCTTGCATATCTTATACTAAAACCTTTTATTTTTTCCTTAACCTTGTCCCACCATAAACACTTATCATTCTCTTTCCGCTTATCCTCCATTTCACATGCTATCAAAGATTTAATTTGTTTCCCATATTCCTCATCTTCTAAATACCCTGCATTCATACACCATATTCCACCCCCTGTTCTTTCCTTATCTAAACCCACTGAACATGTTAAACCTGCATGATCACTAAAAGTTGTAAAACATACTTAATATCTTTCATAAAATTCCTTAAACCTTCTTTTACTAAAACCAGATCTATCCTTGTTTGTTTCAAATCCCCTAAAACCACCTGCCTTCTAGAAAATTCTCTTTTGTCTGGATTTTCCTCTCTCCACATATCAATTATTCCTTTTTCTAACATCATCTTCTTTAAAACCCCCCTAGATACATCACTTCTAAAAATAGCTCCTCTTGTCATATCCAGTCTATCCATTTTAACATTAAAATCCCCAACTACAATACAATTCCCCTCACACCATTTCCCTAATTCTAAAAATAAATCTTTGCGCTCTATTTCATTATTAGGCGCGTAAATATTTATAATTCTAAAAACCATACTCATATATTCAAAATCCAAAATTAAAATCCTCCCATTATTATCATTATATATATGTTTCACATTCTCTACCACATCCTTCTTCAATAAAATAGCAACACCACATGAATTACCCCTGCCATTGTTAACAAAAATAAAATCTCTCCATATTTTTTTAACTTCTAAAATACATATATTGTCCCAATGTGTTTCTTGAAGGCATAAAATATCAGAATTCTTCATTTTCACTATTCTTTGAAATTTTTCCATTGTTCTTAAACCATTCGCATTTATTGACATAAAATTAACCATTCCGATAAATAGTAAAAATAATAAATATTTTCTCATTTACCTCTATCTGTTGTCATGTTTTCTTCCTTTTCTGTCCTTTTTCACCTCCGCCGCCGCTTTCCTCTTCCTGTAGCCTCCCCATTTTCTGTCAATCTGTTCCATGTCATCTGAATCTGAAATTGAAACTTAAACTCTTCTTTCCGGTGCCTGTTGTGCTTCCTGTATCCATTTGTGTCTCCTTTATTATTGTCAGCATCCCACTCCCCTCCACTTCACCTTCTTCCGAGGCACCCACATAGCCCGAGGTCCCCCCCAAAATCTGTGAGTCCCCAGTTCCTCCATCCAGCCCACTCCCCTTCTCCTCCTGAGAACTCCCTCTTCTTATTTCTGAGTCCATACTGCTCCCTATTTCGTTCGTCTTCTGTTCGATTTTCTCCCTTCTTGCGTTCTCCGTCTCTCCACCCTCCACCACGTCCTCTCCTCCATCATCTTCTTCTGGTCTCGGTGATACATCAGTCTCCACAAAAAGATCTTGGCTCCTCTCCTCATTCACAACCTCTCCACAGTTGCACTCGTCAGTTCTCATGCGACATCCTTCGCAAAATGCCCTTTCCTTTCCACCTAAACATTCTCTTGCATAATGCCCTTGCTTCCCACACTTATAACATTTTAATTCAGGGCAGTCCTTCAAAATATGACCAGGCTGAATACAAAGCCTACAAACTCTGACCTGCTTATCATGAATAACTCTAAAGTACTCTCCTCCTTCAAGTGTGTCAAACTTTGTAGAGTAAGGCAATGATTTCACAGTGTCAGTAAATTTCACTTTGCAGTATCTCGTGCCATCTGCTATCTCCGTCCCTGGCCAAACTCTCCTCCTGATTTCAGAGACTGCTGATACACCCCAGCTACATAGCTTGGCCAATATAGCGTTGTCTTCCATATACACAGGCAGATTCATGAAAGAGACTATAAGTTCATTGGAAACCATGTCTCTTGCCATAATTCTTGTTTCTTTAATCATAAAGCCATCCATTAAGCGCTCTTTTCCATTTCTCATCGTGACCTCGTACTTTCTTTCTCCTTTTACTCTACATCCCACCACCTCTCCACACACCTCTTTAATTGCACGTAGTAACTCCATCGTCGTGACCCTATCTTCTCCCATCAACTCCACTGCCACCGTAAATTCTTTACCATATTTCATCTCTCCTTCATCTCCATTTTTCTTCCGTTGAGCATTTTCTTTGTCCTTGTCCATTCCATTAGCCATTGCCATGTTGTCTGTCATAGTAAAGAAAATTAACACCCAAAAAACTCTCCCCCAAGCAGCAAAACTGCAAAGGGGGAAAAAACGAACCAAACTTAAACTTGTTCAAATGCAAAAATCTAAATTATACTCCAAAAAACGATGAAAATAACCAAAAAAGCTCTCAAGCAAACAAACACTCACGACTTAATTACCAACACCTGTCAAACTTTCCAAACAGGAAGTGCTCACTCAGGCCGGTGTGGTCGTAAGCGATAAACTATCCCTTGGTGCACTATATAAAGTCAAAGTGAATCTGATTAACAGCTGTTGCATTTTCACCATTTAGATAAGCATCTTTGTGTCACTCAAAAAGTAGAAGAAATTGCATATACTGTAGCCATAATTTGTAGCACAGATTGTTGGATGAAATACAAACTAACCTTGCTTACTTATTTCAAAGCAAGGGCACATATTTCAGCCTTGTGGGAAAAAACGGACAAAGACAAAGTCTCCCATCCAAGTACTAACCAGGCCCGACCCTGCTTAGCTTCCGAGATCAGACGAGATCAGGCGTGCACGAGAAAAACTCATGTGACCACTTGCCGCAATGTTATCTTTCTGGCTCATTTTTCAAAATAAAAGCCTGAAACTATGTCTGAAGACTATTGACACCCTGAGGAAGCGATAGGAAAAGGAATCTGCTTGATATCCCTTTAAATGGAGCAAAGGGAGGCTATGGAACATGGAGTTTTCAAAATAGAAGCCACTTCCTGTTTTGATTTTCCTCAGGGTTTCGCCTGCAATATCAGTTCTGTTATACTCACAGACAATTACCCCACTCTTCCACCAAGGCACCTGCAAGTACTCAGACATTTCTGTGGGGAATGGCCCTTGCTCTCACCCTCCGATCCAACAGATCCCAGATGTGCTCAATGGGATTGAGATCCGGGCTCTTCACTGACCATGGCAGAACACTGATATCCCTGTCTTGCAGGAAATCATGCACAGAACGAGCAGTATGGCAGGTGTCATTGTCATGCTGGAGGGTCATGTCAGGATGAGCCTACAGGCAGGGTACCACATGAGGGAGGAGGATGTCTTCCCTGTAATACACAGCGTTGAGACTGCCTGCAATGACAACAAGCTTAGTCCGATGATGCTATGACACACTGCGCCAGACCATGACGGACCCTCCACCTCCAAATCGATCTCGCTCCAGAGTACAGGCCTCGGTGTAATGCTCATTCCTTCAACGATAAATGTAAATCCGACCATCACCCCTGGTGAGACAACACCGCGACTCGTCAGTGAAGAGCACTTTTTGGCAGTCCTGTCTGGTCCAGCGACGGTGGGTTTGTGCCCATAGGTGACGCTGTTGCCGGTGATGTCTAATGAGGACCTGCCTTACAACAGGCCTACAAGCCCTCAGTTCAGCCTCTCAGCTTATTGCGGAAAGTCTGAGCACTGATGTAGGGATTGTGCGTGGGAAACATGGGAAACAGTGCTTAAACCCTTTACAATGAAGATCTGTGAAGTTACTTGGATTTTTACAAATTATCTTTGAAAGACAGGGTCCTAAAAAAGGGGAGTTTATTTTTTTGCTGAGTTTATATATATATATATATAGTATTTACAAATTCACCACATTTATGATTTTATATGGGAATCAAAAAGCTTTCATGAATGTTCACCATGTGCTGATGTGCTCAGCACTGTCAACAGACCCCATTATGACATCACAATGTAACGGAAGCCTTGCCATGATATCATTGCTGGTTCGATCTGACAAGCAACATTTAATTTCCACTCATTTCAATGATAGATCTCTCACAGAGATAGGTTAAGTTCTTATTTTGAGAGTGTTAATATTTATCATCAATCGAGGGAGAAAATGAAGTTTTGTAAGGCTCATCAGTTTTTCAAACGTTTTTCCAAAAATATCACTGTTTATTTTGTGGTTTCATAGACATACAGTATGCCTTCATCCATAAAATCTTTAGCTTACATTTTTTTTATGACACACTGTAGAAACTATTTTGCCTACTTCACTTCTGCTATACATTTCATACTGTACCATTGTGATCCAGGGCTATCAGGAGAGCTACCCAATCCCAGAGGGCCATCGTGGCTTCATCAGTGATGCCAGACTTCTGCAGATGCAGAGAGCTGAGAGAGAAGCCATGGAAGCAAAGCAAAGAAAGATAAGTGCTATCCATGAGAATTATGTCCGGACTGCTCTCATCGGGGTTAGCAGCACCTTCGCGCACCACTTCGTCCCCTCTATTCAGTGCATTCCGCGGCCGAAAGCTCCACCAAGGCCTTTGCCACGAAGGCTTGAACACATAGCTCTGGCCCCACTGAAGAACGTGGTGGGGGTGGACGGAGCCCAAGTTCGACCCGGATCTAAACTCTCTGGAGTCCATCCAGGTAAATAAATCATTCAGCAGCATTAGCGTGTGGCCTGTTCCCGTCCCTCCAACTGGAGCTCCCTCCAAGAGGGGCAAGAAGAAGAAGGGCAGGCGGGAGTCGAAGCACTGAAAGTCCAGTCGGACCAGGGCTGTGCTGACAACAACGGACCCATTGACCTGATGGAGGAGGTGAGGGACATCGAGGCTCACCTGAAGGAGGAGGCCTGGAAGGTAGGATGGACTTAAAATTTATTGTAAATGTGAAAGTTTGCAGTTCAGAATTATACTTGGACCGATAAATTGCCAAAACAGATAGTTGTTCCATGTCTTAAGATCAAATCAAAATGTATTTGTCACATGTGCCGAACACAACAAGTGTGGCCCTTACCGTGAAACCAACAGTGCAGTTCAAGAAGAGTTAAGAAAATATTTCCCAAATAAACTAAAGTAAAAATTAATAATAATTAAAGTAACACAATGACATAACAATAACGAGGCTAAATACAGGGGGTATCGGTACCAAGTCAGTGTGCGGGGGTACAGGTTAGAAAGATACTCTCTTTGACAGCATGATAGAATATATCCTAGAATTCTTTTCTGGTCTATACCAAAGGTGGTACATGAGGTGAAGGCCGTGGGCAGGAGAAGTTTGGGCTCGGCCATGTCCACAGGGGAAATAGCCACCAGCTCTCTGGGAAGACTGAGCTCAGTGGATATGAACACCCCTGCTGAGCTCCGTGACTACTTGGATGTTGGGACCCCGGTCAAGTTGCGTGACAGCCCACCCAGGCCTGCCCCCCCCTCCTATCAAGCCCAGGAGCAAACTGCCTCGGCCTATAAGGTTCCTTAGCTTGCCAAAGGCTGCCACCGGCTCAGGTCAGTCCCTCTCATGTACTCACACTAATGTAAATTAGACAGGGAGATGAAGCTAGGTAGATTGATAGAAAAACAGTAGGAAGGGAAGAGACACGAATGGCTTTAGCCCAGGGCCACACTTGATTTGCCTGTTTCACAGTGAGATAACCTTTACTCAAGGCTAATTGGACCCTTCTTCTGAGCAGGGAGAGCACCAAAAATATATGTGCTAAATTTAAAATGATATCATAATGAACTAGTGTTAAAAGCTACAAACGGATATGGAAATTAGTAAATGCATAAATAAATACATACAGTTCATAGAGAGATAGATGTCTGCTGTCAACCCATAGACAAGATGGCAGCCAGTGAGCCAAAGGGCCAAATAAAGACCCAGGCCAGATTGCAGCCCCTGTCCAACCCAGAGCAGGCCCTGACTAAGACCGTCAAGCTGCTCCACTCTGCCTCAGATGACTGGTGAGCATTCACTAGACAAGACCAATGGAGCTAGGCTAAAGGAAGCACAGTGTAGTGTCCTTGGAAATGTAGATTTGAGCTACAGAGCGTAGAAACTTCTGAATTTAAGAGACCAAAGTCCTAATTGATGAACATCATTATAATGTTTTTGGAAAATGTTGTGGAAAATGCTTACGTTTCTTTCACTGAATTGCAGGGAGAAGAAGATCGAGGGCTTGACCTCTCTCCGTGTGATGGCTCAGAACCACATGGACATACTGATGCCTAAACTCCATGATATCTGCCTTGCCATTATAAATGAGGTAGCTGTATTCATTCACTGCCCTATTCATTCATCTGCACAAATCTGCTACATTTGGAGAACAAGTCAAATTATTGTGTCATGTTTCTGATGTTCGTGGGTTGTTCTGCTCAACATTAATAGCTGGTCCTGTGTGTGTTATTATGATTCAGGTGAAGAACCTGCGCTCTGCAGTGTCCTGTGCTGCCATGGCCACACTGGGTGACATGTACGTCCACCTCCAGAGGGCCATGGATTGTGAGGTGGAGGGGACGGCACGCGTGCTGCTGCACAAAGCCAGCGAGGCCAACGCCTTCATCCGGCAGGGCGCCAACTTTGCCCTGGGTCACATGGTGCAGAGCTGCACCCCTACCCGTGTCACGAATGCCCTGCTGGTCGGTGGGCTGAGGTAAAGAGGGAGAGGGGTCAATTAACACTCACTAAGGGGTAGATCCGGACTTCCACAAATTGTCCCATTATCCAAACCTATATAAAATATATTTTGATTTGTTTAACACTTTTTTCTTACTACATGATTCCAATTGTGCTATTTCATAGTTTTGATGTGTTCACTATTATTGTAAACTGTAAAAAATTGTAAAAATAAAGAAAAACCCTTAAATGAGTAGGTGTGTCCAGACTTTTGACTGGTACTGTATATATTGTGGTAATGCAAATATGGTACAATCCAAGGGTGCAAAGCTTTTGGAGACTTACCCAGAAAGACTCACAGCTTTAATCACTGCCAAAGGTGATTCTAACATGTATTGTGAATACTTACGTGAATTAGATATTTCTGTGTTTCATTTTCAATACATTTGAGAAAAAAAAATGAAACATGTTTTCACTTTGTCATTATGGGGTATTGTCTGCAGTTGGCTGAGATAAAAAAAAATTACAACTATAATTTTATTCATTTGGAATTCAGGCTGTAAGAAAACAAAATGAGGAATAAGTTAAGGGGTATGAACACTTTCTGAAGGCACTGTATATCTGCAAGAAAGTGATAAATGAGCGACTCTTTGAAAGGGGGTCATATATACATTGCCTTATAATTTTTAAAAAAGCTATCATGCTATAATCGGCATTGTTTCTCAGACCAAATCTTCATTCTGGTTTAAACAAAGCAATCTGATCATGCTCCAGTAATAACATGCTACAGGGATTTTTTTTTTTTAAATGGCTTCTGCAAAGCACATCCACACGTCCAATCAACATCCACACATTGATTTCATTCTTCGGGTCTTTATTCAAACACAAACATACTTGGAATAAAATGGGGTCAAGTTTGGACGGTCGTAAATATGCAAAAAGGCAATATTGTAAATTTCAGGACCATGGACAGCAGCAATATCGGCATAGTGATATCTGTCATCCAGCACCACATAACAGTAGACAGCAGCCATCTCATGTGAAGTTGGCACTGGGGAAATCCCATGTAATGAGAAGCGAGGCCAAGGAGGCAAAAAGTCTGAAGGACAAGACTCCCACAAGAACTCTATGCTAAACTGTTCTGCCACATTCATTTACATTTACATACATCTTTAGATTTGTAAATAATAGGGAATACATCTGCAAATAATTTAAACTGTTTATTCAAACTACACTGTACAGCTTTTGTGTGTCTGTGCATCGTAGGTACAACTGTAAGCAATTCCGTTCTCAAATGTCTGTTTAATGTGAGAAACAACATGAAAAACACCTGTTAGACCATTACAATGCGGACTGTCGTGCATTTTTACTATTACCAACAAGACAACGAAGTGATACGTGTCATGGAGACTTATAACGGATACTTTCCAAACCTCAAAAGTTCCTTCGCTGAGTGATATTGTTTACTACACTATTATGCATACAATCCAAGTCATACATTTATTGTCATTCATACTCTTATTTTTAACCAAATATCATTGCAAAAGTGTTCATTGTGTCAATTCAGAGCTCGGAAATATTGGAATAATGTGATTAAGGGGACTGACACTCAAGGCACACAACAGGATAACACAACAACCACATTTTCAATTGACAATCATTGCTTTAAATGGATGTGGTCGATTGTTTATATATGCCTACACAAATCTATGTATTTAACTTGTAAACCAAGGTTGGATTAGTTGGTCTGTTCTAATTGCAGCATATTGGACGACTCCACCATCATTGATCATTCGCGACTTTAAGTCATTCCTGTTATCTCTAGAGCATCCCGTATATCTATAGCGCCGCATTACTTCCCCATCTTACCATGGATAGGGTTTGGTGCATTCCGGAGTTCATTTATGGTCCCACAAAGGTAATCTTAGGAGAAATTCATTTTAGCATACTGTAAATGCCTGTGCATAATATAGCATAATTATTTTCATTATCTTCCAAGGAATTCTGTAGAAGCAGCCTTTATTTTCAGACTCTGCAGGCCTGCTGGGAGGAAACATATTACAATAAACAGGTAAGATTCATCCCACAAAAACATAAACAACAGAAAGAGAGTTGTATTTCAAGACAGTTTAGAGAAGGTGGTCATAAGAGTTCTTAATATCACTTGCAAATTGTGAGGCATGAGCAGTTGTGAAATGTTGTGAGAGGCCCTTCTGAAAGAACATGATATGAATGAACATACAATATACTTTAAAAAAAGTATTGTAAGGCTTGAGACAATTAAGACATGGATTATGTATGTGTGCCATTCAGAGGGTGAATGGGCAAGACAAAATATTTACATGCCTTTCAACGGGGCATGGTAGTAGGTGCCAGGGGTACCTGTTTATGTCAAGAACTGCAACGCTGCTGGGTTTTTTACGCTCAACAGTTTCCCGTGTGTATCAAGAATGGTCCACCACTCAAAAGACATACAGCCAACTTGACACAACTGTGGGAAGCATTGGAGTCAACATGGGCCAGCATTGTACACTTCAGTACATTAATAGTATTGGTACTGTGTTCTTGCCGTAACCTGTAAAGCTGGCGCAGCCTGCGAGGCAGTGGGAGGTGTAGGTGATGCCGTTGTCTGAACACACAGGGTCCCACTCCCCAGCCAAGCAGTAGCAGTCTCTGTTACACTCTGACAACAGGCTGCCATCGTACACCAGGGGACCTGGGGGACAGAGAAAATGGCTGGTAATAATGATGTTTAAATAATTGTTGCTGAACTATCATTGACACAGGCACAGTGACAAAACAGCCAGGTATCCTGGCTCTGTAACAACCATACTGTATATTCCCACAAGAGGGAGCCCCGGCACAAGCCCATGTGTGTTTTGGTCTAGCTCTCCCTCATATTCCACTGATCAAAAGTTTTGTTTTTATCAACCCACCAACCAACCAATCAGATGTCATATTTACTCGTTGTAGGACACGGACAGACCAGCCACCTGAACGTTGTCACACTTAGTGCCAGACTGCACTACGCCAAGCTTATACCTCTTCATCAGTAGACCTCCCAGGAATATCCCCACTGCACCCACAGGCAGGTTCAACTCACCTGGAAAAGTTATACTCACACGTCTTTAGTGCTACCAGTGTGCTGGAGTTTCATTTCCACTCATGTATAACAAACCTACAGGGGATGGGAGAGAACAAAAAAAGTGTATTTAATGCCATTCAACATCAGTGCTGACAGGAGGGAACATTTCAGTTGGAGCATGTCCAGGTTTCTATGGCTTCGTTGAGACAGGCAGCCCAATTCAGTCATTGTTTTGAGTAATTGTTGTAACTTTAATGTGTTCATGTTTAAGTTAATTCATTGAGCTGTAATTAAAGATATTTCTTTACAGTTATTTACATATGTAATTGTATTGGTTAGTTTTGAATTACGCTTTTGACTGCAAGTTCCAGAATGCCTTGCGACAGGAATGAGCGCGAGAACGCGCCAGTTATGTGCAGGTGCAAAGTGATTAAGCTGACCTTTCCGCTAGCATTTTACCTGCATTGCTCTGTAGAATCTAAAGTTCTTAAATGTAACGTGAACAAGTAATATTACTAAAAGAAGCGTTCATATCAACCCCGACATCCCGAGTCATTACTTTGAAGACAGTTATTCTAAAAGTAATTGCTCTTTTGACCAATCAGAAATGCTCTGAAAAAGAGCTGATGCGAAAATATCTAACGTGATAATTTCCCATCATTATTCAACAGGCTAATGGGTCTCCAGTTGTCTATATAAAGAGTATCCTTATTAAGTTTGGGAATCAAAGTAATTACACCTTGTTTTAAGGATGCCAGGAACTCCCCATTTTCTATTGATTCTTGAAACATAGCAAGAATGAAGGGAATCAATTTATCATTGAATGCTTTATAAAACTCGCTTATTAAACCATCATTTCCAGGGGACCTATTGTCCTTAAGGCTTTTAATACAGTATTTTATCTCAATTTCAGATAACTCGTCATCACAAAAATCCCTGAAATCATTATCTATCTTCTTAGCAATGTTTGCAACACGTCATGCTCTTATCAACTGAGCTACGAAGGAGCACGTCGACGTCACTAGAATGATGACAAGCCATTTTAACGGATTCTAAAGGGAATCAGAATTCCAAACTAATTTCTATGGCAACACAGTTGTCAATTTTGTAAACAATCATTTTCGAACGTGTGTTGCCAAGAGACAGCTAACCGACGTTCTATGGAACGTTTTCGGTGCGAAAACAACAACTTTGCTGCTGACAACAAACTTGTTTGATTTTTGAGACCTGAGAACAATCGACTGGAAAATGCCTGGGTGCTTTTCAAGACTGGCGGAGAGAGTGCGTGGACGTCGGCGGCCTACTGCGTCGACAGGTTGTTCAAATTCATTTGTGGCTTGTTTTTCTTGTCTTTTTCTGTTTTGCAGGGTTCGTGATCGTCGACAGGTGGACATCGACTTCGAAGAGGGTATGTGGAGTTTACAACTCTTATTTTACTACATTTAACAATGTCATTATAATTTGCGAAATGTTGTGTATTTCTATCATTCAGACTTGGCAAAAATGCTAGTGCTCGAGATGTTGTAGCTTGCTAGCTAACATTAACTTTAGTAACTGTTGCTAAGCAATCAACTTTTGCTACCTAGCTAGCTAATATTAGCAATCTTGCTATTTTTTTTTATGTCCTAACAATAGTTAATTTTATATTCCAATGTTCCTCATTTTAGAAACAACTGTCCTGGATGAGGTCCAGTTGGATGTGCCATTGGATGATGTGCTAGATGTTCCACAGCTGCTAGTCCTCCTTGATGTCCAGAATGCTGCTATCATCCTTGAGGATGTGCCAGATGTGCAGACTATCCTTGAGGTACAATTTTCTGAAAGTTTGGGGTTTTATGTTTGAAAAATATCCCAGATATTCAAGTTGTGTCTCTTTGACATGAAACAAATCTCTTGTCTGCTTTCTGCTTTAGGAGGCCACTGGCATTTGGCAGTTGATTCTGATTAGGTTCAGCCCCCAGTACTGTGGGCCTGTTGTGATCAGGGTAAGAGACCCCCCCCCCCCACCCACCCACCCCCCACACACACACACACACACACACACACACACACAGTCACATCACTGTTACAATGTTTACTGTTTCCAACATGAATGTATTGTAATGTGCAGAACAATGCCGGTCCGGTGGTTAAAGCTTGGAGAACTTTCCAGTTCATCAGCCCCATCATCACCTACATGCGTGGGGGATCCCAGGTATGTGTCTTTGTAACAACCTAATCCTAATCTACATTGTCAGTCATTTGATCTTGATGGAAATGTGTCACAGCAATTGCCGAAGTGGTTTTGTTGATGTTGTCTTGTTGTTTATCTCAACAGCAGGTGGTGGTGAGGATGCACCACGTGAGTAGGGTGAGAGGCCTGGAGACTCAACTGGTGTGGGCCATCTCCAAGGAGACAGCCAGGCTTAGTCCAGAGGGCATCCCCTACTGTGCCACCAAAGTGCAGTCCATCACTTGGATCCAGGTAAGACGTAAATACTACTGAAACAGTAGTAGATTAGGCTTTTCTTCACTTATTCCATTTGGCCTTAATATGTATTCTCTCTTTGTCAGCGTGTGGCTGGCAGGGTGACCCACTATGCGTCTCACCTCCGCCACGAGACGTCTGTGGACGTGACGCTTGGCTGCTACCAGGTAAATAAATGATTTCCTATGTATATAGACTAGACATTACTGGGCATTTTTGCATTCGATTTGGTGTGTTTTCTAATAACGTGTGTGTGTGTGGTAAACCGGTGTGCTGTGTGTGTTTTGAGCAGCAGACTGATGTCTCAGTGGTGTACGCCACTCTCCACATGGGGCTGGACGGGCTTCTATCCTCTTCAGCGTGGTCGGAGGCTGCCTCCTTCTCTACTCCCACCACTCAGCAGTTCACTGACCCAGAGCCTGAGGGCCACAACTGCTATGAGGTCAGACGTTACACACACATACTATTGACTAGGAGCATTAAGATCCTTCCATTGACCGATTGTTTGTTATGTCATTGCACTGGTCACTGATTTTGAATGCTTGTTTTGTTGTCGTAGGGCTGGGAGGAGGACCTGCTGCCTGAGGAGAGGGAGGTTCCTCTGCTAAAGTGAGTTCCTCTAAATGTCTGTGTAGTCTGAGCTTGTCAAATGCTGAAGGATAGTGGTCATAATGCTGTTATCCCCCATTGACTCTAATGGTTGACATGCTTCATTCCCTCCCTTTCACAGCCTCTACCTTACCACCAAGAGAGTGGAGGACATCGCCCTGAGGCTCGTCTCCTTGCGCCAGGCCTTCACTGTGCGTGGACCCACTGTTCTTTTTGTCTCTGTGACTTCTTGTTCTGTCTCCAAGAGGAAGATGTCTCACCCTAACTCTTCCCTCTTCCCTAGACCCTGCTTGGTTCCACCCTGAGCAGGAACCATCTGTTTGTGGCGGGAAAGGTCCTCCTGGGCGGCCTTGTTCAGGCCAACCACATGGTAACTCACTAACTCATTCTCTTTCAAGGGAAAGAGAGCGTCCCTGAGGGGAAATGTGTTCTGTTCACTAAGATGCTCTTTTCTTTGTCATAGGACGAGGCCAAATTCATCAGTACCTATAATGACTTTGTGGACTACCTGAGTGACCCCTCCAAGCGGAATGACATTGAGAGGGAGCTGGCTGAGGCAAAGGTGAGTTCATTAACTCTTTCAAGTCTCACTGAGTTCTTCCACATGCATGTCTTTTATACATCACAGTAGCTGATATTTATGAAATCATTCCTATTTTCTCCAAACGTGTTTTCTTGTCCTAGATACATCATGTGAACATGATAGATGTCCTCTTTGAGCTGGTGCTGTTTGGGATGATGACAGCTCAGAGGTCCCTGATGGTGGTAAGTAGCATCTCACTGGAACATGTTTTGATATCGCTCTATTAGCAGTTTCACTTAAATTCCTCATCTCTTCTCTTATCTTTTCTCCTCCTTTGTTTCCTTTAGCACCCTGGTGGGTTCGTGGAGCGTCTGTATGCTCTCCTGTACTCCTTCCTGCCCACTGCTGCCAACATGGAGCCAGAGGCTGATAGAATCCTACTGCTGCTCAATGTAAGAGTCAAGAGGTTACTTCCTGTTTACTTCCATATTCTTAGTGTACTTCCTTTTGACTTCCTTATTCATGGTTAACCAGGTTTCAATGCCATTTTAGGGGGAGTATTTCTAATTGTCTCTCTCCTCTTGATAAGCTAGTAACTCAGAGCCATTTTCTATGTGTTGTGTGGTGTTCTCTTC
Source organism: Oncorhynchus kisutch (assembly GCF_002021735.2). Lineage (NCBI taxonomy): Eukaryota > Metazoa > Chordata > Actinopteri > Salmoniformes > Salmonidae > Oncorhynchus > Oncorhynchus kisutch. The sequence continues at coordinate 150,114 of NW_022265772.1, read as the reverse complement.
AGGGCGGACTGATGGCTCTGCTAGATGACATGTTTGGCCAGCAGCTGGCCTGGTATTTTAACTCCGAGTCTCTGGTCACTGAGCTCTCCAGCCTCCTGGAGTACCACTTGGAGAACCTCATGGCCAGCATGTAGTCCTACTGCAGGGACCATACTCCTTTCTCCTTCTCTCTCTCTTTTGAAGGAATTGAGGACTTGAAGTGCTTTGTTTAACCCTGATTAGTTAACACGCATTAATTTAATGTATTCTCTTGTTTTCTCTCCCCACAGGATTATTGTGACACTTTGCCTCCCAACAGGGCTGTAGACACCAATGCACTACATTACTTTGCACTGAATTTGACATTTTAAAATAAAATAAGTTGTAGTTCAAAAACATTTTTGTTTCTGTCTTTTCATCTATTTGATTTATGACCATTTCCTCTTCCTGGAGGTATAATGCATATATTAGATTATTACATGAACAATGATGCTTTATTATCTGCATATGGAAATAAAAAACTATGTTTAGTTGATTTACAGATACTACAGGCCCACACTTATATGTTTTTGTACTGTGGTTTGTGATACTGGGGCGGCAGGGTAGCCTAGTGGTTAGAGTGTTGGACTAGTAACCGGAAGGTTGCATGTTCAAACCCCCGAGCTGACAAGGTACACATCTGTAGTTCTGCCCCTGAACAGGCAGTTAACCCACTGTTCCTTGGCCATCATTGAAAATAAGAATTTGTTCTTAACTGACTTGACTAGTTAAATAAAAAAATACTGTACTATTTAAAAACATGTAGGATGACATACACTGAGTCCACAATAGACTAGGAACATCTTCCTAATATTGAGTTGCACACTCTTTTCCCCTCAGAACAGCCTCATTTCCTCTGGGCATGGACTCGACAAGCTGCCCTAAGCGTTCCACAAGGATGCTGGCCCATGTTGTGTCAAGTTGGCTGGACGTCCTTTGGGTGGTGGACCATTCTTGATACACATGGGAAACTGTTGAGCATGAAAAAACCAGCAGTGTTGCAGTGCTTGACACACTTAACCCGGTGCGCCTGGCACCTACTACCATACCCCGTTCAAAGGCAGTTAAATATTTTCTCATGCCGAATCACCCTCTGAATGACACACACAATCCATGTCTCAATTTTCTCAAGGTTTTAAAATCTTTCTTTAACTCCCCTTCATCTACTCTGACTGAAGTGGATTCAACAAGTGACATCAATAAGGGGTCATAGCTTTCACTTGGTCAGTCTGTCATGGAAAGAGCAGGTGTCCTCAATGTTTTGTATTATCAGTGTGTGTAGTAACCTGGTACAGTATAAAGTATACCACTAGAGGGGATAATTGCTTCAGTCTTGAATGTTACTTCTCACTATCCCTACATTAACAGTCTGCCATTGTAGACTCCGGTAACTTCAGTATCTTAGTTTTTTTATATTTGCCATTAATGTCTGAACCATTTACCATCTTTCCCACTGAAACCAGTAAATCAGACTGTTAAACAGCCACCACTAACATTGATTGGCTGCTGCCAACACACTGACTCAACTCCAGCCACTTTAATAATGGGAATTTATGGAAAATATATCACTAGCCACTTTAAACAATGCTACTTAATATAATGTTTACATACCCTACATTATTCATCTCATATGTATATGTATATACTGTACTCTATATCATCTACTGCATCTTTATGTAATACATGTATCACTAGCCACTTTAAACTATGCCACTTTGTTTACATACCCTACATTACTCATCTCATATATATATACTGTACTCGATACCATCTACTGCATCTTGCCTATGCCGTTCTGTACCATCACTCATTCATATATCTTTATGTACACATTCTTATCCCTTTACACTTGTGTGTATAAGGTAGTAGTTTTGGAATTGTTAGGTTAGATTACTCGTTGGTTATTACTGCATTGTCGGAACTAGAAGCACAAGCATTTCGCTACACACGCATTAACATCTGCTAACCATGTGTATGTGACAAATACATTTGATTTGATTTGATTTGTTAGTGTTCATGTGAGAGAGGGTGTAGTAGTGCATACTGACCACTAGTTGGATCATAGTGTGGGTGGTGGAGTTTATGCAGGAACACAGAGGGTAGAGGCATTCTCCATCACAGTAGAAGGCAGAGTAACCCGTAGGGAGCCAATACCCAGTCATAATGGAGAGAAATACCATAGAAATCAAAAGACAAGATGAATGACTAGAATAGACTCTTTCAATGAGAAATACATGATAAAGAATGCAAAGAACATACTCTACAATGCACATTCTACACAAATGCCTTGCTTCCCTAAAAATACTAACTGTGTGTTACAGCAGATAACGTAGTACAATGTTAGCTCATGATTATCTATTCAGTACAATGAGTAGTTAAGAGAGATAGAATCTCACCTTCCAGCCTTGTTCACTGAATCTCACAGATATCTCACATGTCTCTTACAAGCCTGACGCCCACTGTTGACATGGCTGTGATCTGAAAGGGACCAAAAAATATGTTATGAACCAGGAAAGACTAATGTACACTTTGGATGCATTGGATTTTAAATTAAATGTAAATGCAACTTAAGCAATTTTGTAATTGGGATGAACTGTCCCTTTAAACTGTATAAAAAAAGTTTAACTACAAGACGAAAAACCAGTGTTGTCCCCTGACCTTGTATGTATACTGGGCAAGGGCAGGTCGTATTTGGGCTTCTTCTTATTGGGGGTTGGGTTTCAGGGCGCGTGGGGGGCGACAGGGGGCCTGGCTGGCCCTGAAGAAGTTGGTTAGATGAGTTCTTGAAGTCTTATATCTATATTTTGGAATGTTGGATGTTGATTTCGGGAGGCTTCCATCATGGAAAAGGGACCAGACCACTTTTTTTTGTTAGTTAACCTAAACGAATCACCACCCTCGACAGAATAACAACAGTTGACTGCTATTTAAGTAGTGATTTGACTGTCAAATCCATGTATTGGTGTGTGGCCATTGACTTTTATGGAGAGACCGCCCCAAATTTCCTGTGCCATTTCCTGGGCATTTCATTAACTCCGTTCTAAGTTCTGCGCATCCCAGCGCATGGAAAAATCAATGGTACAAAACACAATATATTGATCTTGAAAGAGTTGCGTAACGGGCTGCAGGGAGGTCAGGCGCAGGATAGCAGAACTGGGTATTAACCGGAGCAGTTTAATGAGGAAAAAACCAAAGGCACCCAGAACAACAGAATATGGGTTGAAATAACCCGTCGCAAACAAGTCTGAAGTGCACATACACTTTACAACAAACAATTCCACACACAGACATGGGGGGAACAGAGGGTTATATACACGTCAAGTAATGAGGGAATGTAAACCAGGTGTGTGGGAAAACAAGACAAAACAAATGGAAAATGAAAGGTGGATCTTCAATGGCTAGAAGACCGGGATGTCGACCGCCGAACGCAGCCCGAACAAGGAGAGGAACCGACTTTAGTGGAAGTCGTGACAGATCTGTTTAAAACAATCAATCTTGTCATCGTGATCTGAGGTTAACATTTTGTGTAATTCCACTAAGTTTTATAGGGTGAAAATGCAAGCTTGTGTAAGGTAGTAACACAAACTGTCCGCATTAGGGAAATTTGCGCGTCAATTGTCAATTTAAGAATATTGTATTCTTTGCCTACTCACAAAGTATTACCAAAAGTACATATATTTAAAGGGACATAACACTGAGACCCCTGGACATGGGTGGGGGAATATTTGTGTGATGACCTAAAATAGGGGCAGAAGCTCACCAGCACCAGCAGTCTCTCCAACCACCCCTGAACGTCAGAGTCATTTAACCATTTAGAGAGTTGAACAAATCCCTGGCACTCTAGACTAGAGCCTCCATAGTCTATGCAGCAACCTGAACATTTCACGTGCCTACCTTTAGGTTTCTCTCAGTACAGTCCATTGTACTGGCCTGTGTGATGTGTAGTAGTTTGATGCATCTTATTACTTTGTTTGTTTGTCACCCGAAAATTCAGTCTCAGCCAATGATTGTTAATATCCTCAATTCCTTACCTGACCCTTACAGACGCAGATACCTGACCTGAAGACATTCAAACAGCACTTTGAGAGCAAGCATCCAAAGTCCCCAATGCCACCAGAGCTGGTTGATGTTGAGACTTAAAACGATGACACACACAATGGACCTACAGCTGGGGTAAGATGCAGTATACAGTGGGAAGAAATAGTAAGTGAACCCTTTGGAAATACCTGGATTTCTTTTATTTTTGTATTCTTTTATTTTATACTTAGTTTTTAAATTACTTAGTTTTTATTGTAGGAACACAAAGTACAAATAAAGCCAAATAAAAGAACAACAACAAGAAAAGATCTGGCAGTTACAGTGCACTTCATACCTTCATCATCATACCATCATATTAGTTACATTGACATCTTTGAATTAGACCTTTTCCAAGTACGAAACCCATTTTTCCCAGTATTCTTGACCTCTCTCCTGTTGAGTTCTTAAGGCAAAGGTCATACGCTCCGTGTGGTGTATTTCTTCTACAATGTCTATCCATTGTGTCACTGTGGGAGGGTCTTTTTGTAGCCATTTCCTAGTGATAGCCTTTTTACTGGCTGCCAGTTGGACCTTCAAGAGGTACTTTTCTCTATTGTGTAAGTTATCAGGTATTTCACCCATGTACAAAGAAATGAATGTTTGTTCTATGTCAAATCCCATTATTTTTCCAATGTTAGATCTTATTTGTTAGATCTTATTTCTCCCCAGTAAGTTTCGATTGCGGGGCAAGTCCAAAAGATATGAGAGTGGTCCGCCCTCAATAGACCGCATTCTCTCCAACAAGGGTGTTGTGAGCCAGTCTGTTTTAATTTCAGTTTAGGTGTTATGAAGAAACGTATAACATTCTTCCAACAGAATTCTCTCCATGACCTTGAGTTGGTGGAGCTTTGTTGAGTCTCTAATATATTCAACCATGTTTCATCAGTTATTTCAATGTTAAGTTCCTCCTCCCATTTCTTTTTAAAATAGTTTGTAGAATGTTTCTTTGAGGATTGAATACCCAAGTAGAGATTTGAAATAGTTTTTTCGTTACTCCCCAAGTTGTATGCGTTAGTGAATACTTGGATTAATTTTGGAGGTGCTCGAGGGTCAGTCACTTTTATCTCCCTTACGAAATAGTGTCGTACTTGTAGGTATCTGTAAAAATCTTGTTTATCCAAGCCATGTTTTTTACTTAGGTCCTGGAAGTTATCTAGGTTCCCATTCCTTACAATTGTACTGAATGACATGATGCCTTTCTGCGTCCATTGTTTAAACCTGCTGTCCTGAGTTGCAGGGATGAAGCTGGGGTCGTATGCGGGCCAATTCAGCAGTTTGATCTCTCTGTCTAAATTATTTTGCTTAACTACCCTAAACCATGTCTTCAGAGAGAAATGAATCCACTGATTTTGTCTATTGTATATTTCTTTTACCATGTCCTTATTTCCCAGTACTGACTGTATGGGTATCTCTGTCAGCGTAGTCTCGATGTCTTTCCATTTGGATTCGTATTCTGAATTGCACCAACACACCAGGGGTCTCAAATGGGCTGACACATAATAATCTTTTAGGTTTGGTAAGGCCATACCCCCACAGTTTTTTGGTAACTGTAATGTTGTATATCTAGTTCTTGGTCCTCTTACTGTTCCGTTGATCCCATTCCGTAAACTGTTTAGGTGGGATTTCTATGGGCAGTGATTGGAACAAATACAGTAACCTCGGCAGGATGTTCATTTTGATTGTTTCAATTCTACTACTAAGATCTAAGGGAAGTGAATTCCACCTGTCTAGGTCATCATATATTTTCTTGTTAATGTGATCGTAATTCATACAATAAAGTTTGGGTATATCTTTTGGTAAATTTACTCCCAGATATATAATGGATGAAGAGGTCCAGGTGAAGTTATACCTACTCTTCAGATCTTCCTGTGGGGTATAATTATATACTAGGGCTTGGGTCTTGTGTACGTTAAGCACATACCCTGAATATGTTCCAAATGTTGTAAAACATCCATCAATCTAGGTACACTTGAGCCTGGGTCTTTAAGGAATAACAGAACGTCATCAGCATACATGCATATCTTATGTTCACTGCCTCTTATTGTTATTCCCTCTAAGGTTGGGTCCTGTCTTATTGCCTGTGCTAATGGTTCTAGGTACAAGGAGAAGAGTGTGGGTGATAGATTACAGCCTTGTCTTGCCCCTCGCTCTAATTTTATCGTTCGTGTCAAATGTCCATTTATCTTTATTCTAGCGGTCGGACATGAATACAGTGTTTTGATGCACTGTATCACTTCTTTGTTGAAACCAAATCTTTCCATAACTTGGAATAGGTAATCCCATCCCACTGAATCAAATGCTTTTTCTGCATCTAGGCTGATTAATATTGCACTTGTCGTATTCTGAGTAATGTGGTCCATGACATGTAGTGTTCTCCTTATATTGTCCTGTGTCTGCCTATTTTGTATGAAACCAGTTTGATCTCCGTCAATCAATTCTGGGATTATGTTCTCCATTCTTTTGTCTATTATTGATGCATATAGTTTATAATCTGTGTTAAGAATTGCGATAGGTCGATATGAACTGCATTCTTTCTTTTCTTTACCCTCTTTTGGGATTACTGATATGATGGCCTCTCTCCATGACGGTGGGAGACCTCCCTCCCTCAGAGTCCTGTTAAAACAGACCTTAAGTAGAGGTGCTAATTGTTCTCTGAACGTCTTGAACCATTCTGAAGGGAAGCCATCAGTGCCTGGAGACTTGTTGGCTTTTTGCTGAGATATTGCTTTATTAATTTCTTCGGTGGATATTTCTGAAGATAGTCTATCATTTTGCTCTGTCCCAATTTAGGGGAGATCGTGTGAGTTCAAAAAGTGCTCTATTGTCTGTGCATCTGCCTTCTCTGGTTGCCTGGACAGATTTTTGAAATATGATTCAAATGCATTCTGTATTTCATCTAATTTGCATGTGATCTTCTTTGTTTTGGGGTCTTTTATTTTGAAAATGGTATTCTGTGCTTGTTGTTTCCTGAGTCTCCATGCTAGTAATTTGGTTGCCTTTGAGCCTGCTTCATAAACTTTTGTTATTAACCAAATACTTATTTTCCACCATAATTTGCAAATAAATTCATTAAATTAAATTCATTTTGTCTGTCATAGTTGAAGTGTACCTAAGATGAAATTTACAGGCCTCTCATCTTTTTAAGTAGGAGAACTTGCACAATTGGTGGCTGACTAAATACTTTTTTGCCCCACTGTATATGGTATCCCATCTAAAGATAAGGTTACTTATCTTGAAATTGTTACATGCAAGGATGAAAAACAAAGGAGTGAATTGAACTTTAACTCCATTGAGAAAACAAAGAACAAATTGAACCTCTTGTTGATGAGAGATATTTCGTTATACGGTCGGGTATTATTATCCAAAGCTGAAGGGTTATCCAGGTCGGTTTATGTCTCGTTATCACTTGACTTACCCCCTAAAATTGTAAAGGACTTAGATAAGATTATTTATAGTTTTATTTGATGTGATATCCACAAAAATGATGTGGATATATTGAAGCAACATCTCAAGACATCAGTCAGGAAGTTAAGGCTTGGTCGCAAGTGGGTATTCCAAATGGACAATAACCCCAAGTATACTTCCAAAGTTGTGGCAAAATGACTTAAGGACAACAAAGTCAAGGTATTGGAGTGGCCATCACAAAGCCCTGATCTCAATCCTATAGAACATTTGTGGGCAGAACTGAAAAGGCGTGTGTGAGCAAGGAGGCCTACAAACCTGACTCAGTTACACCAGCTCTGTCAGGAGGAATGGGCCAAAATTCAGTCAACGTATTGTGGGATGATTGTGGAAGTCCACCCGAAACATTTGACCCGAGTAAAAGAATTTAAAAGGCAATGCTACCAAATACTAATTTAGTGTATGTAAACTTCTGACCCACTGGGAATGTGATGAAAGAAATAAAAGCTGAAATAAATCATTCTCTCTACTATTATTATGACATTTCACATTCTTAAAATAAAGTGATGATTCTAACTGACCTAAGACAGGGATTTTTTTACGAGGATTAAATGTCAGGAATTGTGAAAAACTGAGTTTAAATGTATTTGGTTAAGGTGTATGTAAACATCAGACTTCAACTGTACATAGAAGTGCACACTATTCTTATTATTTTTTAATGTATGTATATAGTCAACTATACAACTTCCACTACTACTACTACTACTACACTTTATATCATCCAATAATATATAATGAAAAACACTCAACATGAAGAATTAATGCAATTATGTTAATTTCAAATATTTATTTTGAAATATAGATTAGGTGCTCTTCTTTTTATAGCAGGAAGTAAAGGGACTGGACAAGGCTTTGCCTATAGCTGAAAACATCCTGGAAATGAGTGAACGCTTCCTTGGTTTCTTCTTGGTGGAGCATACACTCTCTGTTCGGCAGGATTCTTGATCATTGACAATTGCTGGGGGAAAAAATGTAAACATAACATTTCTTTAACTGACCCTAGTTAGTGTGAATAATTAGTATTGCATTATTATTATTTAAAGTGTAATATTCTACATAATTTCCAAATGTAGGGCGGCAGGTAGCCTAGCAGTCTCAATCCGCCTATTTAACACAGAAGTGTTACATAGGCCCCCCCCAGGGCTTAGTCTGTTTAGTGCCAAAAAGAAGGGGATAAAAACATGCTAAAATATATATACATATATATATATATATACAGTGCCTTGCGAAAGTATTCGGCCCCCTTGAACTTTGTGACCTTTTGCCACATTTCAGGCTTCAAACATAAAGATATAAAACTGTATTTTTTTGTGAAGAATCAACAACAAGTGGGAAACAATCATGAAGTGGATCGACATTTATTGGATATTTCAAACTTTTTTAACAAATCAAAAACTGAAAAATTGGGCGTGCAAAATTATTCAGCCCCTTTACTTTCAGTGCAGCAAACTCTCTCCAGAAGTTCAGTGAGGATCTCTGAATGATCCAATGTTGACCTAAATGACTAATGATGATAAATACAATCCACCTGTGTGTAATCAAGTCTCCGTATAAATGCACCTGCACTGTGATAGTCTCAGAGGTCCGTTAAAAGCGCAGAGAGCATCATGAAGAACAAGGAACACACCAGGCAGGTCCGAGATACTGTTGTGAAGAAGTTTAAAGCCGGATTTGGATACAAAAAGATTTCCCAAGCTTTAAACATCCCAAGGAGCACTGTGCAAGCGATAATATTGAAATGGAAGGAGTATCAGACCACTGCAAATCTACCAAGACCTGGCCTTCCCTCTAAACTTTCAGCTCATACAAGGAGAAGACTGATCAGAGATGCAGCCAAGAGGCCCATGATCACTCTGGATGAACTGCAGAGATCTACAGCTGAAGAGAGATTAAAGTAGATGTCACGTGTCAAAATTTTGATTGATGACCCTATGTGAACCTATGTGAACTCTATGTGAACCCTATGTAGTGATGACGTGTGCATGTCTTCTGGTCAGGCAAGCCTGGTTAGGTGGGGGCTATGGGGTGAGTAAGGGTCCATTTGACAGGCCGTTAATGATTGATGACCCAAGCCTGATAGGCAAGCCTGGTTAGGTGGGGGCTATGGGGTGAGTAAGGGTCCATTTGACAGGCCGTTAATGATTGATGACCCAAGCCTGATTTATGACCCTATGTAATGATTTATGACCCTATGTCATGTAGAAGGGTGCATGCCCAGGGGGGTTGGTGGGGTTGAGTAAGTGACCATGTGTCAGGTCAACCTGTTACTGTTTCTCACGGTTTGGGGTGGTTAATGCCCCTTATAAAGCGCCTGAACAATACCTGTTTAAGACTGTACATGATAACCCCCCTGAATATTAAACAAAAATGACACCTATGCCAATTTTAGGGATGTTATGCTCGGCTTGTCATGAACCCAGTGACCAAAGCCTTGAAGAAGTTCTGTGTGAAGCTCCAGAATGTTTTAAAGGATTTTTGGGTACGAGTGAGGGCCACATGTCTTACATATTCCACCCGGAGGATTCTACGGTAAAGATATTCACAGACCGTGGACCCAAACCCCTTTATCCTGCAAAACCTGGGAGTTTTCCCCCGGCTCTGGGGATGAGAGAATGGCTAAACATCAGGCTGGCTCTTTGTAAAATTGAACAGGTCCTGAGTGGTACAAATGTGCCAGGATATGCGTTGGAAGAACAGGTCTGCGGCCGCAGTGATCTCAAGGCTCTAAGAATTGCTTCAATGGACTATAGCCCTGACAACAAAGTGACAATTTTAGCCTGTGACCTTTATGATAAGTCTAATGCTACAAAGTCTGTCAATTCTCCTGTAGCTTCCAGAGCACGCAAACATGTAAACTTTTTTATTCCTGTGTTTAGTTTTAAATGGGTGGATTATCCAATTTTCATAACACTTATGAATAAGCTGGACATTCTCTTCCAAAATGGGGAACAGTTAAAGCGCTGGGCGAGGCTTTCCTTGAGACAGAGTCAAGACCAAAAGGCCCGACGGAGGATCTACCCCTGGAGTGAAAACTTACCAAGTGTTGATGGACCTAGCAAGAGAGCCTTGCCTTTTGAGGGCGAACTCGACACGGACAATGGCGGTTGGTTGCATAAGCTCCCAGGATCTGTAAGAAAGGCATCGTAAAATACCTTAAGAATGTAAGGATATAAAATGTATGTACTAAATATTTTGAATGAAATAAATGGTTTTAAAATCAGAATCTCACCACGTTATGAACTCTCGCGTTTGTTCACTCTTAGCGCAGTCTGTCCCTGAGAAAAAACTTGCGGAAAAAGCCATGTGCGCGCGTATGTGCGTGAGGGAGTTTTCTGTAGTGGCTGTGTGTGTGTGTGTGTGTGTGTGTGTGTGTGTGTTTCAAAAACAGAAAAAGGGGGGCGGGTTGTTTGTTAAAAAAATACCCTTGCATCTGCGCTCAAGGCTCTCTCTCTCTCTCTCTCTCTCTCTCTCTCTCTCTCTCTCTCTCTCTCTCTCTCTCTCTCTCTCTCTATGCCTGGTGGGTCGTTTGAAACCAAGGTTTACACTAGCCTGCAAAACAGATGCCTACCCCCCAACAATAATATTGTGTCTTACGACTCCTAATCTTAAAGGCCTTTCATAAAACTATTTTTTAGGTGGGCTAAAAAGTCATTCATCCCAGCGATGTCGAGACCAACCCACCCCCTGCATCTAGGTGCGGAGATTTTAGAAGATCCAAAAGGATCCTAATGTTTAGACACACCCAATACCATGTGTTTGAAATGTGTCAAATATACCATGGGCGGGGGTATAGCCCGAAAAAAACGACAAACCCCAAATGCTATGTAAAAATCATTCAGGGGTTTTTCTCTAGGTCGTAGGGTACAAAAGCGCTAGAAACCAGGGGGCAATGTTAGCAGCGTTTTAGTTCCGATGCAAACAGCACCTCCAGAAACTCCAAGAATCGTTATCGGACTGAAGCGTTAAAAAAGATAATCGGGGAAAACAGTCTAATGGATCTATCGCAAGGTGAGTTCTTGAAATAAATCTTTATTAGATTTGGTTGTTGTGGGGAATTGTTTGAAAAGCGTGGGATGTTATAGAAATATTAAACAATCATTAGGATCAGTATGCTTACCGTATAACAAGGCAATATTAGCTAAAGTGATTATAGCTTTAATATTGTCGAATGTTTTATAGATTCTGAAGCATTCACGCAGATACTCCGAGGTATAACTGAGCTCGAACCATCCAATGGGGCTCCGGAACAAAGTGCAGACAAACAAACGCCTACCCTGAATTGTAAACGTAAGTAAGCTCCAAGAATTCCATACATAAAAATATTTATACCTTAAAAACAAAAAGTGTGGGCATCTTATATTAAAAGTTATTTTATATGTTTACAGAGGACCTAAAGCCTAGAAGGTTAAACGAGGCCCTATGGAGCCTGAACGGTTTCTGCGAAGCATATGACTACGAGACAATTCTGCCCTACTCCCAGGATGTATTTACACAAAAGCAGCGAACAGAGACTTTAAACGGCAGGTCAACTCCCCTTGGCCAGGACAACGTTGTCCCCCATATTTCTAAACACCAAAGGATAATTAGTGCTCAGATCCACAGTTCCGCTTCACCCGAACAATTCTACTTGGCCGATATTCACGAGACGTCGTTCCAAGGACAAGGTATGAATCAATTATATATTATTATTTATATATATTATTATTTTAATATTTATATATATATTTTTTTTTTTTATGCCGGAATATGTTAAAACAAGGCCTAATGCTGTTTTTTTTTTTTGTTGGTTTTTTTCAGGCTCACCATCTACCGAACCTGCAGATGCTGTAATACAGGTTGAACAAAGACATCAGCACCTGGTTTCAGAGCTTCTTCAGAACAGCCCTCGTCAAAAAAGCCGAGGTATTTAATTAATGTATTGTTAATATATAGGCTTATATCTGAAATGTATTTGGCATTTTTAACATATTTTAGGGTTAATAACCTATTTTTGTATGTATTATTTTTATTTCAGACTCCTCACCGGCTTATAAAGACAACGCACAAACATCGGAGGATGCCCAGACAAGCATCCCCGAGGAGGCTCCAAAGACACCAGTCAAGAAAACAGCGAAACCTGATGATTTCAAAGATTTAAATGACATTTCTGAGGTAGACGATTTGATGTTCTGTGAAGCTGCCAACCTTCTTGAATCGGCCAATTCTGTGGGGGAAACAGCAGATTCTGAAATAGACCAAGAACGTTTTTTCAAAGCGTTTACCCTGGGTTTAAAATCACGAAAGGCTCTACTCCAGAGGCGCATGTGTATTCTACTCGAGCATCAATACAATCAGGATGTGTCATTCTGGCGTAGCGAGCTACCCCGTATGTTAAAAAACATTAGGGCTAAAACAAGCAAATACCGCCGTTAAAAAACACACATGTAAACACACACACACACACATCCTTAATTAGACAGATGGCGCCCCCTATAGACCAAAGTGAGACAATTGAAACCCTCTTAGCCATGATCCCTACAGAGCTCCAAGATATAGTTAACCATATGAATGATTCGGGGGTAATTGACATAATGACAATAGATGAAAATCTATTATCACAGATTCCCTCCGAACTCATAGACATTATTACACGTATGAATGAGTCAGGGCCTTCCGAGGAAAACATGTTAACACAGATTCCCGAAACCATCATATCTCTAATTACCCAGCTTAACGCGAGCCCTAGGTTTAATTCGGCCCCACAGACACCTCTAAGACAGCCTTTAACAACATTGTCCGAAGAGTCTGAAAGTCAATATGATGTTTTTGAACAGTTGGACAAATGTCTAGCAAATCTGGAGGGGGGCGGTCTTGAGATCAGTGTACAGAACGAGAGCGCTAGGTTTAATTCGGCACCCCAGACACCTATAAATCAGCCTTTAACACCAATGTCCGAAGAGTCTGAAACCCAATACGATGTTTTTGAACAGTTGGACAATTGCCTAGCAAATCTGGAGGGGGGAGGTCTTGATCGAAGTGTACATGTTTTGCGTCGAAATAAATTCAGCAATATTGAGGTTCGCCAGTTTTTCAATTTCGCATGGGGGGGTCAGATTCGGGAATATGCTGTGTTTTACGTAATGCTTATGGACACTTTGAATGAACTGTTAGCTAGGATTAGAGATTATAGCGAACCTAGGGATCTCTTACAGTTGGAAATTTGTGGAGACAGTCTACAGAGCAAGGTATCGCTTATTTTACAGAATGGTGAAGCAGAGCTTGAACAATTTGTTAAACTGCTAGAACGCCTTGTTCAGTCAAATTTAAACGTGCTAGCAGATAGGACCCTCGAACTTGTAGTACAATTAGTACGACAACCACAAGGGGGCGGGGGTCAGAGACGAAAGCTCGAGAGTTTAATGCAGTCCGAAATCATAAGCAATAAAAGGGCCTATCTCATAAATGTTCCCAATCCAGGTAATAAGCTATGTTTTGCCATAGGTTTGGCCCACTTACTCAGCCCAGGATGTACTGATCAAGCCGCGTTACAAAAAGCTCGAGAGCTACAAACTGCGGTGGGTCTCGGTATACAGGATGCTGTGGCTTTCTGAACATCAAGATTGTGGTTTTGTACCACAGTAGGGCTAATGACGCTCTCCTCAAGTTCCAAAATATACCCGAACCACATCCTAAGACTATGTACTTTTATGTGCAAAATGAGCATTACTATGCCGTAACTAACATCACAGCCTTTTTAGGCGCTCCATATGTCTGTCCAGCCTGTCATACCGGCTACACACGCATGGGGGGGCACTCGTGCCGTTACAACTGTTCAGTATGTCTGGATAAACATTGCCCTATGCAGCCGCTAAACTTGACCCCCTGTGCGGATTGTCACCGCACATGTCGTTCGGCCTACTGTTACGAAAAACACAAAACTGAAACATGGCATCCCAAGGCATGTAAATCTGTAAGCAGTTGTGACATTAACAAGAAATGTCCAAAATGTCATTGCAATTACAACCTTAAAATAGATAGCCCTAAACCTCATGTTTGTGGAATTATACACTGCCCAATCTGTAAAGGTCCTTTGAAAAGCAGAGACGCGGAAGCGGTTCAAGAAGTAACACATGAGTGTTACATTCAGCCCTTGGCTGAAGATGAACATACAGAGAAATATGTGTTTTATGATTTTGAGACAAATCAGCAATCAGGGGTTCATTTGCCTATTTTTGTGTCAACCATGACTTTCAAGGGTGAAAAATGGTCGGCCGAGGGACCCAATTGTGCCCGGCTCTTTCTAAAACATTTTAGAAAAGCCCAGTACAGAAACTTCACGTTTATAGCTCACAATGCTAGGGCCTATGACGCCTATCTGCTTCTGAACCCTTTGATACAGCAAGGCGTGGCCCCCAGTGTCATAGCTCAAGGGAGTAAAATATTATGCTTTGTTGACCCCACCTTCAAACAGAGATACATTGACAGCTTAAGCTTCTTACCCATGAGATTGGCTCAAATGCCAGAGGCCTTGGGTTTTGAAAACTCTGTCAAAGGCTATTTCCCTCATTTCTTCACATCTGAGGAGAATCTACATTATATAGGATCTTATCCAGCCCCCGAAATGTACGGGTGTGATCAAATGTCTCCCAAAGAGCGTGAGAGATTCATGACATGGTACGAGACCGTAAGACATGGCACTTTTGATTTCCATAAAGAGATGGAATCATACTGTGACAATGACGTTGTTATACTTCGTGAAGGATGCCTCAGATTCAGAGAAGAGGTAATCAAAGATGCGGGCATTGACCCCTGGAGCTGTACAACTATTGCATCAGCGTGCATGAAAACCTATCGTACACACTATCTAACTCCTGAATCTATAGCTATCCCATCGCCAGACAACTACCGACGCCAATTCAAGGCCTACTCTAGTGGTTCCATTCAATGGTTGGAGTACTTGGCCCAGGATAAAGATATTTTTATCCAACATGCTTTGAATCGGGGGGAGAAGGCTTTTGGGCCTTACCATGTAGATGGATACACACAGATTGACGGGGTTGAGACAGTGTATGAGTACAACGGTTGTTTCTTCCACGGTTGTAAATTATGCTTTGTCCCCCAGGTCTTGTGTGTCCTAACCCAAAAGACTTTTGGGGAAATGTACCAAGAGTTTCAAGACAAACTGAATTCTTTAAAGGCTACTTACGGGTTAAAAGTTGTGGTTTTGTGGGAGCACGAATGGACAGCCCTCAAAAAGGCAGATCCTAGTGTTAAGGCCTTCCTTACCCATTATGACCCTCCAGAGCCCCTGGAACCGCGACAGGCCTTGTTTGGAGGCCGGACCAATGCTTTGACATTGCGTTATGTAGCTCAACCCGACGAGACAATAGGCTATGTAGATTTTACATCCCTATATCCTCATGTAATGAGTTCCTCATTCTATCCTATAGGGCATCCTGAAATTATTCACAGCGACTTTGACGAACCCCAAAATTATTTTGGTTTAATCAAAGCGACTGTCTACCCTCCTAGGGGGCTGTTTATACCTGTGTTGCCTTACAAGGGTCCTAAAGGAAAACTTTTCTTTCCCCTTTGTCGCACATGCTGTGAAAACCACAACCAGGAAAACCCCTGTGATCACACAGATCAAGAAAGAGCCCTGACCGGTGTATGGGTCACTGTAGAATTCTCTAAGGCTTTAGAGAAGGGGTATCGTGTGGCCAAAATCTTTGAAGTGTGGAACTTTTCCAGGAAATCAGACACACTTTTTAAAGAGTACATCAAAACCTTCTTGAGATGCAAGCAGATGGCTTCAGGCTATCCTGCATCGGTCACAGATCAAGAAAGTAAAGACCAGTACATTCAAGACTACCATGACAGAGAAGGCATACTTCTTGACCCTGACAGAATAGAGGTCAACAAAACCAAAAGAAATGTGTCGAAATTGTACTTGAACTCCCTTTGGGGGAAATTAGCGCAGAGATGCAATATGCTAACAACTTCGATCATTAAAGACCCCGAAGAATTTTTGGAATTTGTTTTTTCGGACCAATACGAAATTTCACATTTTTCCTTCTTGAGTCAAGACATTGCCTTGGTGCAATGGAGGCGCCACCAAAAGTGGGTTCTACCCCCGGGTAATGTAAATGTGTTTCTTGCAGCATTTACCACAGCCTATGGCCGCCTTGAACTGTACACCCTCATGGAACAGCTTCAGAGGCGGGTTCTTTACCACGACACAGACTCTGTGGTCTATGTAAGCAAACCGGGGGATTGGACCCCCCCACTTAGCAACTATCTTGGGGGTTTAACGAGTGAACTCGAAGAGGGTGACCATATTACAGAATGGTCCTCATGTGGTCCAAAAAGCTATGCTTTTAGGACTAAAGCCAATCACGTGGTGTTGAAAGCCAAAGGCGTGACTCAAAACTATGAAAATGCACCGCGTGTAAACTTGGAATCAATCACGCGCTTGGTCGAGGGGTTCGTAAAGGACAAGAATAGTGACTTGGAGATTTTGAGCTCCTACAACAAAATAGTGAGGGATAAAAAGGGGTTCCATCTAAGAAACGCACCACTCACTAAAAGATTCAGGGTAGTCTATGACAAGAGACAGCTATTGCCTGACGGTACCACATTGCCCTTTGGCTACTGACTTATGCTACAAGCCCCAGTGTGTCTTAAAGCTTAAGATATTATGACTGCTGTCGAGGGTTTTGACCCCCGTCTACAATTGCCTTTTTCAGCATTAATTGCAGGCCCTTCAAACAGTGGTAAAACTTTTTTTGTAAAAAGTATTTTAGAGAATTCTGAACATGTGTTATCTCAAAAGCCTGACAATATTGTATGGTGTTATTCATGTTACCAACCTCTGTATGATGAATTATTGAAGACAATAAAAATCAAGTTTGTTGAAGGAATACCCGATTCTCTGTCTGATGATGAACTTCTCCCCCCACATGTAAATAATCTGCTGGTTTTGGACGATATGCTATTTGCTGGTAGCGAACACCCTGAAATTGCACGAGCTTTTACCCAATATACTCATCATAGAAACCTGTCCGTGCTTTACTTGGTCCAGAATGTGTTTCACCAAGGTAAAAATAGTCGGACCATTAGCTTGAATGCCAACTACATGGTATTGTTTAAAAATCCTAGAGACAAACTGCAAATTAGCACTCTAGCTCAGCAGATGTACCCTGGACGGAAATCATACTTTATGGAGAGCTATGAGGACGCTACCAAAGAGCCATTTTCTTATTTAATCGTGGATTTAAAAGCAAATACTCCAGAACACCTTAGGCTACGTACAGGGCTGTTTCCGGGGGAGAGGCCTGCTGCATACCTTCCTAAAAAGTAAACGCTATGTCTCTGCGTTTAAAAAGAAACCTCCCCCTCTTGAGAAGGCTAGTAGGTTCTACAGCTAAAGAACGGAAGGCCATCTTGGGTCGCTGTTCTTCAGATCTCATATTAGCCCTATGTGAGATTGCTTTGAATCTTCTCAAAGGACGCATTCCACTCACCCTGAACCAATTGAAAAAATTAAGGAGACAAAAGACAGCGATCAAACTCTTTGCCAATAAAAGGGCCAGTCTTCAAAAGAAAAGACATAGTATACAACAGTCTGGGGGTTTTCTTCTACCTTTACTCAGTATAGCCGTGCCCTTCATCACCAGCCTTATTGCGGCCAGACGTGGGGGTTGAACACGTGGTGTGATGGCCACTAAAATGTACTTGGTGCCTCAACAAGAGTTGGATAGACTTAAAAAACAAATGCAGGGTCCTGAAGATATCAGACAAACAGCGGAAAATGATTTGGATACGGCCATGAAGGATGTTTTGAACCGAAAAGGATTGAACCCCTATGATAAGATTCAAAAATACACAAACCTAATGCAAAGGTAAAGCAAGGGGAGAGAGAGACTAACCATTTAACCCTTTCCCTACCGGACCCTTTAACAGATGTCGAACCTAACGATAGCCATGCCCCTGTAAGGCCTGTACCGTCGATCTTACCTAGTGGAGATAATATGTCGGGTGAAGCTCAAATGCCATTTGAAGATAAAGTTATGCATGACCTACTGACACATGTGCCTTTACGTAACAGGAAGAATGTTAAATACATTATGAACAAGATAAAAGACTCAAAGGGGATAGCTGCTTGGAACGACTCTGGAGAGTTTATCCTTCAGGGCTCTGTGGTTAGGGGGTCCCATATGCAGGACTTGCTTAAAAGTACCACGGCTGCCCACAAGGTTGCTGATGATCGAAGGCCTCCCGGCTGGCGTCAGTTTCTTAAGGCCCTGGCAATCCTCAACATCCCCCTCTCCGGTGTACCCAACCATAAGCTTCGTCAACAGATTCAAGCTTTAAAACAAAAGCCTTCAACGAGATACAGCACCCCTAAAGATGCCCCAACGACACCGTCCCCCTATGAAAGCGATGATGCTAACTCATTTACTCCCATGAACGTCTCAGGACCTTTTCCTAAACCCGATCTCTCGGCGTGGTTAGACTTTTGAAAATGACTTTTGAATGACTATGATTAAATTCAATAAATTTTTTATTTGAAAAATAAGCAAGTTAACATTTGTGGCATTCTTGAAACATATGACGTGAGCATACGCCTTGATTACGCGTTCTTAAAGGACACACATTTGAACACTTTTGATATTTTCTAACAAAACAAGATACAAGGTTATCATTACTTCTTAAATCATCCTTATAAAGAGACATAACATCTTCAAAAGAAACTCCCCGGGCTCTTTGGCACAGGTAAAATACACAGTGGTGACCGCATGTAGTGGAAAGGTTATCTTGCACTTGTTTGATGTTGTAGTAGATCTTTGTACCGTTTAGGGTCAAAAAATCTTTAATAGATTTAGGGAAATGTGAAAAACCGGGGGGAAAGCCATAGGAATCAAAAAAAGTTGAGATTTTTCGTCCACCTTCCTGTTCTAATGTCATAGCTAGCCAATGTTCACCAGGCATGTGTTTAGGATGGGTATTGACAATAAACATTGCAGGCCTCTCAGGCCATATCTCAATAGGTAATTCATCACAAGCCAACACTCCACAAAATTGTTTTCCAATCAAGCGGCTCATGAGCCCGTCCAACTCTTGGGTATTCATGTCTTTGTTCAAAGGTCCTTAATAATAATCCACTAAGACCTGTCTTCGGGCATTCACTTCCAAGATTGAATCAGAGCATGCGTAAACAATCATGCTAACTGTACAGGCTAAAGGTGTACGGAAACGCATTTCCAGCCTGAGGTTACCTTGGGACACCACAGACAGATTTCCTGAGGTGTCATCATCAGGTGATAAATTGAAAGCATACAATGTGTAACCCTCTGCAAAATCATTTCTGTCAATAGGTAAAGAGAGATCTTTTAGATGTCGCCCTGTAGCCAGGAATAGATTGTAAAATTCTCGCACAGATATGTTGTTATTAAATTGTGGTTGGAAAGCCTTCGCCGGAACCTGACGTCCGTCCTGACAGAGCGCTACATACTCTGCATTGAAGTGCTGAAAATTAAAGGGGTTTTTATCTAAACTGCCCGTATTAGAGGCGTGATCAACCAGACCTATAACCACATATCTAGGTAAAGGGCCTAGAAATAGGTTTTCTTGACTGCAGATTCTACTGCCCACAGGTATGCTAGTCCTTTGTTTGCACCGGTGGAAGGGTCTGTCGATTCCATAGAGGCTCCTGCAGTATCCTTGCTAAACAGCCCGGCGCTAAATTGGGTTTTGAGAGTGTCTTCGGAGTAGTTTAGTAAACACTCCATGATGGCTCTATAAGGGTATGTAGCGCTGCTTTGACTGATTAGGCGTTCACCCAAAGTCACATCAACTTGGGAGAAAATGGTGGCCAAGGGGTAATTAATGAGACTCACTTTGGCATCGTCTGCAATATTAGACCCATCTCTTTTGGTCACTTTTAGACGTAAATGCACCAAGGTGTTGTTGAGGTCCAGATAGTTGTCACCATGGCCTGGTATGAAAAATTCGATAGGCCCGTTATCGGTAATAGCAGAGAGAGGGGCTATCTCCACATAACTGGATCTATCTATTGAATGCTGCGTTAACGGTGCCGTGAAAAGATCAAGTTCTGTCTTTATAGCTTCAGAGGACATTCGATGTAAAAGAGCCATGTCACTTATTCTTTTAGAAAATACTTCCTAGTATGCTTTTAGCCTGTTTTGGTACAGACCTCCTCACTTTACCCCGTCTTTGACTTACTGAGGTTCTTTTAACAGTTAACCGCCGCTTTTTAGGTGCCGGCCTACGCCTTAAACCAGGGGGTCTCTTTTTTGGCCTTCGAGACAATATCATAAGCCCCGAGCCTTCTTGATGCTCCACCTCTGGTGACGCCCTTCGGGTCATAGCATTGGCTACAACCTCACTTACTATATTTTTAGCCGCTGATTTTAAATGTGGTTTGGCTATGCTGAAGCCTCTCTTCATAAACGGTAAAACCATCCTGAAGAGGTTACGGAATATACCTCCTATCCCCGAACCATACATTGTCGGCGCTCCATGATATCCTGGTAGTCCATTACCCACTTGATCCACATAGTATGAAACATAACGGTTAGGGTCGAGCTGATGGTGCTCCATAACACTTTTATTTGTATTATGTTTATAAATATAATACAGCTATTATATATGTAGAGAGGTTTTGGTGGGTCTAAAGTGGAGTTTTACAATCGTTTTACCATAAGTAAATTCAATGTTTTCGTTCTGATCCGTTTTAAGCTCAACCAGAATGTTTTCAATATAGTTCTTGCTGACATGTACGTAGTGCGGCTTGTCATAATTGACAGTGACGATGTCCCCATCCTTGCCGTCTATATGAACTGTTCGCAGGAGGGGCACACAGCTGTCTCCGACCCTTTGATAGGTTATGATGTCGGTATAGACAAATATGTTGTAAAAGCCTGCATGTATCCGCAGGGAATGGGAATAATTTATCGTTCACATACGTCCATTTATTGGGACCCATCCCCAACATGTAGGATAAATTACCGCTGGTCTTTATACCTCCGTTAGCAGGCCCTGAGATTTGTATCCTTTTATGGATTGGATTGTAGAATAGGAATATTTCCATCTTGTTCAGGGTTAGGTGTTCATTCAACTCTGAGACGATCCTGTCGACGGTTCTATAGAAACCTTTTTTAAGCTTAATAAGTTTCGCAGGTTCCGAGAACCTTTTGCAATAAAAATCACGGTCCTTAGCTTTGATATTATACCAACTATGGGGGTATGTAATCTCGCTGAGACCTACTTCCCAAGCCTCTGATAACTCTATAGGCTTTGGAAAATTGGTTGTATACTTCGAACTCTGATTATTACGATATATCTGTGCCGACGCATTACTGGGGAGAGTCAGGTAGAAGCCGCTGTGTTCCATGATGCCCAACTGTGTACACGCGAATGATGCGCTAGTTATCATGACTAGGGGTTTAAATTAAGCCCCGTTGCCTCCACCACATCCTGCTCCAATACCCAACTGTTGAACTTTTGAGGCCAGTTTTTCCAGCGGACCAGTAACCATTTTTTTACCCTTTTCTCTCTTCTGATCTAGAATCTCCTCCACGTGAAAGACTTTGTCTTTACCCAACTGGACCTTCTGTAATTCCTTCTCATAAAAAGATCCCTCTATAAGATCCCCGTCATAATCTTTTAATTTGTAGACCGGCGGAATGCGTGGCAGACATTCGGTAACGGTAAACAACTCCGAGCTAAAGCCTTGTTCGTATTTTTTGTCGAAAACACCCCTCAACTTTGATATACGCACCAAGTCACCCACTAGGAATTTAAAAGTCATTTTTTTCTTACGGCGAAGTGGGAACAAACCATACATATTTTTAAAGACTTGAAAAGAGTTTTCCGAAGAGACCTCCGAGGGCTTCATACGTATAGTCTTATGGTAGCTGTGGTTGTACCCGTTTACTAAATCCTGAACTATGTCTGTATATCGGTTGGTGTTGTGAGCTGTAAAATAGCGCCACATCCGCTCTTTCAAAGTCCTATTAAAGCGTTCCACAACCGAAGCTTTCAAATCAGAGCCTGTAGCAAAATGTACTATATTATACTTATTCATTAGCTTCTGAAATGTTTTATTAAAAAATTCTTTTCCGCCATCCGTCTGCACTTTCTTGGGTGCGCCTCCTGCCTTCAAGATCGATTCAAAGGCCCTGGTCACCTCTGCCCCGCTCTTATTTTTTAACACCCTTACATAGGCTAATTTAGAGAAAATATCTATAACCGTTAGCATGTAGCGATTTCCATCATTTTTATCGGCAAGGGACTGCATGTCACATAGATCCGCCTGAAATTGGGATAATGGATGCGTAGAAAAAACTCTATTTCTTGGAAAATGTTTTCTTACAGGTTTATGTAGAGTGTAGGCATCTTGCTCTGATAACCATTCATTCACTTTAGCATCGCTTAACAGACTACCTGTTTCTTCGACTATAGCTCTCTGTAAACGCTCTTTACCCCCATAAGACCCGGGGTTAGAGGGATTATAATATATGTTTTTCAACAGCTGCTCAGCCATCCTTCTTGCCTCTCTGAGGTACAATAACTGTAATGAGCCACTTTCATATAACGACAACATTTCAGTTTGTGAATTTTTATTTTAAGAATGCAACAATTATTACGTATACAGACAATTCAGGATTTGTTGCAAGATACAAGTCCCCGTTTTCTCAACAATCACAGCATGCAACACCCTGTATATATTGTTTAGATTTACAGGTTTGTTTCGCTGAATTTTTAAAACACACACGTCTGATATATAAGTATATAAACAACAAATATGATACACATTCACATTAAAGGGTGGTTCAAACAAATAATGTAAAATCTTAGCCAAAGTTATTTCTAGTTCTTCAGAATCCTCAACAAGCCTTGATACCATATGTGACCATTGTAAACTCTCGCCCGTATGTCGGACATGTTTCATGATTTGCTCCATTTTTAACACACGCTCTACAATAACCCCTGTATTGTGGGTTGTGTAGAACTTTACATTGTTCACTTTATTTTCAATAATCTGATGCATAACATTTGTAAGGTCTCTCAAAAGAAAAAATGTATTTATTCGCTCAAACATCGTAGACACATAGTTACCCATAGCTCTAAATAAACAAAATGTCACTCGGTCTCTTGGGATTTATTGAGCCAGAAAAGCATCACATCAGCCACCACAGCTTCCCTGTATTTGTTGTCGTCCACCAGGGTGTGTCGGATTTCTTTGAGTTTCTCATGGATGAAGATGGCCTCCTTCAGTTCATGTAGGAAGGCTTCGGTTACCCCGTAAACTCTAGGGATAGACGGCGCAATACCCATAGACTCCAGGGCGATGACCAGCGCTGGTATAAAACGGCAGGACCACAGTCTTTTCACCAGCTCCTCAAAATGATTGAAAAAGTAGTATCTAGGAGGGTCGTAGAGGCAAGGATGACGACGCTGGCTGGGATGATTGATCTCACAGCCGATGCATTTTTCTCGTATATATTCGCCAATCACCACGTTTAAAAGTGTAGCTACAGAGGCCTTGATTGTATCCACAAAAATAGTACTGGCCACCCCATCAAACACATCCTCAGGCTGGGTAAATGTCGGGGGTGTCACGGGTCTTGCCAGGGGTGCGTAGAGTGTAGGGCTTCGTGGCATAGAGTCTTTAGTGTCGGGCCCCCATGACGTAGTGGCTTCCTCGTAGATGGTCTGGAGATCCATGGTGTATGCTGAAATGAAGACGTGGCTGCTTTTTTCTTTTTATTGTAGAACAAGGCCATTGGGTATCTGGGGGGGCGGGGTTAAAGCATCCGCTTACTTAGTTTTCTTCTGACGCTGTATCTTCTTGAGGCTCTTTTGCATCGTAATCTTTACGATTCGTATATATTATGCACTTCTTTAAATGAACAAGGCTCTGACGCTGTTGGCTCTGTACAAAGAGAGCATCCAACGGTTGCAACATTTTCAATTCCAGTACATCCCAACTCTTAAAAGGAATAAGCAGACGCAGTCGGGTATCCCCAGTCAGGCCACCACCCCTAAGGTTGTGGTTTCGGATTGCCTCGGTGCCGATATAGAACTCCATGCTGCCGCACGGTCGGCCATTCTTTCTTTGTATTTTCACCCTGTGAAATATTTGTCCTGAGGAGTCAGGGGTACCTTCCCAACGGGTCTCGTGGCCCGTGAACACACTATACCCCTTGGTGATAAGGCTCAGTTCAGGACACACAACCTTGCGAAAAACCGACCAGTCTTCAACACCATATTCCAAGCCTACAGTCTGGTCTGTATATTCTTCTCCTTCATCTACCGTATAGAGGGTCACTCTACAGGCCAGGTAATCAAACCGATACCCCCACTGCTGGCCATTAGACATCAACACTTGATCTGTCAGAGCATTTGCTGGCGGTATTTGGGTTCTATACACATTTAAAAAACGTTTTTTTGGCGCATCATATATTGCTGGTTGATACTTTGCCCTTGCTCTATGGGCAACCCGAAGGCCTGTTTCAGTTGTTACCGTCATCACTGCTTTGGTACCGATCCCAAATTCCATGGTTATTCTTAAGATCTTGTGCACTCTTAAACAGGTATTGTTCAGCGGCTTTATAAGGGGCCTTAACCAACCCAAACCGTGAGAAACAGTAACAGGTTGACCTGACACATGGTCACTTACTCAACCCCACCAACCCCCCTGGGCATGCACCCTTCTACATGACATAGGGTCATAAATCATTACATAGGGTCATAAATCAGGCTTGGGTCATCAATCATTAACGGCCTGTCAAATGGACCCTTACTCACCCCATAGCCCCCACCTAACCAGGCTTGCCTGACCAGAAGACATGCACACGTCATCACTACATAGGGTTCACATAGAGTTCACATAGGTTCACATAGGGTCATCAATCAAAATTTTGACACGTGACATCTACTTTAATCTCTCTAGCTGAGGTGGGAGACTCTGTCCATAGGACAACAATCAGTCGTATATTGCACAAATCTGGCCTTTATGGAAGAGTGGCAAGAAGAAAGCCATTTCTTAAAGATATCCATAAAAAGTGTTGTTTAAAGTTTGTCACAAGCCACCTGGGAGACACACCAAACATGTGGAAGAAGGTGCTCTGGTCAGATGAAACCAAAATTGAACTTTTTGGCAACAATGCAAAACATTATGTTTGGCGTAAAAGCAACACAGCTCATCACCCTGAACACACCATCCCCACTGTCAAACATGGTGGTGGCAGCATCATGGTTTGGGCCTGCTTTTCTTCAGCAGGGACAGGGAAGATGGTTAAAATTGATGGGAAGATGGATGGAGCCAAATACAGGACCATTCTGGAAGAAAACCTGATGGAGTCTGCAAAAGACCTGAGACTGGGACGGAGATTTGTCTTCCAACAAGACAATGATCCAAAACATAAAGCAAAATCTACAATGGAATGGTTCAAAAATAAACATATCCAGGTGTTAGAATGGCCAAGTCAAAGTCCAGACCTGAATCCAATCGAGAATCTGTGGAAAGAACTGAAAACTGCTGTTCACAAATGCTCTCCATCCAACCTCACTGAGCTCGAGCTGTTTTGCAAGGAGGAATGGGAAACAATTTCAGTCTCTCGATGTGCAAAACTGATAGAGACATACCCAAGCGACTTATAGCTGTAATCGCAGCAAAAGGTGGCGCTACAAAGTATTAACTTAAGGGGGCTGAATAATTTTGCACGCCCAATTTTTCAGTTTTGATTTGTTAAAAAAGTTTGAAATATCCAATAAATGCCGTTCCACTTCATGATTGTGTCCCACTTGTTGTTGATTCTTCACAAAAAAATAAAGTTTTATATCTTTATGTTTGAAGCCTGAAATGTGGCAAAAGGTCGCAAAGTTCAAGGGGGCCGAATACTTTCGCAAGGCACTGTATATATATATTCGTCAACTTTGTTATATCTCTCAGATTTAGGACAGACACTTTCCATGTAGTGAATATGTTATTCAATGCATTTGTATCGGCTATTAGCAGTAAGGACGATACAAACCCCTCGGCCTAGACAGGGCTTAGACTCTTGTGGGTTAAAAAGCATGATCATTACAAAGGTGCAACTAGTGCTGTGGACAATAAAAGGCCACGCTAAAATGTGCAGTTTTGTCACACCACACAACGCCACAGATGTCTCAGAGACAGAGACTGAGAAGAATAGGAGCAAGGAAAAACGCTGGTTGACTTGTTTTGAGGGAGCGTGCAATTGGCATGCTGACTGCAGGAATGTCCACCAGAGCTGTGGCCAGAGAATTGAATGTTTATTTCTTTACCATAAGCCGCCTTCAATGTCGTTTTAGAGAATTTGGCAGTATGTCCAACCGGCCTCACAACCACAGACCAAATATATGGCGTCGTGTTGGCTGTAGGGTTATGGTGTGGGCAGGCATAATCTACGGACAACGAACACAATTGGATTTTATCAATGGCAATTTGAATGCACAGAGATACCATCACGAGATCCGTAGGCCCATTGTCGTGCCATTCATCCACCGCCATCACCTCATGTTTCAGCATGATAATGCATGGCCCCATGTCGAAAGGCCTGCATACTCACCAGACATGTGATCCATTTAGCATGTTTGTGATGCTCTGGATTGACGTGTACAACAGCGTGTTCCAGTTCTCACCAATAATCAACAACTTCACACAGCTATTGAAGAGGAGTGGGACAACATTCCATAGGCCACAATCAACAGCCTGATCAACTCTATGCGAAGGAGAAGTGTCACGCTGCATGAGGCAAATGGTGATCACACCAGATACAGACTGGTTTTCTGATCCACGCCCCTACCTTTTTTTAAGGTATCTGTGACGAACAGATGCATATCTGTATTCCCAGTCATGTGAAATCCATAGATAAGGGCCTAATGAACATATTTCAATTGACTGATTTCCATAAATGAACTGTAACTCAATAAAATCTTTGAAATTGTTGCACGTTGCGTTTATATTTATGTTCAGTACACATTTGAGTGTATTGACTTACCTGTTTCTCTGACGGCAGGGGTCTGGTTCTGGGAAGGTGTTGGAGTGCAGTGGTTCTTCTTGTTGACCTGCTTTGTACACTGGGTAACAAACAGTCATTTATACAGTAGGAGAAATTGCACACAAAGGGTATCAGTGTTTACCATCATACTGTACGTAATGAATAAAAAATCATCTTAAAAATGTGTATTTTGATGACATATGTACCTTTTGGTTGAGTCCACAGAGAGCGCTGAATCTTCCTCTCTTCTTTTCCTTTCTACCAGTTGTTGGAAGCCCAGAATTACCTACCTCGTCACTGCCAAGTGCATTGCGTGATGACAACTGGGTCATGGAGGGAGGTGAAGAGCTAGCCTCATTGCATTTCGTTAGTAGTTCCCTAGTTAATGATTTGACCAGGGCATCGTCAAATGCATAATCCGTTGACTTCATTGCAACCTGGAGCATCTTCTCTGACCCAAATTCTTGAAGAAGCCCCTTGTAGACAGCCTTGAAAATCTTTTGGATTTTCAGATTCTGGGGATAGGCTTGAGTTGGTTCAAGGCCTGAGGTGCCACAGAACTCAGACAGAATCCTCTTTGTGAGAACTCTTGATGTTTCACCAATGTCAGAGGATTCCAGTAATGTGAAAGGGGTGATCATTGACAGCAATCTAACAATCAGTAAAAGTACCAAAGAGGTGTAGTCATTGCTAGTGGAGTCAAATGATGCATGTGCATCAGAGTCCATGGCTGATGGAGTTGATGGATGCACAGAGGCACTAGACATCTCCAGATCTTTGTTGTCCATCTTGGATTCCACCTCTCCTAAAATTTGAATATCCACAGTTCCACCGTTGTGTGTGCTGCTGCCAGACAGAGAGGGTCTAGGCAATGATTTGGCACTAGACTGACGGCTAGTGGTCATGAGAGCCGGTCTGTCAGAGTCAAGTGTTCCAGCATCAGTTGGGGACAACCCATTGATTATGTTCATCAACTCTGATAATTCTTCTGATGAATTGGAGGCCACAGAACAGGTATCCATGACCTGATTGACCATTATATTGGTGAAAAGGCTCTTTGTGTCACAGTAAACCTGTGAGGAACTAACGGAGATGGCAGAAGAGCTCGGGATAAGCCGACTTGTGTCCTGCAGAGAACCATCAGAGATGATAGTTTGGCAGAAATCGGATCCTTGTGATGGTGGAGGAAGCCAGAAGACAATCTGCTGTAGCAGACGTTTTATTGACTCCGTAGCAAAGGAGTACACAAGGTCAGATGGAAACTCCCTGGATTCTTCAGAAGCATTCAATCCTGTCTTCAGCTTCAAAAGAATAGAGTCAGACACGCTCTTGCCAGCTGGCACAAAAAGAGCCTGGGGGGTGTTGTGACTCTTTATGAGCTCATAAACTTTGTCAGTGAGCTCATGTGAGAAGTTCTGAAGACCGTCCCTGGGGCTGAGTCTCGCAAGTCTTCTTGTAAAAGAAGTGACATCATCTGCAGTGGCTATGTGTTCCATATCTTCTCTTGGAATGACCTCCATAACAATGTCAACTATGGCAGAGATGGTTTGCCTTGTGTAATTTGTTGACCCTTGTGAATGAGTTGAGGAGTCACTCATATCAATGACCGAACTCCTAATGATAGGACAATAGATTTCAACAGGCCACTCATCAGGGACTGGAGTGCCTGGAAGATAATTTGTAAAATCACTCTGGGACCCTCTGGTCATGGCAGAGGTGATGGACAGGGAGGACTTTGAGGAGGATGGACGGTGTATCTCGTGTCTATCAGTTCTCACCATGTCAACATCCTCCAACATGGAGCCCACGATGGAACGAGTCAAGAGGCCTTTCTCTGAGGTGCTCATCCTCTCTGACATAGACACTCTCCTCTGGATTGTCATCAGAGTCTGACTAATTAAGGCTTTGGAATAATTTACCATGCTGGTCTGGCTGCCTTCATGTTCACTGTAAGTCATTTGTGTAGAAGTAGCTGTTCTGCATATGGATTCGGCATGTTTGGGGGCCTCAACCACATTGTCTAGGAGGACCGGTTGTTGCTGGGCAAAAAAATCCTTGACCTTGATGAACACATTGTTGAACAGGTTTACAGTGCCTGGCCAAATGATCTTTCCTTTCACATTGGCCCCGTTCTGAACACTGACAGGAAGGGTTGAAGCTGACAGGGATCTCTCTAACTGGCCAGACACTGAAGCATCAGACATTTTAGTCATCTGGGTGAAGCTATTAAGGTCTTTAGTGATGCTTATGACGATGTTGGATGCTGCAGAATTGGTGTGCAGAGAAGAGGTGAACAAAGGTGGAGTTCCACTCTTCTGAAGGATTTTGATATCTCTATCATCACCATCGTTACTGGACTCTGCACAAATGTCTGCACTTCTACCATCAAGGCTGGTATTTACAATGCCAATCAACCCTGATTGAAGGATCCCACCAGCCATATGTGAGGCTTTAGTGTGAAACTCCTCAGTACATAGTTTGTCAAAGGCTGTGGATTTAAGACTTCTAGAGGATGCCTCCTCCTCATCATTGTTGATCTCACCATGCAAATTGTCCTGTGTATTGACAGCATAGTCATCAACAGATAAATATGATTTGGAGGCGGCAAGGACGTCAATCTGAGAAACAACGGCATCCAAAAGCTTGGACAGGTCTTCTGTATCTCCTTTTAGGCTATAGAGGCATTTCTCCATGGATTCCTCAGATTGATACACAGTGAGGATCTGACTAATGACCTCCTTGGTACAGGTTTGAAGGTCTGCTTGGATTTCAAGAGAATCACTATTACAAGTCACCTGAGAATCTAAACTTTCACTAGGAGCCTGTTTGAGAGTCTCATCATGTATTGGTGTAACACCATCGATGACCTTTACAGAGTCTTGGCAGGGAGTGAGAAACCGCCTCAGCATTTCTCTAAATCTATGATATATAATACGAGCAGCAGAAAGGGTGCTCACTATTGAAATTCTGACATTTTCAGAGTCATGTGCCTGCATGGACTGAACAACAGTCTCCACATCTGTTACAAAAGTGTCCAGCAATTTAGATGCTTCAGAGTCTCCCAGTAAGCTGTTTGTAAAGGGGTTGACATATCTCAGATCTTCACTCACTGCCTTTCTAGCCTTTGTCTGGAAAGACACACCGGAGAGTTTCTTCATATTTATAATTGGAAGACTCTGGGTAGATTCACTGTTGGTGGTGCTGTCCTGCAGACCAAGTGGAAAAGTGAGATGGGAGAGACATTGTTCACTGTCTAACAACTCAGATGGTGAGGGGGAACAAGAACTGGTGAAATCATTCAAGTCAGACATGATGCCATCCACAAATAGAATGGCCTCCAGAGACTCTTCAGAATCACACTCTCCAACAGAAGATGAGAACTTCTTCATCACCTCAGTCTTATACAAGACTAGAACCTGGCTGGCAATCGCTTTTGTGGTGTCAAGGAGGACTTGGTTTTGCAAATACTTGTTGAGAGCCAAGAGACGTTTTGGGGTCTCACTTTGTCCTTTTTGTTCATTCATAGATGAGGGGGTTATTAAAAGTGGTTTACAAGAAATGGAGTCCGATGTGTCAGCCTCACCATTACTGGAATGACCGACGTCCAGGCACAAAGTTGGAACCATTGTGAAATAATATTTTGTGCTCCCCACAAATGTACTTGCGAGATACCCTTTTTCTGGACAGGTAAGAAGCCTCTTCAGCGTATTTTTTATGTCGTAGTAACAACCAACAGTGTAAGACCAGATCTTACTTTGATGGTTTTCAAGAAGGATCTCCTCGCCCTGTGCAGGGGAGCAGGATGCCCTGATAGACTGGGTAAGATTGTCCATGTCTGAAACAAAGGTTCTTACCAACTCAGAGGCCTCAGGGTCAACCATAAGGTCTCTGATCTCACCTATCCTAGGAGTTGGACAAGATGATGTAGTGCCAGAACAACATGATGTACAACCCCTGAATCTTTTAACGATCTCCCGGATCGATTCAGTGGCCTTGGTCTGAAACTCCTCAGTGAGTAGTCTATCCATACTTTGTGTTGACAGACGAAGACTAGATTTGGCACCTTTGATGTTGAGGTTGCTCTCTCCTTGTTTTAGCATCTCCTCAGGACTTTTACAAGCTTCAAGCATCTTCATATGGTCAGCAACAACACAAAGCAGTTCCCTCTTGTCAGGTTCATTTTTCTCCTTATTGCTGAAGTTCAAAACAGTGCCACTGAGGGCTGTCATGACCTGTCCTGTTAAATGTGTCATGTCCACCTCAACACCATCCTCTCTGTGAACAACACTCTGCTCAACACTCTTCCCATTAATGTACATCTGAAGTATGTTGGAAACACCAGACACCATCTCCTCAACCACCTTGGTGCTGGAGACACCACCACTGGCAAAAATGACAGGGGACATTCGCCCAGAGACGGGAGTTTGGATGGCCACAGAGATTATGGAATTGACCTTCTTTGATACTTCTCCAACAATAACCCGGGATAGACTTTGAGTGTCTACCTGGCCCTCTATTTGGATACAGAGGACATTGTTCAGCGACTCTTTGACGGAATCCTGGACACCAGTGAGGAGACTGTCCTCAGTGATCCCAAAAAAGTCACTGAGTGGCTCAGATGATATCGACTCATCATCTCCCTGAGTATTTGGCAACACTGTCTGAGACCTTTGAGAATACAAAGCAAACAATACAGCATTCCATATTCAATAGTAGACACGGTAGTGACATTAATACATCATTCAGTAATCAGTTAAACTGGTCATTAAGAGTAAACTGTTACACAGATAACAAAACATATTTTCACAAAATGGGTTATGAATAGTTAGGTGAAACCGGTTTCTTTAGGAATGACTGAACATACCCATTACGAGAGGAGCTTGATTTGGCCGTGCAAGACCTTGAGGATTTGCTGCTGCCTCTCTTGCGAACCTTCAGGTTTGTGCTAGAGGATCTCTCTGATTCTGTCAGAGACTTGCTGGATACTGGAGACACATGGCTGTATATCCGTACAAAACGGAAAATTGCAGGGATGATGACCTCCAGGATGGCCTCAGATACAAACCGCACAATCTCCAGGCACATCTCTGCAAGCAATGCCCTCATCACCTGTAGGACCGAAACAGTGTAGGTAGATTACTCATAGCCGGGCTCTGAAACCAAGCTCCTCGAAGAGATACCAACAATCTCACATATGTTCATGAGAATCATGAAAGTGGCATACATTGGAAAGCATGAAAAGCAGTAGGCTACTAAAAAGCTCTTTGAATGAAACTGTTTGTGATAATGTGGATGATACTGTAGATAGATAAAAGGTTTGTATCTAATATTCTTGAAACATCTATTAATATATCTATGAATCATTTTCAGGGTTAAGGGACTTACAGGGTCCATCCTGCCAATGCTTAACTGCCTCCATTGCCTATAGGAGATAATTAGATGTTTTTAGCACCAAAAAGCACACCAACACACATACAATTTATAAAATCCTCCAGATGACATTGCATTCAAATACTACAATAGAAGTTTGGACATACTCCTCAGTAAGTTTTTCCAGAAACCGGATGATAATCGGGTTGAAAGCATCCGGATCGATTGGCGGGAGGTCAAGAGCCCTGGTCTGACAGGCCCTGGAGACACACTCACTTAGGATCTTCTCATTAGATTGTCCCTGGTGAGATGTCCCCTGAACTGCCATCCCAGAGAATTCCACAGATGTAGAGGGACCTGTGTGCAAAGCAGCATTCACCAAGGTAAAGAAGTCAGAAAACATGTAACCTTCTGAGGCAAATATGTATTAGCCAACTTTGTGTACTTTGTGAAGTTAAGTAGCCAAGAAAGTATAACATGTGCACTCTGCTATTAGTCCTCTGCTCAATAGATGTCCATACTAAATTACATTTACATGCAAAAGGATTACATTCAGTGAAATTAGAGTTTAATTTATGACCTGCATCAGTGATCTGCTCCACATTGTTTCTCTTGGTCCTCTTGGCCTAAAAAGACAATACAGTCAATGATATACATGTAGATACTGTATGAAGCCATTCCAATACAGCCCTTTGAGTAGAGCAAGGGTAAGACTGATTGCAGGGCTGTCCCCGACAAAAAAAAATATTGTCGACCGAGAGTCATCCTGTTCTAATGTTAAAATGTATTTTTCCATATCAGACACAGCCTATGTGTTTGAATACAATCACCTACATAGGCACTGAGCTTGGCTGATGCTTTAAGCACACTGTTTGACACACAAATGACTCAGGAAAGAGCCCGATGGTGACACTGTATTATTACAGCATAGCAAAGATTAAAAACAGCCGAATCTGTGAAATGGCTTAATTCAACATTTTGCCGGTGCATGAGGCTTGGTGCTCACAGAATCAGTAGTCTATTAAACAAATACTCAAACAGGCAACAGAAGCTATATCTGTCTTACTCCTGTATATATGTATACAGTACCAGTCAAAAGTTTGGACACACCTACTGATTCAAGGCTTTTCTTTATTTTTACTATTTTCTACATTGTAGAATAGTAGTAAAGACATCACAACTATGAAATAACACATATGGAATCATGTAGGTACCAAAAAGTGTTAAATATAAAATAGATTTTGATTTGGTTAACACTTTTTTGATACGTACATGATTCCATATGTGTTATTTCATAGTTTTGATGTCTTCACTATTATTCTACAATGTAGACAATAGTAAAAAATAAGAAAAACCCTTTTAACTGGTAATATATGGATGATTTACAAAGCCAGGCACATTTAACAATTAGGCTTTTGATTATAGACCTAATTTAGTTGGGTTTTCCTCTCTCCTCAATTTTCTTAGACAATTAGGCTAAGGCAAGGGCTGTTTCCCCGTCTCTGCTGCTGCTGCTGCCTCTGCAACATTGTTCTCAATCCCAATATGCTGGTTAACTTTGCTATTATGCACATACAACATAGGAAAGGGCGGCAATTCTACGGAGCACTGAAGATTATGTTTCAGAACCACGGACAGCGACCGTATCCAATGCAGGAGAAAGCGCATTTGTTATAAAATAATATTTGATTTATTAGTGTTGCACCATTATTGTTACATAATATAACCATATACAATGTCAGTATCACGTCTTAGCGTGATGGACTGTGCCATCCCTGTGGCCTCGGCAATGGATTAGTCAACTGAGATAGGCGCGAATCAGACAGGTGTCCATGTGCACCATGAAGAAAACAAACTTTTGCGGCTGCTCGACTTAAGAAATCCCAGTCAACCAACAGCCTATTGACCAAACTGTCGACCAAATGGGGTCAGCCCTAGATTTACTATTAGGAGATAAAAGGGTATTGCATGGGCAATTTACCTTCCTCGGAACAACATGCTGTAGGGGCAGGTTATAGATATGAAAGATATCACAAATATCCACATCTCTGCTCAATCTATTCCCTTACCTTGACTTTATTTCTTTTCACGGCATCCTGCTGCATCTGAGGCAGGGGATCCTTCTTCACCTTTTCCTCATCTTCATCATTCTGATTATCAACAAAATCTCTCTCAGCCGCATCACTATCAGTGCTCTGTTCAACTGTGGACCTGTTGGCACTGGTCCTCCTTTTGGTCTAAAAAGACAATACAGTCAATGACATACTGTATGTTGCTATACAGGCCTTTGAGAAGAGCTACAGTAAACCATTGGTGATTGAATATTAAAAGATGGAAGTCTGTTGTAAGGACAATTTACCCTCCAACCTCACAACAACATGTTATATGGCATATTGGACAGGTTTAAAGTGTGGACATGTAAGACCCCAGATTTCCCTTTCTCTCCTCAGTCTATTCTCTCACCTTAACTTTTCTCCTTGTCACAGCCTTCAGCTCGATCTGAGGCAGGGGATCCTTCACTTCACTATCTTCTGGATAGTTTAAACCCAGGATATCATTCTTCATTTTCTGGACTTGACCTTCCAAACTTTGATGATCATGTGGATCCTCTTCGTTTAAACTCTGGAAGAAAAAAGACCATTCTTTAAATGCTCATGGATATGGACAATATACCACAGCTAAGAGCTGTTCTTACACATGACACAACGCACAGTTATTATAAAATGGTTACCAACTTAATTAGGAAAGTAAAAATAAATGTTTCGTCATACCCGTGGTATATCCATACCCGTGGTATACGCTCCGATATACCACAGCTTTCAGCCAATCAGCATTCAGGACTCAAAACAACCAGTTTATAATGTCCAATATATTTAAAAAATTTACAGGACAGGTTTTCGCTATAAATACACATAGATCCTACTGCCTGATATCAAGATTCATAATTAATGCGTTATGGAGTCACTTATTATTATTATTATTATTATATTTTCGGTAGAATTATGATAAATAGCCTACTGCTGTTATCTTTGCAAGGATCATATTTCAAATCAAATCCATTTATATATCCCTTCGTACATCAGCTGATATCTCAGAGTGCTGTACAGAAACCCAGCCTAAAACCCCAAGCAGCAAGCAATGCAGGTGTAGAAGCACGGTTTGATGTATAGGTTATTATAATGCATGCATTTTTTTTACAATATTAAAAATGATAATATTAGCGCCACATTAACGTTAGCCCACACCGCCACCCAGCTGCCACTACTTGCGGCACCTCTACCGTCATGTCCTGTAAACCCTGTGGTTCCTGACGCAGCATAAAAAAAGACGGTGCAGCGGTTCCTGCACCACTGCATGGGGCTTCTCTGTTAGCAATTCATAGGCTTACCTTATTATCCTCCATGGTTAAAGTCTATGGCTGGAGCCTATGTTCCCATCATGTAAAACTTTACCAAGTGATTACCAAAGAGAGAAACTATCGCATTATATACGGTAACTCAGCCAACGTCATAATGTGAATGCACTTTGACGTAATAAAACAACTTCAGGGATGATCTGTCAATCAATGCAATCAGCGACGCAATACTGGATCCCCATACCACTAAAAAGACCACTCGAAACAATAAATACTGGTGTATTAGCTACGTTTCCGTTTTTTTGTACAATAATGTGATGAGACAACAAATAAATAAGTAAACAACAGCCGACACCAATGATGAGCAATACATAACATTGTAAATAAGAATGTTTTCTTAACTGACTTGCCTCGTTAAATAAGGTTAAATCATTTAATAAAATAAAAATAACAAATCAAATGCAGTAATTTGAGATGAACGCTTGAGGGCGACTACAAACCAGTTTTGAATAAACGAGGACAGAAGCATTACATGTGTTGTTGGGTCAGAGGCGAAGGGTCAAAGTTGAAATGAGAAAAGATGGTGGCCCACGCAGAAATACACGTGGTTCACCATGGTGGCAGCAAAATAAACTTCAGAGATAGTTATTACAAATTACATGAGCTAAACGTGAATTAACAAGTATGGAATGGATGCAAACTGTAGCCCTGGCTAGCTACTGCACGTTAGCTAACGTGTTACTGTATAGCTACAACAAGTATTCTAATCTTGAGAGAAACTCTTGTTGTCTGTGGTCCTGTAGCTCAGTTGGTACAGCATGGCGCTTGCAACGCAAGAATTATGGGTTCGATTCCTGGGAGCACCCATACATAAAATGTTTATGTGCATGGCCATTGCTTCGTCCCACAACAAACTTCTGTACGTGTAGCCTTGCGTCCTTGATCAACCAACTCAAACGAAAATAACGTCTCCACTTAACGCCATATTCAGTATCTCTAGGAACAATACTTTGCGGGACGAAGCAAGCATGATCGTCGCTTTGGGTCAAAGTTATTGCTAAATGGCTTATACAGGGAGGCTGAAGAAATTCGGCTTGTCACCAAAAACGGTCACAAACCTTTACAGATGCACAATTGAGAGCATCCTGTCAGGCTGTATCACCGCCTGGTACAGCAACTGCGCAACGTATCACCGGGGAAAAACGACCTGCCCTCCAGGACACTTACACCACCCGATGTCACAGGAAGGCAAAAAAGACCATCAAGGACAACAACCACCCGAGCCACTGCCTGTTCACCCTGCTGTCATCCAGAAGGCGAGGTCAGTACAGGTGCATCAAAGCTGGGACCGAGAGACTGAAAAACGGCTTCTATCTCAAGGCCATCAGACTGTTAAACAGCCATCACTAACATTGAGTGGCTGCTGCCAACACACTGACTCAATCTCTAGCCACTTTAATAATTACAAATATGATGTAATAAATGTGTCACTTATATTATATATATATATATTATATATTTATATGTACATATTCCTATTAATTCCTTTACACTTGTGTGTGTATAAGGTAGTTGTGAAATTGTTAGATTACTTGTTCGATATTACTGCACGGTCGGAACTAGAAGCACAAGCATTTACACTCGCAATAACATCTGCTAACCATGTGTATTAGATTTGATTGAATGTTTTCCCCATAAAACCTACCACTGCTTTGATTTCTAATTTGATCATTATTGGTTTATGCTGTGTTAAAATTTGTGTTTAAGCAATAAACAAATTTAAAAAAGAAACTCCTGGTTGTAAACTGATTGCAGTAGCTATGTTTTTGGTATCGCTCATGTCATACTGCGTGTCATTCCTCAACTGTCTGGATTTTACATTCATTTTGGATCTCCACCAAACTGACACACTAAATTAACTAACTGTTTATAACTAGGCTATAATCCCACTGAAACATGAACAAGCCTCATTCAGATGATTTTATATGGTCCTTTACACACCAGCTCCGTGGGAAAATTGGATCCTGGCCAAAGGCACAAGTTCATTCAACAGGTGTGAGACATCGAGGATGAGTTTTTAACAATATTAATGTCAACTGCCATATGTTGATGTACATGTCCAACTGGTTTCCTCCTATTTTCAGACTACTGATACCAGACTAGTGTTTTATCACGTGGCCACAGATACTCCCCTATTCTGTCAGTGGTTCCAGATCTACAACAGACAACTGTGTGCGAATAGCATACAGTATTGAGAAACAGAGAATTAAAATTCCATTGTTATGAGAAAATCATACTTTTTTTAAGTGTCTTGTGCCATCCCAAACAAAGTACAATAAAATGAAATTGAAATGAAAGCTAAAGGGAATATGCAGTAGGGTTGATAAAGGTCAAGATAAGTTTGACTGGGACTAAAGGAAGCGTAGGATGTTTGGTAATATTTGGCATCCTAAACTTGTTTACATGTGACAAAGTAGGCTACAGGACCATATAGTGCTTCTACCCAAGTGGTGGCCCATCATGTCTTTAGGAGCTACAGTCTTTTTCATTTTTTCCTACCAGGCATTAACCAAGACATATAGCTAGAATGTTATGGAGTGATATTAGTGCCAACACAAACTGAATTTCAGATTCAACATCATATCGCTCCATAGCCTCTAGTGTGCCTGGTTTGGCCAAAGATTACTACACATTGTGGCCCTCCAGGAAAAATACCAAACTCTCTTTGAAGTCTCTGACTTCCTCCCTATAGGCTGTCTCATCGTCGTTGGTGATCAGGCCCTACCACAGTTGTGTCATTGGCAAACTTAATGATGGTGATGGAGCCGCAGGTAAACATGGAGTACAGGAAGGGCCTAAGCAGGCACCCCTGAGGGGTCCCCGTGTTGAGGGTCAGCATGGAGGATATGATGTTGCCTACCCTCACCACCTGGGACGGCCTGTCAGGAAGTCCAGGATCCAGTTACAAATTGTTGCCTACCCTCACCACCTGGGGGCGGCTCATTAGGAAATGACAGGATCCAGACGCAACTGGTTTCAAGTGGCCAAGAGAACTCATGTGATCTCCGACTGCTAGCGAGTGGACGAACTGGGAATCAGACAAGGGAACATTTACATCAATGTATGGATAGAGACTTCAGCTTTCTTATGTGTATATCCTGTCAAACGATAAACGTTGCACAAACCCCGCACTTTTAAAATGGCTCTGTTCCTATGGAAATGTGCACATGTTTAGAGAGAGTAATTGGTTACATATTTCATGTCGAACCTAGACTTTCAAATCTCTTATTCCCCAACAACTGACAATTGGGACCTCCCCCCTATCTCGGGCTCTGTAATAGTCACATTTTTTCTGACGATTATCAGAATCCCACAGTTCTTAGCTTTCTAACAGTACTT
Organism: Oncorhynchus kisutch; assembly: GCF_002021735.2. Classification (NCBI taxonomy): domain Eukaryota; kingdom Metazoa; phylum Chordata; class Actinopteri; order Salmoniformes; family Salmonidae; genus Oncorhynchus; species Oncorhynchus kisutch. The sequence continues at coordinate 110,400 of NW_022265772.1, read as the reverse complement.
AACTGGCATTCTGCCCCTGAGCAAGGGAGTTAACCCACTGTTCCCCGGGCGCCGATGACGTGAATGTCGATTAAGGCAGACCCCGCACATCTCTGATTCAGAGTGGTTGGGTTAAATGCGTAAGACACATTTTAGTTGAATACATTCAGTTGTACAACTGACTAGGTATTCCCCTTTCCCTTTCCCTAAGCATGTTTCTGTAAGGACCGAAATGTACTTTATGAGGGCAGTATACAATATTATGCATCGTTTATAAAATGCCACCAGAGGGCGTCAGAGTTGAACAGGTTAAGAACAGCTATGGCTACAGACAAACAGGTATTCGTTGGTATAAGTACTTTAAGGAATGAGCAGCAAGATTTCAACAAGCACTTCACCTGTCATTGCAATACAATTCTAACTAGGCCTCTATACAAACAGCAGTAGAGCTAAGTATAGCTTTCCCCCCCAAAAAACACAAAGTTCTACGTAACAAATACCCAGTGTTTTTAATCCAAACCATGAAACAGTGTTTTTACTATGAGGAGAAAACAACCTTTTGTGTCTAAGACACCAAAACCAGTTTGACTTAGGGTAATATATTAACATTCCAGTTTGATCCGGTTAAGATCTGAAGAGTTCAAAAGGGGTTTGAATGTTAAATGCAATGATATACATTCTCAATAAGTTAACACTGTAGGCTGCTGTTGTGTATAGCGTATTAGACTTGGAGGGCTATAGTTCTTTTCTCCAAGGCACAGGTATGGAACAAAACATGCACGGAGGAGGACTAAAATGAACTTCAAAATATCAAGGAAGTGGGATTCAAACATGTGTTAAATCATACAGAAATATGCATGCCAGAGGGACCATTTTGAAACAAAATAGTAAAATCATTTCTTTGTGGGAAGCATTACATACATTTTTGTGTGAAATCATACAAATCTGCCATTTCAATGAAAATACAGTACTGCATTCAAAAACCCATCTCGTAGAATTTGATTAGGGTTATTAGTCACAATTTGCAGGAGTAGAAAGGTTCATGTTCCCTTACAGAGTTCAAGTATGCCCCATAACTTCCTCCAGTAGCCTCTAACATCAACCTAACTCCAAACTGCAGTAGTGAGTGAAACTCGTCTATAGTTGATGCGTGATAGTCGTGCTGGTTTGCAGCATATGCATTCTCCATATTGTGTCAACATGCGCCAGACTGTAGAAAACCCACTCAAACGTGTTTCTGTAAAACACGAGTAGCAGCAGAGAAAAAAAAAGATTTCAGTACAAATAAATAGGATCGATTGAGCATGTCACACCTGAAGAAAGGACTCTCACGATGGCCGTCTTCGACACTCTGCCAGCTGACATCCAAGCAGGTGAGTAACACTTAGAGAGCACTCTGACAGGTGTCGTTTGTCATGACATCTTAGCAGAACCTTTCAACTGGCCAGTGTTAAGAAGCTACGGTTTACATCCTGATCCTCTTTTTTCCCTTAACCGAGGATGTTGCTGTGGTCATCCCGGATGTCACCCCACACCATGCAGAGCTAGGAAAGGGGCAGTCCGGCGATTATTTTGCCGGCTTTGGAGGGCAGTGTGCTGCTTCGCCTGCCACAAGGAAGAGGAGGAACAATATTAATTATTCATCAGACCTTCAGAAATGGGATTGAACCATAGACCATTAAATTATTTGCATTATAATTGAACTCAATTCTGCTTTTCTTCTGTTTACTACTTAATTTCAGAATTTCTATAAACTTTCACATTGTAAGTGTGGAGTAGGTTGTATAAATAAGTGGGAAACATCACAAGTTTGTGCAAAAGCTAATTTCACAACTAAATATACTCATCAGAAAATTTGGGGATTAACTTCAGAGCGCATGCATTTCAAGTATTAGCTCTACCGTAGAGGTACATCCCCTTACTATATAATAGAAGGGTTGCCATTTTGAGAACTTTTTTCTTCTTCAAAGTCCTCCAGTGAAAGAACCTTCCCATGGTACCAGCTATCTTTCAGTAAGGAACGGATGGGATTTGAACCCATGATCTTCGGTTTACAAGACCGACGCCTTACCGCTTGGCCACCATGCCACTCTATGCTGCAAGATATTTATCAACATTCTGGAAAGTAGTAGTTGTGTAATGTGAATTTGGCACACAAATAACATCTCTGTTTCCTGTGAGAATTTCAACATTCTGGAAAGTAGGAGTTGTGTAATGTGAATTTGGCACACAAATACTCAGTGGAGAACCTTGGGATTGAACCAAGGTACTAAAATAGCATGCACTCCCCCTCTGAGCTTCGATCCAATTTTATTTGCAGATAAAATGCAATATTAATACAATGTACTTTTTATATACACCACTCCATTGAAACTACAATGAAATGATAGCAGCAATTCTAAATACAAGCAAGTATGGACAGTCATCTAACCCATGAACTTCAGTTTTTGAAAATGATGCAATTGAAGTTGGCAACCATGCCACTTCTGTTACATAAATGTACGAACAGGGATTGAACACATGTTCTTCAGATTACAAGAGCAAATTATTTAGCATGTCTCTGTTTCCTGCTGAGAATTTCAACATTCTGGAAAGTAGGAGATGGGCCATTGCAAAAATTTTAATGGAGAAGCTGGGGATTGAACCCAGGACCTCATACATGCAAAGCATGCGCTCTACCACTGAGCTACATCCCCTTTCTGGGAAAGAAATGGTTTTTTCTTATTTTTTTAAATTTCACCTATATTAATCAGGTAAGCTAGTTGAGAACAAGTTTTCATATTCAACTGCGACCTGGCCAAGATAAAGCAAAGCAGCGCAACACAAACAACAACACAGAGTTACAGATGGAATAAACAAGCGTACAGTCAATAACACAATAGAAGAAAAAAAAGAAAGTCTATATACAGTGCATGCAAATGGAGGTAAGGCAAGAAATAGGCCATAGTAGCGAAGTATTTACAATTTAGCAAATTAACACTGGAGTGATAGATGAGCAGATGATGATGTGCAAGTAGAAATACTGGTGTGCAAAGAGCAGAAAGTATATTAAAACAATATGGGGATGAGGTAGGTAGATTGGGTGGGCTATTTACAGATGGGCTTTGTACAGCTGCAGCGATCAGTTAGCTGCTCAGATAGCCGATGTTTAAAGTTAGCAGTGTTGCCAACACCTCAGTAAGGAAAGTAGCTATTGGCTGTCCTAAAAGTCACTAGAAGTTGCTAAATGATGTCATCGCCTAATTTGCATAATTGTCCATGTAATTGTGATGGACACTGTAGGAGTGAGGAATAACATTGTGGAAGAGACAAAAAGTGAGTAAAATGAAAATGTCTGCAAGTATTCAGAGGGGTCTGAATACTTGCTAAATACACAGACTAAGTCGCTAAGTTGGCAACACTGAAAGTTAGTGAGGGAAATATGTCTCCAGCTTCAGCGATTTTTGCAATTCGTTCCAGTCATTGGCAGCAGAGAACTGGAAGGAAAGGCGGCCAAAAGAGGTGTTGGCTTTGGGGATGACCATTGAGATATACCTGCTGGAGCGCGTGCTACGGGTGGGTGTTGTTATCGTGACCAGTGAGCTGAGATAAGGTGGAGCTTTACCTAGCATAGACTAAAAAGATGACATGGAGCCAGTGGGTCTGGCGACGAATTTGTAGCGAGGGCCAGCCGACTAGAGCATACAGGTCGTAGTGGCCATATCAATACAATTGACCTTTTCTTTACACTGTTCTAATGAAAGTTCATTTCCATAATATCATCTAGCTTCCATAAACGCCGAACAAGGATTGAACCCATGTGCTTCAGTTTACATAAACAGATGACTTAGCACATCTATTTCCTTCTTAAAATGTCAACATTCTGGAAAGTGGGAGTTGTGCAAAAGCTAATTTAATTAGACTCACTTTGACTTTATATAGTGCACCAAGAGAAGGTTTCTTGATTAAGACCATACTGGCTGAGTACGCCTGATCTCGGAAGCTAAGCAGGGTCAGGCCTGGTTAGTACTTGGATGGGAGACCGACCTGGGAATACCAGGTGCTGTAAGCATTTTGTCACTGCCTTGTGGAATTTCAACTCTTTGTCCTGTTTTTTCCCACAAGGCTGAAATATGTGCCCTCGCTTTGAAATAAGTAAGCAAGGTTAATGTGTATTTCATCCAACAATCTGTGCTGCAAATTATGGCTACAGTATATGCAATTTCTTCCACTTTTTGAGTGACACAAAGATGCTTATCTAAATGGTGAAAATGCAACAGCTGTTAATCAGACTCACTTTGACTTTATATAGTGCACCAAGAGAAAGTTTCGTGCTTTCGACCATACCGGCCTGAGTCCGCCTGATCTCGTTGTTCTCGGAAGCTAAGCAGGGTCGGGCCTGCGTTTTTTCCCACAAGGCTGAAATATGTGCCCTCGCTTTGAAATAAGTAAGCAAGGTTAGTGTGTATTTCATCCAACAATCTGTGCTGCAAATTATGGCTACAGTATATGCAATTTCTTCCACTTTTTGATTGACACAAAGATGCTTATCTAAATGGTGAAAATGCAACATCTGTTAACCCTTCGAAACAGCCCCTATGACCATTTTAAGGCACATCCGTTTGGCACAGGAAGCTGAACGTGAACACATATCCTCATTGGGGTATGCTTTTACAGAATCCTGAGTTTTAAGTCTATACGTTAAGAACTGACTGATTTACACAAGGTTGAATTCACTATTTCTATCAAACATCAGTTTGGGTATGGAAAAACACTTTTAGGGTGATTTTAACCACTTCCGGTTGCTTCAGGAAGCTTAGAATCAACACAGGTAGACCTCATAGTGGGCTGATGGATTGTCATCGAATACAGGTTCATACGGCATTCATAACCCACATAGGCTTCAGGTTGAATTTAGGGTTGCAGGCAATGTATTCCTAATGGGAGAGAAGTCAGTGAAAACTGTTTGAGGTAGACACCTTCTTTTAACTGTTAAGGGTTAATACTACACGGTCAAGGTTAGGCTTACACAGATCGGGAGGACCTCAGGAATGTACCTGAGGTCGAATTGTGCTTCTCACCCTAACGGTTCTCTCACTGTCACCAAAAAGCAAATGACATTTAGGGCCAGACTTCATTTTGGGCCTACTTTTTCTCATGGTAACTGTGCTTAGACCGAGCGAGCTACAGTCAAGCGGGGCATCTCGTTGAACTTGGCACAGACTAGAGATTATGGTAATACCTTTGCAGGCTCTGTGTGTCTTTAAGCACCACACTTTGTCACTCCATCCTTGCTGTGTGTGTGTGTGTGAGAGAGCTTTTCTTTGACATCTGTTGGGAAAATGTTGTCGTGGACATAGAAATATAACACGATTAGATGTTCTATGAAAAAGGTGTACTTATGAGAGCAAAAACCTTGGGGGGGGGGGGGGCAATCAGTCAAAACATTGAAGGGGATTTTACAGGGCCCTAATGGACTACAGACATTGACAGTATCCTAGCCTAAAAACAAATGCTGAATGCACTGCCTAGATTTTGAGGTAAACGCATTGTCCATTATTTGATTTGATCTGGGCAGGGCAGGGAAGCACTAACAAACTGCATTTAGTCCAATAAAAAGACACAACATTATTAGGGTGATAAATAAAAGGCCCTAGTCCATGAAGTTGTCATAAGTATGAACGTAGGATGTGCCCTCTTTCCCCCCCCACAAGAGTGAAATATATGGTCTGGAAATGCAAGCAAGGTTTGAGCTTTTCAGTGTGTGTCACAAGGTGACAAAAGGCTCGTTGTCACGCGGCCTGGTCAGGAAGGCCAATGTGCGAGTGATGTTGACCACATAGTAGCAGGAAACCTTTAACCTTAAAAGAGTATGCAACTTCAATAGGGGAAATATGCAACTTCAATAGGGGAAACTTCAAGCAGTGGAGTGGACACACTGATAGTAGAGGCACATTTTCCCTGTATACAAAGTATTGAGCAATTGGTGAAGAAAAAAACACCCTATAACAGCTAATAGCTACAATTGTGATGCGTAATGCACTCATACAGCATGAATTGTTGATAAACTCTGTAGTAGAGGGGAATTGCTTATTACAACCTACAGAAGCACACAGGCCATAAATACACAGTACCCATCACCTCAGGGTAATAGTCATTTTACCTTCCTGGTGGTGCCACAGGAGTTCACAGTGAAGTGGAAGTGGGCGAAGCGATCTTCACTGTAGGTGGGACACCAGGCGAAGCAGACTCCACCTTCATCGCCAGCGCAGTCATCGTTTAGTTTGAGAAACACTCTTGGAGGTGGGGGATCAAAAGACAGGTAGCCATCAGACCTGGGTTCTGTATTTGTTACACTTAATTGAGCTTGCCGAGCACAGTAGAACCAATGGAATAGCACCAAATATGCAAACCATGCCCATCTGGTTCTCCAGATTGAATTGAAGAATACACCTGAAGTCGTAAAATGTCTAACTAGTCATTTGTTATGCTAACTATCTAGCAAGAGGTTGCATAGCAACATCATCAACTTCCGGTTGACAGGTGAAGAGCTAGTACACGCGACTGAAAGCATACTGTTCGTTTACAGGTTGGAACAACCTATTTCGTATGTTTTTGCGGTCCTTTTTTGGAACCGTATAAGCTTAAATGTTGCGGCATCCTGCAGCACATCTTGCGTGGTTCCGCATAATTCTATGGCACGTTATTTAAGTGTCAGCCAAGATGCAATTTACCACTCATCACTGATCCTTTCACCTTCATCCATCTCAGACGTACTCTCATCTGGGCTACCTGCACAGCCTACCTCATTACAGATGTGCAGATCCACCAACCAAACGCACCACTACATTCACTTCCAAAACCGAATGTTTTGATCGAACACAACATTTTTTAAATAATAATAATTCAATGTCCAAAGTCAGATTCCGCACTCATCTGGTACGTTGTGATTCAAACTGTAGCCCAAATGAGCGTGCTCTGGTATCAATGCTCATCGGGAGAAGTCCTCAACTTCAAAACGTTGTTTTCTACAGCAAAGCTGGCTTACCTTACGTATTCACTACTGCACTTGTTTATTGCAATTGAATGGTAAAAACACATCCAAGAAACACCCACATCAAACCACACCCCCAAGACAATTCTTGTTTGCCTTCAGTCATGGCCGCTAGCATTTCTTAATGAGCATTGATGAAAAACAAGAGCTGTGCTCGAATACCCACACTAACATACTGTATACTACATACTTAATGAGTATATACTGAATATTATATATTATTAGTTCATTTTAGTATACTGTAAACGAACAGTATGCTTTCAATTGCGCATTCTAGCTTTTCACCTGTCTACCGGAAGGTGATGCTGTTGCTATGCAACCTCTTGCTAGCTATCTAGCATAACAAATGACTGGTTAGACATTATACGACTTCAGGTGTGTTCTTAAATTCAATCAGGAGTTCCAGAATGCGCTCATGAATTCAGAGCTTTGTCAGATTGTCTGTTTGTAAATTCAGAGCAGAGTAGACAGCCAGAGCGAATTTACAAAAGCACCCGAATGTCCATTGAGAACGCACAATGACTATACCATTTAGCTAAACTCAGAATGACGGGAATAATCACGTCAAACATTGGGTAGTTAGTTAGATAGCCTATAGTTATTATACTGTCAAGTTTTATCTATAAGTAGCCAACTAACGTTAGGTATCTAGCTAACAACATACCGGTACATACTGCTGTACTGATACGCTATGTGGTTCGTAAGACCAGTGTAGCTAACAAATTGTCAGCCAATATAACGTGTAAGTTAACTTATTTAAAAAGTAATTACTTTATTACATTGCTCAACATTTTCTTAATATTTGTCATAATTAGTTAAAGCAATGAATTTGTATCCGCTCTCGTTGTACTTCGACTGCATATTTTCCGCCATTTCCAACAAATCTGGAAATTTCCCATTTCCTGAAGAATTGCATTATTGGCCCTAAAGTACTGAAACAGTGTCCTCTTCGTGTATTCCTCATATTTTGGTGAATTTAGTACGACATCCTGGAACATTTGGCATACTAAATATATCCATAGTATTTTTTTATTTCTATTTTATTTCACCTTCATTTAACCAGTTAGGCTAGTTGAGAACAAGCTCTCATTTACAACTGCAACCTGGCCAAGATAAAGCAAAGCAGTTCGACACATACAACAACACAGAGTTACAGATGGAATAAACAAACATACAGTAGAAAAAGTCTATATACAGTGTGTGCAAATAAGGAAAGGATAAGGGAGGTAAGGCAATAAATAGGCCATGGTGGCGAAGTAATTACAATATAGCAATTAAACACTGGAATGGTAGATGTGCAGAAGATGAATGTGCAAGTAGAGATACTGGGGTGCAAAGGAGCAAGATAAATAAATAAATACAGCAAGGGGATGAGGTAGTTGGATGGGCTATTTACAGATGGGCTATGTACAGGTGCAGTGATCTGTGAGCTGTTCTGACAGCTGGTGCTTAAAGCTTAGTGAGGGAGATCTGAGTCTCCAGCTTCAGTGATTTTTGCAGTTTGTTCCAGTCATTTGCAGCAGAGAACTGGAAGTAAAGGCGGCCAAAGGAAAAATTGGCTTTGGGGGTGACCAGTGAGATTCTCCTGTTGGAGCTTGTGCTATGGGTCGGTGCTGCTATGGTGACCAGTGAGATGAGATAAGGCGGGGCTTTACCTAGCAGAGACTTGTAGATGACCTGGAGCCAGTGGGTTTGGCGACGAGTATGAAGCGAGGGCCAGCCAACGAGAGCATATAGGTTGCAGTGGTGGGTAGTAAATGGGGCTTTTGGATTGGAGATGCTTAATGTGAGTCTGGAAGGAGAGTTTACAGTCTAACCAGACACCTAGGTATTTGTAGTCCACATATTCTAAGTCAGAACCGTCCAGAGTAGTGATGCTGGACGGGCGGACAGGTGCGGGCAGCGATCGGTTGAAGAGCATGCATTTAGTTTTACTTGCATTTAAGAGCAGTTGGAGGCCACGGAAGGAGAGTTGTATGGCATTGAAGCTCATCTGGAGGTTAGTTAACACAGTGTCCAAAGAAGGGCCAGAGGTATAGAGGTATACTATGATATATTTATACAGGTATACTATGACCAATAAGCATACTAAATACTCAATTCATGTCACAAACAGTACAGTTAGTACGAGTATTCGAACACAGCTAAGGCCAAATGAGGAAGTGCAGTCACCTTTTAATCCTGAATGACAATTGTCTTGCCTCATAGAGATAGATAAATCTTCTTAGGGCTGATCGATATGACAACAGCCAGTGAAAGTGCAGGGCGCCAAATTCAAAAGAACAGAAATCTCATAATTAAAATTCCTCAGACATACAAGTATTTCACACCATTTTAAAAATACACTTCTTGTTAATGCCACCACAGTGCCCGATTTCAAATAGGCTTTACGGCGAAAGCACCACAAACGATTATGTTTGGTCAGAGACAAGTCACAGAAAAACACACTCATTTTTCCAGCCAAAGAGAGGAGTCACAAAAATCTGAAATAGAGATAAAATTAATCACTAACCTTTGATGATCTTCATCAGATGACACATAGGACTTCATGTTACACAATACATGTATGTTTTGTTCGATAAAGTTCATATTTATATCAAAAGAATCTCAGTATACTTTGGAGCGTTATGTTCAGTAGTTCCAAAAACATCCGGTGATTTTGCAGAGAGCCACATCAGTTTACAGAAATACTCATAATAAATGTAGATGAAAATAAAATTGTTATGCACAGAATTAAAGATATATTTCTGCTTAATGCAACCGCTGTGTCAGATTTCAAAAAACCTTTACGGACAAAGCAAACCATGCAATAATCTGACTACGGCGCTCAGAGCCCAAACAGGCCAAAAAGAGGTCAACAGAAGTCAGAAATAACATTATAAATATTCACTTACCTTAGATGATCTTCATCTTCATCAATCCCAGGAATCCCAGTTCCACAATAAATGTTTGTTTTGTTCGATCATTTATGTCCAAATAGCTACTTTTGTTAGCGAGTTTTGTAAACAAATCCAATCTCACGAAGCGTGTTCATTAGGAGCAGACGAAATGTCAAAAAGTTATGTTACAGTCCGTAGAAACATGTCAAACGATGTATAGAATCAATCTTTAGGATGTTGTTAAAATACATCTTCAATAATGTTCCAACCGGAGAATTCCTTTGTCTGTAGAATTGCGATGGAACAGAGCTCGCTCTCATGTGAACGAGCGTCACGAGCTCAAGGCATTCTGCCAGACCTCTGACTCATTCCCCTCTCATTCGCCCTCACCTCACAGTAGAAGCATCAAACAAGGTTCTAAAGACGGTTGACATCTAGTGGAAGCCTGTTGACATCTAGGAAGTGCAACATGACCAATATCCCACTGTGTCTTCAATAGGGAATGAGTTGAAAAACGACCAACCTCAGATTTCCCACTTCCTGGTTGGATTTTTTTCTCTGGTTTTTGCCTGCCATATGTGCTCTGTTCTACTCACAGACATCATTCAAACGGTTTTAGAACCTTCAGAGGGTTTTCTATCCAAATATACTAATAATATGCATATCTTAGCTTCTGGGACTGAGTAGCAGGCAGTTTACTCTGGGCACCTCTGGACAAGAAGATAATAAGAAGCCATAAGAAGATAAAAGACTCATCTATGTATCTGTGCCAATATAGTGTCTGTGACAGCATGGGCAGTGCCATTGAGGCTATCTTCACATTAAAGTAGTAACATTTCTTCTTCACAATTGTCTGAGCCCTTCTGATGACCCGATTGGACATGACTTCAACAGGGTCACCAGTAGGGCTCAGCCAAATGAAGTTGGTAGTCCCACCCAGTTGACTACATTCAAATTGTGAAAGTGCATGAAATGCAGCATTTTGGCCATTAGAGGCCAATATCTTTCTCTCTGTCTGGGCTACAATTGTAGACGGTTGGGTAATTATGCTTTTCACCTGTGAAAGGCTGTTGTGCTGCTAATGAGGGAGTTCTATTAACCTGAGCCGAGGTGCACCGGTCCATGGCCCCTGACATGAATGGATAAAAGCGGTGAGGGCGGAGCACCCTTCTAAAATTGAACAGTAGCCTTACATTTAGGTGTTTGTCCTAACACTACACAGCTGATTCAGATTAACAAAGCTGGATGATTATTTGAATCAGCTTTGTAGGGCTAGGGGAATAAAAAGAAAATGTGCAGCCCTTTGGGGTTCAGGTGACTGAGTGTGGGAAGCCTTTGTCATAGGGTAAAAGTTGCATACCCCTGGGCTGTAGGCTGCACACTTTGGGTCAAATATCAGGTTCTGTAGCTGGGTATTTTATCAGAACAAATCTGTTCTACAATGATTATTTTCCTTAGCTCAGGGTAAGTAGTAGCAGGCCTAGGAGAGTCTTATGCGACGCAAACATTTGAGTTGTGTTCTTCCTCCTTTTAATCATAATAATTTGTCAAATGCCTTACAGGTTGTTTTGCCTATTGATGGCAGCTGTGGGCATACAAGCACAACAGACACCTATAAGTATGCATTTTGCACCTTGCAAATTTAAGCACTAAGTGTTTGACATATTTAAAATATGTTTTTTTTAACTAACCTTTCCTATTCCAGATGACCTCAACGCTGAATGCCTTGGTAACGTTATTCGTTTGAGTGTCGCTCCTCTTTTTGAAGAGGTTGACGCTGTCTTCAGTGAGTTTGCCTCTTATGATTCTCTTTCTCTCCTTTCATAATTCATGGCTTGATATTGCTTGTCATCTATTGTGTTCACACCATCTCCATCCCTTCCAGATGACACACAGATCATAAACCTGACGCCTGGCCTTGCTACTCAGTGTGGATTCAGCTTTAAATTTGACCCCATGGGGAATGCCATGTTTTTTGCTTCTCTTCAAAACTGCTTTTCCCAAAACATGGTAACCCTAAGAACTGTAGTGTTTGCTTGTACTTCAAATGGACAGTTTGCCTTTCAGTGTCACTGCATTTGCAACTCGTACTGTAGCAATGTCATTTTATTTACCTTTGACATGGAGTCATGCTGAGACCAGGCTCTTTTACAGATGAGCCCTGTCTACACAAAGATACAAGTCTATATTTGCATCACTAGATGGAAAAATGAAATAACTGAACCCATTCTTCAGTAAAAAGGTCCTCAATAAGCCTGAGTTGCCGAAGTCCGGTTCCAGAAACATTGAAGCAGTTTTACTTAACTCTGTGGATATCAAAAGGATCTCCATTGTTAGCCACCCCTTGGTCTGGTATCTCTTACCTCTAAGTTAACGATGACGTAAGGTACAGCAGAAGTTTATGGAGGGCTTTCAGAGGGCCAGCCAACTTTCTGATACAGACTGCAGTGATGTGAACTATTGAGCTCTACTCCTGTAGTGTGGCTTCAATACAGTGGCAGCTGCATTCATATAGCCAATTTTGCCACAGTCTATAACTTGCATGAATGTCACCTGAATTAGTTTTTTTGCTATATAATGAAGGCTTTTTTCCCTTCCCCCTTCATTTTAGGATGATAAGATGTTCAGCTTGGTCATGCAGTTCAGGCTGCCAGGAAACCACATGACTGAAGACCCTGTTTATAGAGTGGGCAAAACCTGTAGCTACACCCCCTGGACCTCCCGAGAGATTCTGTGCGACCGCAACTACATGGAGGCAAGTGAGCAGAGCATGCCCCAATGGACATGTTTACAGTCCCGCTTGTCGTACTGCCTGTATAAATGATCTGTCTAGAGCTACAACTGTCCAGTGTTTCATTTCTTCTGCGACACAACGTAGAGGTCTTGACTCTAGGTCTTGATCTCAATTCCACTCGCGTCTTCAAAATGCACATAGGAGAACTTTAGAGGTGAGGAATTTTGGCCTATTCTCAATGCATTTAAGGAGGCGAGTGGACAGATTTCTGAACTGGCCCTTGATTTCCTCTTGTATGGGAGGGAGAAAATGCATAGGGAATAATGGCCTTTCTTCTCTAGGTGTCTGTCAGAAGGACTCTTCCAGACATCCAAACCATCCCCAAACAGCCCACTGGGGGCCCGAAAGCAAGGAGCGGCAACTTCCGGAGGGGAGCTGAGGTTTATATATTTCAGTTTCTGTAATTTCACTACAAATGACAGGATGGCGCTAAACAATGTGCGTTTGACAATTTTGTTTAATTCATGTTTCCATTTCCTGAGACAGGCTGTTGCTTCAGGATACAAAATGACAGCAGTCGTCTTTAGTCCTAGCAAGAATGTCATGAATGTGGATGAGGTCCAAAGGAAGGGCTATGCAATAGCCAACACTCCCACACGGCTGGTGTTAAGAAGCCCTCATAATGCAGAGGAGACATACCTCCAGAATGTAAGCTGACCAGTAGAGCAAACATTTGGAAACGGTGGCCCTACCTGAACTCTGCAACATATTGTTAATACCGGTGTGTCCTACTGAACAGGTAGCTGGGGTTCCGATGCGGGTGCTCTCAACCTCAACCTTCTTTGAGCAGAAGTGGCTGGTTACTCGAGTAGATGCCACGGCTGTTTGTCCAACACCAGGTTGAGTGTGAAATAATTTAAGATCCTATAAGCCCAGTTCTTAATTGGCTCCAGACAAGACATTCATGTAGTGTTCAGTTGGGAAAATGTTTTGGTGAACTTTTTCCAAATAATGGCACAGTTTTCAGTTGCAAAATGTTCTGTTTTGATGTGCACTTGGCTTCTTGTGTCACTGCAGAGGCAGTGGCCTTTACTCCAGAAGTGATCACCTGGTACATGCCCAAGCACATAGACCCACTTTTCTCCTCTGATGCCTTCACCATGTTGGAGGTGTACATGGGAATTGACGCTAAGAGGCTGGACACTGAGGAAATGGCTGCCAGAAACTACTCGGTTTTAGTCACAGAGGCTCATATTATTGTTGAAATTCCGGTGGGGGCGGTTGGCGGCTACTTCAAGGTCAGCATTGGATGAGTAAAATGTTCCTGTCTTATTTGTAGAGCCCTTTATACTATAGCAGTTGTCAGTGCTTTGCAGTAACCCTTTGCCATCTCTCATGGGTAAACTCCTAGAAACGTTGTCTTGTGTAAAACGTTTCTTATTGAGCAATTGTTTGCTTAACCAGGCTAATATACAATGGTTTGCAAAATGTGAGAATTTTGCATAAAATTACACTTAAACATACTCTACCTCTTGTCTTTGCAGTTTGTCCTTTAGCCGCTTGAAATTTCAGACCAAATATCCACACTAAAGTATTGTTTACCTGACTTTTTAGGGAGGCGGTAGCTTTGCCACTGTCAACTGAATGCAAGCAACACTCGGCTGCTGTTTACATATTGCGCAAGTGTTTACTTTGCGTGTCAGTTGCTTTGAAAATGCAAGTTGACAACCATACACCTACCAGCTTTCTAAAGTCTGGTAACCAATACTTTCCTTTGGATATTGTGTCTTAAATTACGAGCGGCAAAAAGACAAGTGGTAGAATAATTGTATTTAACATTCTGGCTTATAAGGAACATTTACCTGTTTTTGCACTCAAATTGTGTATTACAGCCTGACTGCATCACTCGTCTCCCTTACAGAGCCATATTCAGGATGACCAGTACTTTGTCACTTACACCATTGAGCCCATGCTTGAGTTGCTGTGGATCGAGGAGGTCGCACACGAGAACACCAGCTATAAAGTCCTCTTCCCTATCACAACACCTCCGATGGCCAGGCCTCCACAAGTTCGCAACTGTGAGTCTGGTTTAGTTAAATGGCGCCTATGGTAATTTGGGATGCCTGGGTTGTTCATTAGGCACAAAACAGAAAATGTACTGAAACAGGGAGGCAATACCTGGACTTACCCAATAACAAATGTCAATTTTCAACTTCCATTGTACCGCATTTCAAAATGTTTTCCTTTGTTTGCCAATGAACAGACACGCCCTTAGACACAGTTCCTGAGCAGGCAGTGTTTGTGCTTGAGTTGGGGACCTTCAACCTTGATGTGGAGCTGCTGAACATCACCTTTCCCACCATGGTGCTAACTGTTGCAGAGTGCAACGCCAGGGGCTTCAATGTTCAAGAGCAGAGATCCCCGGACAACACCTTGAAGACCTTCAGGATGGAGGTGCCCTTCTCAGACCCGGTGGTCTTTAAGGAGGTGTGTTTCTGTTAAATGCAAAGCCACACGCAGTGATTTGTTCATGCCCTAATAAGTGGGCCACCAACAAAATATAAATAATGGCACAAATGTACTTTGTATCCCTCATTTACTCAAGTGTTGTTTTAATAGTCCCCATATGTACTTAGTTGTCACTTGATGTTGAATAGAGTTCTGTTGCAACAATAATGCTGACCAATGCTTTTAACTTCACTACAGAGAAGGGCGGAACAAGGTGTCACAACCTTCACTCTTCAGCTGATCTACGGCCTGGTCATCTTTCCAGAGTACGCTCCTTTCTCTCACTCTGCCGTTGTGGACGCTGTACTGCTGGACATTGGTATGCCTCTGGACTACGCCAAACTACTGTTGAATGGTTTCCTCTCGTTAATGATTGCCCTGAAAGGAAATTGGCAGTGAAAGACCAACTAGCCATACTGTAGGGTTTTCCTATGCGGTCTTTCTACAGAGAATGTTAAGCTTTAGAGTATTTGGACCCAGTTTCCCTGTTCCTGATTTGCCAGGATCGTGTTTATTCAGTCCCACCGTAGCAAAACATTTTGCAATCTAAACAAGGGTTTCTTCTTGGACAAGTTCAAGTAGTACCTTCCTGTTTTTTGTGCTTAATTAATGAACACAACCCTGTTTGTCCTTGTAGTGCCACCCTCAGTCACTGGCAACTGTGATCAGGAGAACTTCCACATCACTGTGGACTACAGGAACCAAGAGCCCTTTTTTGTGGTCTTGGTTGGCAAGCGGCTGCTTAACCATGAGTTTGCTCAACAGTATTTAACAGAGGGCGACACAGACTTCACCATCACGTTGCCCTTCTCTTCGCCGGACGCAGTGTTTGAGGTACGACGCTCTCCCAAAACATGTTAACCTAAATTGCTGCAGCTAGCTTCGCTTTCCTTACCCTGTATACATGCATACAATATTGGACTAATGAACTCTCCCATTGGTTCCCAGTCGGTTCACTCGTCCTCTGTCAGGAGCAGACTGGATGTGGCTCTGTTGAATCCTTACAACAACATGACCATCAAATACTTTTCCCTGGCTTGCAGCTTCCTCAAAACGCTGACTGGTTGGTTCTCAAACAATTACTTACGATAAATTGTCGTTTAACATGGTTACCAAACCTGGGTTCCTTGCAAATACCGTGAGTCTAAATGGTAGTGCCAGATGGGCATGGTTTGCATTTTTGGTGCTATTCCATTGGTTCAAGCTCAATTAGTGTAACAAATACAGAACCCAGGTCTGATGGCTACCTGTCTTTTGCTCCCCCACCTCCAAGAGTGTTTCTCTAACGGAACGATGACTGCGCTGGCGGTGAAGGTGGATTCTGTTCCCGGTCTGAACCCCGGTCAGCTGACCCTGAGCGACCCCGCCTGTGGTCCCACCTACAGTGACGATCGCTTCGCCTACTTCCACTTCACTGTGAACTCCTGTGGCACCACCAGGAAGGTAAAATGACTATTACCCTGAGGTGATGGGTACTGTGTATTTACGGACTGTTTGCTTCTGCAGGCTGTAATAAGCAATTCCCCTCTACTACATAGTTTATCAACAATGTCATGCTGTATGAGAACGAAATCTCCTTGCCAGATGAACTTGAGGTGAAGCTGAATGCCACGACGTCTTCAGAGGAGGAATATCAGTAAGTGCATTACGCATCACAATTGTAGCTATTGGCTTTCATAAGGTTTATTTTTCTTCATCCATTGCTCAATACTTTGTATACAGGGAAAATGTGCCTCTACTACCAGTGTCCACTCCACTGCTTGACGTTTCCCCTATTGAAGTTGCTTACATCCCTCTTTAGGTTAAAGGTTTCCTGCTCCTATGTGGCCAACATCACTCGCACATTGGCCTTCCTGACCAGGCCGCGTGACAACGAGCCTTTTGCCGAGACTGGGACGGGTCGACTAATGGTCAGAATGAGACTCGCTCAGGGTAAGCGTGCACAAATTCAGAATTTCAACTTGACCCCTAGCCTCTAAAAGAATCTTGGAAGGTCTCCTTTACAAAACCATTCCCAAAAATGTAAGCCTTGTGATATATTACTCTTGCGTTCTGAGATCTACAGGTGTGGCTATGTAGTAACGGTGAGGAGCTGATTTGGGAATTTGTCAGAAGCCTCTAGTGGGGGATAGTGTTGGCTATAAATGGCTTGTGTTCATTGGGGCACAACAGGATATGATAAACGAGCATTTCTTAATGGACAAGTTCCGATGGTGCCCACTGACCACGACCCCCGGTTGTCTTGTTCTGTGTTCCAGACGCCTCGTATAACACGTTCCACCAGGAGGAGGACTATCCAGTGGTGAGGTACCTGAGACAGCCTCTGCACTTTGAGGTGGAGCTGACCACGTCCTCTGATCCCAAGGTAGCGCTGGTGCTTGACCACTGCTGGGCCACCCTCAACGAGGACCGCGACTCCCGACCCCGGTGGAATCTCATCATTAATGGGTAACATGTTGTTTTTGGGCCTAAACAAGTGTTATTCCACAGGTGTGGTTCCTGAGTAATTAGCAACCTATCATGCTTGGCAGGCCATTTACTTTGGCTACCGTGGCTATGCCCCCATCCATAGGTCGAGTGGTCACAATGCTTAAAAACGATGTGAGCCATGTGCGGTCTGTCACCAGATCTCCACCCAATTTCACACTTATGGGAGATTCTGGCGCGTATGATCACATGCTTGTTATCACTGAGTGGTCCCTGCAGCGTATCATTGGAACGTATGCTGCATCAAACGACTCTAAACCGCGTTGTCTGAAAAGCATCTAAACAATGTTTGTGTTGAGAAATAAAGGTCTTCACAACTTTATTCCAGCTTTGCTTGTAAAATATATCAATGTTAACGTTATCATCTAGTCTAAATAACAGGTTGACTTGTTTTACAGTATGATGCGGTACAAGGGAGCCATGTAAATCTAGTATAGAAAGTATGGCAGCCATGTTTGTCAAGCAAGAACTCCTAGAATGCTGTTCACTGCGACCCGTTGCCTGAGATCTTAACTTAGTTTGGCCACTTCAGCATGTGTACGCCGTAACAAGTACAAACATTATCACATGACAAGTAGTTTACAGGTAACTATACAAAACGCCAATTGTTGTCACCTCCCCAAATACAACCGTAGCACGAAAGCTAAGATATAGCACAATCCATTATTGGGGGCTAAGTCCTTGGGGGAAGGTATTGTGAAGAGGATGATGCAGGAAATATTACTAAGATCTGGGAATTTATCAACAATAAATGGTGAGGCAGTTTTTCTAAGCTATATACCCCTGGAAAGGGGGGGTCTGATCTGGCAACCCTGAGGTAGTTTACACTCTGATGCCGTGTTCAAATCAACTGACGACTTCAGTGCATTCAAGACAATGAGGTTACTCCAGTTGAGATCACCATAAGTCTGACAGACGCTTACGTGATAACCCGACTGCATTGTATGGTGTTAGCTTATATTCAGTACCACCTTCAAGTGTTTTACACACGTGTCCATTACAATCTAGGCAAGAATCAGAAAGCATGAATAAAACGCTAAGCACATTATACTTACGGTACGATGCAGTAGAAACGACAACACGTGACACAGAAAATAAGGCACTTTGATAGGAATACACGCATGTCCACAGTTATTTGTGAGGAAGGCAATAAATGTGCAAGGACTGTATACTTGATCTGGGGAAGTGCTTGGGCTTTCTTTTGAAGGAAAGTTTGTCCGGCTCATTAAATTCTCAAATCTAAATGGTCTGCAACCGTGAAATGGGCTACTTTTGTGAATGAATGAGGCAAAATTAGAAGTTGAAACGGCTTCTAGAAAATTAGCAGGTAGTGTGCCTTGGTCTGAGGTCAGCGCGGGTTAAATGTCCACATGTTGGAACGGTGAGTGCATTCTGACATCACGCGCATGAAATCAACTCCCACTGGGGCGACTGTTAAGATATTTGGAACTTGTGTGTGTGAAAAGGTTAATGTTGGCATTACCTACACCTTTTTACTCAATGTTATCCTTTTGGTTTGCTACAGTTCAGTGTTGTGCCAAGCTGATGGTCAGTCAAATGGAAATCAAGAGCGGCTGGCAAGCTTGGCTTGCCTTTCCGATTGGTTACATAAAACTGCTCTTAACACTGACTGAATAGTTGTTGGTTTTGGGTTGAATTCAGGCACAAGTGACCTCTTGTATTTAAAACAGTTATTGCACTAAACCTAAAGGATTGTTCAGATGCCTGTGCAGCATGGATGTTTGAAACTGAATAGGATCAGTTGACAGGATCCCCAGAAGTTGATGCCGCTTTCAATGGAATTTCCTGTCCTAGAGAATGCGCTAATTGGGAGTTGCTAAACATGAACAAATACCACGGTCAAGTGTAGCAGCATCTTGCTAACCTTATTTAGCTAGCTAATGTTCATATTTAAAAAAATGTTACTACATTTTTTATTTGGGTGAGCACTTTGCCACAGATGGACATGCTGGCCTAATTTTATCTCAAGAATTTAAATTGGGTTACTATAGAAAGATGACTTATTTTTCCTACATTGTAATGGGCTACAATGACTTATGATTATGCACGCTGCAAATGACACTTTATTTTACGGGTGCCTTTTCAGTATCTGGCTGCATGTTACACCAAGCAGTGTAGTGAAGCAACTTTATTGGTCAAAACCATTCATTTGGGGGATCGGGTTTGCTATGAAATCATGCAATTTGACCATTTTTATGAATTGGTATCAACCTAAGTTTGGCCATGTGGACACGGCGTAACTTCGCAGCTGTTTATTAAATCAGCAATGTCATAGCAGTTTAAAAAAAACAGGCTGAAATGTTTTGTATATCATAGGAAAAGACAACATTCACATGGCTGTGCACAAAATGGGTAGTTCAGATTTGTCACTTCAGCTACAACTATATCGTTGTGCAAAATCCTTACCATCGTCTGTCAGCTCAAGTGATTTGTACTGGTGTAGGTGTTTCTCTTAATATAACATCTTCAGCTTTCACAAATTCCTTTTTGCTAATATCTGGCAGTTAAACGGTAAAGGATAAACCTCCCAAAGATGCAAATAAAAAAGTAGGCCTAAACTGTCAATGCGTAGGTTACTTTGTATAGTAGAGCTGCGCCCTTCACAGAAGTCCTCCGTGTGACTCCGATGCCGTGGGTGTAGAATTTATTTTGTGTGACCAATTTTTCTCCAACAGCGGAAGAATTGCTCTGGCGCATTGCATGAAGTTCTTGTTTAAAATGAAGTACTTGTGTTGATGATACCGACTGTCTCTTCGGCAACTTTGGTTAAACCACGATCAATATTCTGGTCAGACTACAGGCGACCTTTCTGGATCATTTAGAATTAAGAACCATTTAGAGGGACATCTCACCTCATGTCAATGGAATTGAATATACATGTTAGACCAAAATAAATATTGTTGACGGAAAGCCCAATTTCTGTTCTTTAAAATAAAAACGTAGGATTTGGGGTGCCGAGGAAGCGGTTTTAAAGTTACCGTCTCCCGACGTAAACTCTAGATGGTAGAAATCTATTAAATTGATAGTCAACTTATTAACTTTACATCGTATCCTCCTTGCAGCTGCAAAAACCCCAGCCTTATGATTCAGTACTATACAAGTTGGTTTAATTGAATTACTAGCTAACTAAATAACACAGGCTAAACACACAGGTGACACAATGACAGCTTGTTACAAGGTTTCTCTTCACACCCCCCACCGTTCCGTAAGGGACACTTATCATTGATACATTTTTGAACACACGAACCGGCACCAGCTTGGAGTAAAAGCATGAATGTATTTGTGGGATGCCGCCGTGGAAAGGTAGGTGGTTGGTCTTCTCTCTGATTGGCTACATGAGGTCACAATGTCGTCGTTGTCCGTGGCTCCAATGTCTAGTCTTGAACAGAACTACAGGATGGATTTTCCTTTCACACGTTCTGGAAGATAGGCTAATCAACCCTGTCGCTGATTCCTCAGTGGGTGATGAGTAGGATGGTTTGGATGTGGTAGCAGAATGGTCCCACTTAAGTTCATTTTCTAGGTTAGGAAAGTTCCAAACGTCTAGCTTGCGCCTCACGGTTTTCTGGTCTAATGTTAATTTCTGTTACCATTCCTTTTATGCACTCAGAGATTAGCTATAGAAAATGAATGTCATATTGGTTTTTATTTTGTGATTTTTACTAGAAACGCGCTTACTCTACAGGTAGGACGTCTCTAGCCTTTACATTGTATATGAAATATGTCTTGAAAAAACAAAGGTGATTGTTGTTGGGTAAAGCCTGTTAGCAAAAACATTCCTTTAGTTCATACTGGAGGGGGAGAACCCACTTCTGCTGTAAATTGATCTGATCCTCACAGGACAGTCATGACACCACCACAAGACTTCGTACACAAGGCGGTTGGGGTTTGCAGCGTTTTCTTGTTCATAACTTAGTCCCTCTCTCTACACTGGCAGCTGTGAGAACCCCGAGGATCCATACCGTGTGGTCTTCCACCCGGTAGAAGTTGACGCCAGGGTCCGCTTCCCCCCTCACGTCAAACGCTTTGAGGCCTTTATGTTTTCCTTCGCCGGTGATGCGGTTGAGCCGAGTGGCCAGGTAACAAAGTTCACCCAACAATCTTTATTCTTTAATTTTGTGAGTGGCAATCATCCCTTTAAAAAAAACTGACACCATCAAATCTTTGATTCCTAGGTCTTTGTCCATTGTGATGTGGTCATCTGTGATGCCAGTAGTCCCACTGGCGGCCCCTGTAGTGGACAATGTGTGAATCAGGACAACCTGAAAAGAGGTAGGTCTTGTTTTATGCTTTTCAGACCCTGGCAGACCATAACTGAACTAATAGGTTCGCTCTCTCTCAACAGGTCAACGACATGTCAAAGACCTCTTTGAGGAGCGTCATGTATATGTTTCTTCTGGATACATTCTTTGGGTGTAATGTATTGTTCTAACATGTCAAATAAAGTGTTCTATATAAAACAATCCTAACCGTTGGAGCTACCTTAACACCATGTCGTAGGCTTGTCATCTGACATGTATCAATCAAGCCTTTTGTAAGCATGGAACTCTGAACCATCCACCGGAGGGAGATAAGTGTTGCGCAACTATTTCCCATCTAGGACAAACAATGGGTGACGAAACAAAAGCTTTCCATTGTCCAGTAGGATGAACTGACTCAATGTTATAGCAGATGGTGGTTTGCCAAAGTGAAACCAGCAGGGCTGTGGTTGGATGCAGTGTTGGTAATTTTCAACTGAAATTACAACTTTCCTTGATACCTCTCACTAGCTTGGTTTCCATCCAAATATGGACATTTCTTCTTCAATGATATGCATGTCAATCTCATGGCTCAAATGGGAAGAGCATGACTTCATCGCTACTTGTTTGTGTAAGAAGTGTTGACAAGCTGAATGTACCGAGCTGTCTGTTTTAAACTCGCGCACAGCTCAGACACCCATGCATTCCCCAAGTCCGAACTACGAAGGTAGAGCCATGAATACGTTGCAATCTATTCCGCATCAGGACTAGATTTCAACACACACCGTACGGAACAGCGGGGACTGAAGACACTCCTTAAAGTTGCGAGCTTGCACCGCGGAACGGTTTCATTGCTCCAGACCACCACAAGGGGGAGTTTGCGCAATCATTATGCATTTGGGTCCCAAGGCTTTGGGATGACCAAGACTAATTTTGACACGAGCCACCCTTGCCTTGTGGCGCTCAACGAAGATTGCTGACAAAACAGATGGAAGTTGTCTTAACGAGTCAAGCAAATGTACAATTTGAGAGGAATGTGATAATGTAGAGACGTGGCTATATATATTTTTTTTTGTCCAAGTTAAATTACAAAAATCTCTATTTAGCAAGGTCAGACGAGCTAGTGTTAGAATGAATTTGTCTTTCAGGGACTCCTGAGAACCAACAAACCAGGATGTTGTCTTGTGAAACAGTGGCTGTAAAGCATTGACTGCACAATTGTAAACTTGCCTTGTAATGCAGCTAAAGTAACATGGCTAGCTATTTACTTGCTTGAGTCGGATTAAAAATAACTGTTGCCGCTCTGGGTATGGACCCTAAAACGTAGTTCTGAACTAATATTCATATCAATCAATGACCCTGAAGTCAATGGCATTAATGAAGCCTAGAGTAGAATATACCTTTATTGTGCCAAGGATGCAAGACCTATATACACATGTATTTTAGTTAATACCACGTATGAGATTCCCATCTTGTAGCCTGTATTGAATATATTCACCGATCATGTACTCTTCCTTGGCAAATAAAGGTGTGGTTCTGGTATGACAGACACTTTCAGTCATATCAAACGATGCGGTGTCTGTATATTACAATTATACACTTCAGTGTTTACTGCTCCTGGGATATCAATGATTACACATTGTAACTATATAATAGACTAAACATGATTGATTTGTAATTCATATATACAGGGAAAAAACGTATGCATATCTAACTCCATTAATCTGAGGACAGGATAGTATTTCAACCAGTGGAGAATGTGAAACGCTTTATTGAAGTGCATTTTATTTATAATATTATACGAGTTCAATCTTGGGCGGGCAGGTGGGTAGAGCGTTGGACTAGTAACCAGAAGGTTGCAAGATCAAATCCCTGAGCCGAGAAGGTAAAATCTGCCCCTGAACAAGGCAGTTCCTAGGCTGTCATTCTTATCTGACATGCCTAGTTAAAGGGTAACTACACCCCAAAATCTGTCTTATTTGGTTTCCTGCTAGGGTTTAAACGTTGTCGTGGACATAGAAATATAACATGATTGGAATGTTCTATTAAAAAGGTGTACATTTTAGAGAGCGAAAACCTATAGATGCAGGGACAAACGGTCAACGTGTTACGGTTTTCTAGGTGTGAAGGAGAGTCGGACCAAACTGCAGCGTGTCGATTTCGATCCATGTTTAATGAACTACGTACAACACGAATAAACACAAAACAAAGACCGTAACGAAAACCGAAACAGCCTATACTGGTGCAAACTAACATAGTATCCTCTAAGGACAATCACCCACGACAAACTCAAAGAATATGGCTGCCTAAATATGGTTCCCAATCAGAGACAACGATAAGCACCTGCCTCTAATTGAGAACCACTCCAGACAGCCATAGACCTTGCTAGTTAACCCCACTACCTACAATCCCAAAAACATACACACCAAAACCCCAAGACAAACACACCACAATACAAAAACTCCATGCCACACCCTGGCCTGACCCAATACATGAAGAAAAACACAGAATACTTAGACCAGGGCGTGACACATGGAGACTTACCCAGAAAGACTCACAGCTTTAATCGCTGCCAAAGGTGATTCTAACATGTATTGTGAATACTTATGTAAATTAGATATTTCTGTATTTCATTTTCAATACATTTGAGAATTTTTTTTTTGAACATGTTTTCACTTTGTCATTATGGGGTATTGTCTGCAGTTGGTTGAGAACATTTTTAAACTATAATTTAATCCATTTGGAACTCAGGCTGTAAGAAAACAAAATGAGGAATAAGTTAAGGGGTATGAACATCTTCTGAAGGCACTGTATATCTGCAAGAAAGTGATAAATGAGCGACTCTTTGAAAGGGGGTCATATATACATTGCCTTATAAAAAGTTTAAAAAGCTATCATGCTATAATCGGCATTGTTTCTCAGACCAAATCTTCATTCTGGTTTAAACAAAGCAATCTGATCATGCTCCAGTAATTACACGCTACAGGGAATTTAAAAAAAATGGCTTCTGCAAAGCACATCCATACGTCCAATCAACATCCACACATTGATTTCATTCTTCGGGTCTTTATTCAAACACAAACATACTTGGAATAAAATGCTGTTTCAGTATCTTGTTTCAGGTTGTGCAATGTTCAAAAGTGTGTGAGAGTTTAGCATTAATGTGTGTGGGGTCAAGTTTGGACGGTCGTACATATGCAAATAGGCAATATTGTAAATTTCAGGACCATGGACAGCAGCAATATCGGCATAGCGATATCTGTCATTCAGCACCACATGACAGTAGAAAGCGGCCATCTCATGTGAAGTTGGCACTGGGGAAATCCCATGTAATGAGAAACGAGGCCTAGGAGGCAAAAAGACTGAAGGAGAAGACTCCCACAAGAACTCTATGCTAAACTGTTCTGCCACATTCATTTCAAATGTTACATCTTTCGATTTGTAAATAATAGGGAATACATCTGCAAATAATTTAAACTAATTATTCAAACTACACTGTACAACTTTGTGTGTCTGTGCATCATAGGTACAACAGTAAGCAATTCCGTTCTCAAATGTCTGTTTATTGTGAGAAACAACATGAAAAACACCTGTTAGATCATTACAATGCAGACTGTCGTGCATTTTTACTATTACCAACAAGACAACGAAGTGATACGTGTCATGGAGACTAAAAACGGATACTTTCCAAACACCAAAAGTTCCTACGCTGAGCAATATTGTTTACTACACTATTATTCATACAATCCAAGTCATACGTTTATTGTCATTCATACTCTTATTTTTAACCGAATATCATTGCAAAAGTGTTCATTGTGTCAATTCAGAGCTCGGAAATATTGGAATAATGTGATTAAGGGGACTGACACTCAAGGCACACAACAGGATAACACAACAGGATAACACAACAACCACATTTTCAATTGACAATCATTGCTTTAAATGGATGTGGTCGATTGTTTATATATGCCTACACAAATCTATGTATTTAACTTGTAAACCAAGGTTGGATTAGTTGGTCTGTTCTAATTGCAGCATATTGGACGACTCCACCATCATTGATCATTCGCGACTTTAAGTCATTCCTGTTATCTCTAGAGCATCCCGTATATATATAGCGCCGCATTACTTCCCCATCTTACCATGGATAGGGTTTGGTGCATTCCGGAGCTCATTTATGGTCCCACAAAGGTAATCTTTAGGAGAAATTCATTTTAGCATACTGTAAATGCCTGTGCATAATGTGCATAACATAGCATAATAATTTTCATTATCTTCCAAGGAATTCTGTAGAAGCAGCCTTTATTTTCAGACTCTGCAGGCCTGCTGGGAGGAAACATATTACAATAAGCAGGTAAGATTCATCCCACAAAAACATAAACAACAGAAAGAGAGTTGTATTTCAAGACAATTTAGAGAAGGTGGTCATGAGAGTTCTTAATATCACTTGCAAATTGTGAGGCATGAGCAGTTGTGAAATGTTGCGAGAGGCCCTTCTGAAAGAACATGATATGAATGAACATACAATATACTTTAAAAAAAGTATTGTAAGGCTTGAGACAATTAAGACATGGATTATGTATGTGTGCCATTCAGAGGGTGAATGGGCAAGACAAAATATTTACATGCCTTTCAACGGGGCATGGTAGTAGGTGCCAGGGGTACCTGTTTATGTCAAGAACTGCAACGCTGCTGGGTTTTTTACGCTCAACAGTTTCCCGTGTGTATCAAGAATGGTCCACCACTCAAAAGACATACAGCCAACTTGACACAACTGTGGGAAGCATTGGAGTCAACATGGGCCAGCATTGTACACTTCAGTACATTAATAGTATTGGTACTGTGTTCTTGCCGTAACCTGTAAAGCTGGCGCAGCCTGCGAGGCAGTGGGAGGTGTAGGTGATGCCGTTGTCTGAACACACAGGGTCCCACTCCCCAGCCAAGCAGTAGCAGTCTCTGTTACACTCTGACAACAGGCTGCCATCGTACACCAGGGGACCTGGGGGACAGAGAAAATGGCTGGTAATAATGATGTTTAAATAATTGTTGCTGAACTATCATTGACACAGGCACAGTGACAAAACAGCCAGGAATCCTGGCTCTGTAACAACCATACTGTATATTCCCACAAGTGGGAGCCCCGGCACAAGCCCATGTGTGTTTTGGTCTAGCTCTCCCTCATATTCCACTGATCAAAACGTTTGTTTTTATCAACCCACCAACCAACCAATCAGATGTCATATTTACTCGTTGTAGGACACAGACCAGCCACCTGAACGTTGTCACACTTAGTGCCAGACTGCAGAGGGAGGAGGAGGTAGGCCATGAAGGAGGTGACGAAAGACAGCTGGGCTCCAGACACAACGCCAAGCTATACCTCTTCATCAGTAGACCTCCCAGGAATATCCCCACTGCACCCACAGGCAGGTTCAACTCACCTGGAAAAGTTATACTCACACGTCTTTAGTGCTACCAGTGTGCTGGAGTTTCATTTCCACTCATGTTCAACAAACCTACAGGGGATGGGAGAGAACAAAAAAAGTGTATTTAATGCCATTCAACATCAGTGCTGACAGGAGGGAACATTTCAGTTGGAGCATGTCCAGGTTTCTATGGCTTCGTTGAGACAGGCAGCCCAATTCAGTCATTGTTTTGAGTAATTGTTGTAACTTTAATGTGTTCCAGTTTAAGTTAATTCATTGAGCTGTAATTAAAGATATTTCTTTACAGTTATTTACATATGTAATTGTATTGGTTAGTATTGAATTACGCTTTTGACTGCAAGTCCCAGAATGCCTTGCGACAGGAACGGGAGTGAGAACGCGCCAGTTATGTGCAGGTGCAAAGTGATTAAGCTGACCTTTCCGCTAGCATCTTACCTGCATTGCTCTGTAGAATCTAAAGTTCTTAAATGTAACGTGAACAAGTAATATTACTAAAATATGCGTTCATATCCACCCGGAAGTCCCGAGTCATTACTTTGAAGACAGTTATTCTAAAAGTAATTGCTCTTTTGACCAATCAGATATGCTCTGAAAAAGAGCTGATCTGAATTACGTGATAATTTCCCATCATTATTGAACAGGCTAGTGGGTCTCCAGTTGTCTATATAAAGAGTATCCTTATTAAGTTTGGGAATCAAAGTAATTACACCTTGTTTTAAGGATGCCAGGAACTCCCCATTTTCTATTGATTCTTGAAACATAGCAAGAATGAAAGGAATCAATTTATCATTGAATGCTTTATAAAACTCGCTTATTAAACCATCATTTCCAGGGGACCTATTGTCCTTAAGGCTTTTAATACAGTCTTTTATCTCAATTTCAGATAACTCATCATCACAAAAATCCCTGAAATCATTATCTATCTTAGCAATGTTTGCAACACGTCATGCTCTTATCAACTGAGCTACGAAGGAGCACGTCGAAGTCACTAGAATGATGACAAGCCATTTTAACGGATTCTAAAGGGAATCAGAATTCCAAACTAATTTCTATGGCAACACAGTTGTCAATTTTGTAAACAATCATTTTCGAACGTGTGTTGCCAAGAGACATCTAACTGACGTTCTATGGAACGTTTTCTGTGCGAAAACAAAATTTTGCTGCTGACAACAAACTTGTTTGATTTTTGAGACCTGAGAACAATCGACTGGAAAATGCCTGGGTGCTTTTCAAGACTGGCGGAGAGAGTGCGTGGACGTCGGCGGCCTACTGCGTCGACAGGTTGTTCAAATTCATTTGTGGCTTGTTTTTCTTGTCTTTTTCTGTTTTGCAGGGTTCGTGATCGTCGACAGCGACAGCGACTTCGAAGAGGGTATGTGGAGTTTACAACTCTTCTTTGACTACATTTAACAATGTCATTATAATTTGCGAAATGTTGTTGTGTATTTCTATCATTCAGACTTGGCAAAAATGCTTGTGCTCGAGATGTTGTAGCTTGCTAGGTAACATTAACTTTAGTAACTGTTGCTAAGCAATCAACTTTTGCTACCTAGCTAGCTAGTATTAGAAATCTTGCTATTTTTTTTAATGTCCTAACAATAGTTTATTTTATATTCCAATGTTCCTAATTTTAGAAACAACTGTCCTGGATGAGGTCCAGTTGGATGTGCCATTGGATGATGTGCCAGATGTTCCACAGCTGCCAGTCCTCCTTGATGTCCAGAATGCTGCTATCATCCTTGAGGATGTGTCAGATGTGCAGACTATCCTTGAGGTACAATTTTCTGAAAGTTTGGGGTTTTATGTTTGAAAAATATCCCAGATATTCAAGTTGTGTCTCTTTAACATGAAACAAATCTCTTGTCTGCTTTCTGCTTTAGGAGGCCACTGGCATTTGGCAGTTGATTCTGATTAGGTTCAGCCCCCAGTACTGTGGGCCTGTTGTGATCAGGGTAAGAGACCCCCCCCCCCACACACACACACACAGTCACCACATCACTGTTACAATGTTTACTGTTTCCAACATGAATGTATTGTAATGTGCAGAACAATGCCGGTCCGGTGGTTAAAGCTTGGAGAACTTTCCAGTTCATCAGCCCCATCATCACCTACATGCTTGGGGGATCCCAGGTATGTGTCTTTGTAACAACCTAATCATAATCTATATTGTCAGTCATTTGATCTTGATGGAAATGTGTCACAGCAATTGCCGAAGTGGTTTTGTTGATGTTGTCTTGTTGTTTATCTCAACAGCAGGTGGTGGTGAGGATGCACCACGTGAGTAGGGTGAGAGGCCTGGAGACTCAACTGGTGTGGGCCATCTCCAAGGAGACAGCCAGGCTTAGTCCAGAGGGCATCCCCTACTGTGCCACCAAAGTGCAGTCCATCACTTGGATCCAGGTAAGATGTAAATACTACTGAAACAGTAGTAGATTAGGCTTTTCTTCACTTATTCCATTTGGAATATGTATTCTCTCTTTGTCAGCGTGTGGCTGGCAGGGTGACCCACTATGCGTCTCACCTCCGCCACGAGACGTCTGTGGACGTGACGCTTGGCTGCTACCAGGTAAATAAACGATTTCCTATGTATATAGACTAGACATTACTGGGCATTTTTGCATTCGATTTGGTGTGTTTTCTAATAACGTGTGTGTGGTAAACCGGTGTGCTGTGTGTGTTTTGAGCAGCAGACTGATGTCTCAGTGGTGTACGCCACTCTCCACATGGGGCTGGACGGGCTTCTCTCCTCTTCAGCGTGGTCGGAGGCTGCCTCCTTCTCTACTCCCACCACTCAGCAGTTCACTGACCCAGAGCCTGAGGGCCACAACTGCTATGAGGTCAGACGTTACACACACATACTATTGACTAGGAGCATTAAGATCCTTCCATTGACCGATTGTTTGTTATGTCATTGCACTGGTCACTGATTTTGAATGCTTGTTTTGTTGTCGTAGGGCTGGGAGGAGGACCTGCTGCCTGAGGAGAGGGAGGTTCCTCTGCTAAAGTGAGTTCCTCTAAATGTCTGTGTAGTCTGAGCTTGTCAAATGCTGAAGGATAGTGGTCATAATGCTGTTATCCCCCATTGACTCTAATGGTTGACCTGCTTCATTCCCTCCCTTTCACAGCCTCTACCTTACCACCAAGAGAGTGGAGGACATCGCCCTGAGGCTCGTCTCCTTGCGCCAGGCCTTCACTGTGAGTGGACCCACTGTTCTTTTAGTCTCTGTGACTTCTTGTTCTGTCTCCAAGAGGAAGAGGTCTCACCCTAACTCTTCCCTCTTCCCTAGACCCTGCTTGGTTCCACCCTGAGCAGGAACCATCTGTTTGTGGCGGGAAAGGTCCTCCTGGGCGGCCTTGTTCAGGCCAACCACATGGTAACTCACTAACTCCTTCTCTTTCAAGGGAAAGAGAGCGTCCCTGAGGGGAAATGTGTTCTGTTCACTAAGATGCTCTTTTCTTTGTCATAGGACGAGGCCAAATTCATCCGTACCTATAATGACTTTGTGGACTACCTGAGTGACCCCTCCAAGCGGAATGACATTGAGAGGGAGCTGGCTGAGGCAAAGGTGAGTTCATTAACTCTTTCAAGTCTCACTGAGTTCTTCCACATGCATGTCTTTTATACATCACAGTAGCTGATCTATATGAAATCATTCCTATTTTCTCCAAACGTGTTTTCTTGTCCTAGATCCATCATGTGAACATGATAGATGTCCTCTTTGAGCTGGTGCTGTTTGGGATGATGACAGCTCAGAAGTCCCTGATGGTGGTAAGTAGCATCTCACTGGAACATGTTTTGATATCGCTCTATTAGCAGTTTCACTTAAATTCCTCATCTCTTCTCTCCTCTTTTCTCCTCCTTTGTTTCCTTTAGCACCCTGGTGGGTTCGTGGAGCGTCTGTATGCTCTCCTGTACTCCTTCCTGCCCACTGCTGCCAACATGGAGCCAGAGGCTGATAGAATCCTACTGCTGCTCAATGTAAGAGTCAAGAGGTTACTTCCTGTTTACTTCCATATTCTTAGTGTACTTCCTTTTGACTTCCTTATTCATGGTTAACCAGGTTTCAATGCCATTTTAGGGGGAGTATTTCTAATTGTCTCTCTCCTCTTGATAAGCTAGTACCTCAGAGCCATTTTCTATGTGTTGTGTGGTGTTCTCTTCAGGGCGGACTGATGGCTCTGCTAGATGACATGTTTGGCCAGCAGCTGGCCTGGTACTTTAACCCAGAGTCTCTGGTCACTGAGCTCTCCAGCCTCCTGGAGTACCACTTGGAGAACCTCATGGCCAGCATGTAGTCCTACTGCAGGGACCATACTCCTTTCTCCTTCTCTCTCTCTTTTGAAGGAATTGAGGACTTGAAGTGCTTTGTTGAACCCTGATTAGTTAACACGCATTAATTTAATGTATTCTCTTGTTTTCTCTCCCCACAGGATTATTGTGACACTTTGCCTCCCAACAGGGCTGTAGACACCAATGAACTACATTACTTTGCACTGAATTTGACATTTTAAAATAAAATAAGTTGTAGTTCAAAAACATTTTTGTTTCTGTCTTTTCATCTATTTGATTTATGACCATTTCCTCTTCCTGGAGGTATAATGCATATATTAGAATATTACATGAACAATGATGCTTTATTATCTGCATATGGAAATAAAAAACAATGTTTAGATGATTTACAGATACTATAGGCCCACACTTATATGGTTTTGTACTGTGATAATGTACTATTTAAAAACATGTAGGACGACATACACTGAGTGCACAAAACATTAGGAACATCTTCTTAATATTGAGTTGCACACCCTTTTTCCCTCAGACCAGCCTCATTTCGTCTGGGCATGGACTCTACAAGCTGCCCTAAGTGTTCCACAAGGATGCTGGCCCATGTTGTGTCAAGTTGGCTGGACGTCCTTTGGGTGGTGGACCATTCTTGATACACATGGGAAACTGTTGAGCATGAAAAAAACAGCACTGTTGCAGTTCTTGACACACTTAACCCGGTGCGCCTGGCACCTACTACCATACCCCGTTCAAAGACAGTTAAATCTTTTCTCTTGCTAAATCACCCTCTGAATGACACACACAACCCATGTCTCAATTTTCTCAAGGTTTTAAAATATTTCTTTAACTCCCCTTCATCTACTCTGACTGAAGTGGATTCAACAAGTGACATCAATAAGGGGTCATAGCTTTCACTTGGTCAGTCTATGTCATGGAAAGAGCAGGTGTCCTCAATGTTTTGTATTATCAGTGTGTGTAGTAACCTGGTACAGTATGAAGTATACCACTAGAGGGGATAATTGCTTCAGTCTTGAATGTTACTTCTCACTATCCCTACATTAACAGTCTGCCATTGTAGACTCCGGTAACTTCAGTATCTTAGTTTTTTTATATTTTCCATTAATGTCTGAACCATTTACCATCTTTCCCACTGAAACCAGTAAATCAGACTGTTAAACAGCCACCACTAACATTGATTGGCTGCTGCCAACACACTGACTCAACTCCAGCCACTTTAATAATGGGAATTGATGGAAAATATATCACTAGCCACTTTAAACAATGCTACTTAATATGTTTACATACCCCACATGATTCATCTCATATGTATATGTATATACTGTACTCTATATCATCTACTGCATCTTTATGTAATACATGTATCACTAGCCACTTTAAACTATGCCACTTTGTTTACATACCCTACATTACTCATCTCATATATATATACTGTACTCGATACCATCTACTGCATCTTGCCTATGCCGTTCTGTAACATCACTCATTCATATATCTTTATGTACACATTCTTATCCCTTTACACTTGTGTGTATAAGGTAGTAGTTTTGGAATTGTTAGGTTAGATTACTCGTTGGTTATTACTGCATAGTCGGAACTAGAAGCACAAGCATTTCGCTACACACGCATTAACATCAATAACCATGTGTATGTGACAAATACATTTGATTTGATTTGTTAGTGTTCATGTGAGAGAGTGTGTAGTAGTGCATACTGACCATTAGTTGGATCATAGTGTGGGTGGTGGAGTTTATGCAGGAACACAGAGGGTAGAGGCATTCTCCATCACAGTAGAAGGCAGAGTAACCCGTAGGAGCCGATACCCAGTCATAATGGAGAGAAATACCATAGAAATCAAAAGACAAGATGAATGACTAGAATAGACTCTTTCAATGAGAAATACATGATAAAGAATGCAAAGAACATACTCTACAATGCACATCCTACACAAATGCCTTGC
Organism: Oncorhynchus kisutch; assembly: GCF_002021735.2. NCBI lineage: Eukaryota > Metazoa > Chordata > Actinopteri > Salmoniformes > Salmonidae > Oncorhynchus > Oncorhynchus kisutch. The sequence continues at coordinate 76,814 of NW_022265772.1, read as the reverse complement.
TTCCCTAAAAATACTGTGTGTTACAGCAGATAACGTAGTACAATGTTAGCTCATGATTATCTATTCAGTACAATGAGTAGTTAAGAGAGATAGAATCTCACCTTCCAGCCTTGTTCACTGAATCTCACAGATATCTCACATGTCTCTTACAAGCCTGACGCCCACTGTTGACATGGCTGTGATCTGAAAGGGACCAAAAAATATGTTATGAACCAGGAAAGACTAATGTACACTTTGGATGCATTGGATTTGAAATTAAATGTAAATGCAACTTAAGCAATTTTGTAATTGGGATGAACTATCCCTTTAAACTGTATAAAACAAGTTTAACTACAAGACGAAAAACCAGTGTTGTCCCCTGACCTTGTATGTATACTGGGCAAGGGCAGGTCGTATTTGGGCTTCTTCTTATTGGGGGTTGGGTTTCAGGGGGCGACAGGGGGCCTGGCTGGCCCTGAAGAAGTTGTTTAGATGAGTTCTTGAAGTCTTATATCTATATTTTGGAATGTTGGATGTTGATTTCGGGAGGCTTCCATCATGGAAAAGGGACCAGACCACTTTTTTTGTTAGTTAACCTAAACGAATCACCACCCTCGACAGAATAACAACAGTTGACTGCTATTTAAGTAGTGATTTGACTGTCAAATCCATGTATTGGTGTGTGGCCATTGACTTTTATGGAGAGACCGCCCCAAATTTTCTGTGCCATTTCCTGGGCATTTCATTAACTCCGTTCTAAGTTCTGCGCATCCCAGCGCTTGGAAAAATCAATGGTACAAAACACAATATATTGATCTTGAAAGAGTTGCGTAACGGGCTGCAGGGAGGTCAGGCGCAGGATAGCAGAACTGGGTATTAACCGGAGCAGTTTAATGAGGAAAAAACCAAAGGCACCCAGAACAACAGAATATGGGTTGAAATAACCCGTCGCAAACCAGTCTGAAGTGCACATACACTTTACAACAAACAATTCCACACACAGACATGGGGGGAACAGAGGGTTAGATACACGTCAAGTATTGAGGGAATGTAAACCAGGTGTGTGGGAAAACAAGACAAAACACATGGAAAATGAAAGGTGGATCGACAATGGCTAGAAGACCGGTGACGTCGACCGCCGAACGCAGCCCGAACAAGGAGAGGAACCGACTTCGGGGGAAGTCGTGACAGATCTGTTTAAAACAATCAATCTTGTCATCGTGATCTGAGGTTAACATTTTGTGTAATTCCACTAAGTTTTATAGGGTGAAAATGCAAGCTTGTGTAAGGTAGTAACACAAACTGTCCGCATTAGGGAAATTTGCGCAATATACAATTTACTATGGCAAAGAAATTCAACATGTCAATTTAAGAATATTGTATTCTTTGCCTACTCAAAGTATTACCAAAAGTACATATATTTAAAGGGACATAACACTGAGACCCCTGGACATGGGTGGGGGAATATTTGTGTGATGACCTAAAATAGGGGCAGAAGCTCACCAGCACCAGCAGTCTCTCCAACCACCCCTGAACGTCAGAGTCATTTAACCATTTAGAGAGTTGAACAAATCCCTGGCACTCTAGACTAGAGCCTCCATAGTCTATGCAGCAACCTGAACATTTCACGTGCCTACCTTTAGGTTTCTCTCAGTACAGTCCATTGTACTGGCCTGTGTGATGTGTAGTAGTTTGATGCATCTTATTACTTTGTTTGTTTGTCACCCGAAAATTCACAATGGACCTACAGCTGGGGTAAGATGCAGTATACAGTGGGAAGAAATAGTAAGTGAACCCTTTGGAAATACCTGGATTTCTTTTATTTTTGTATTCTTTTATTTTATACTTAGTTTTTAAATTACTTAGTTTTTATTGTAGGAACACAAAGTACAAATAAAGCCAAATAAAAGAACAACAACAAGAAAAGATCTGGCAGTTACAGTGCACTTCATACCTTCATCATCATACCATCATATTAGTTACATTGACATCTTTGAATTAGACCTTTTCCAAGTACGAAACCCATTTTTCCCAGTATTCTTGACCTCTCTCCTGTTGAGTTCTTAAGGCAAAGGTCATACGCTCCGTGTGGTGTATTTCTTCTACAATGTCTATCCATTGTGTCACTGTGGGAGGGTCTTTTTGTAGCCATTTCCTAGTGATAGCCTTTTTACTGGCTGCCAGTTGGACCTTCAAGAGGTACTTTTCTCTATTGTGTAAGTTATCAGGTATTTCACCCATGTACAAAGAAATGAATGTTTGTTCTATGTCAAATCCCATTATTTTTCCAATGTTAGATCTTATTTGTTAGATCTTATTTCTCCCCAGTAAGTTTCGATTGCGGGGCAAGTCCAAAAGATATGAGAGTGGTCCGCCCTCAATAGACCGCATTCTCTCCAACAAGGGTGTTGTGAGCCAGTCTGTTTTAATTTCAGTTTAGGTGTTATGAAGAAACGTATAACATTCTTCTAACAGAATTCTCTCCATGACCTTGAGTTGGTGGAGCTTTGTTGAGTCTCTAATATATTCAACCATGTTTCATCAGTTATTTCAATGTTAAGTTCCTCCTCCCATTTCTTTTTAAAATAGTTTGTAGAATGTTTCTTTGAGGATTGAATACCCAAGTAGAGATTTGAAATAGTTTTTTCGTTACTCCCCAAGTTGTATGCGTTAGTGAATACTTGGATTAATTTTGGAGGTGCTCGAGGGTCAGTCACTTTTATCTCCCTTACGAAATAGTGTCGTACTTGTAGGTATCTGTAGAAATCTTGTTTATCCAAGCCATGTTTTTTACTTAGGTCCTGGAAGTTATCTAGGTTCCCATTCCTTACAATTGTACTGAATGACATGATGCCTTTCTGCGTCCATTGTTTAAACCTGCTGTCCTGAGTTGCAGGGATGAAGCTGGGGTCGTATGCGGGCCAACTCAGCAGTTTGATCTCTCTGTCTAAATGATTTTGCTTAACTACCCTAAACCATGTCTTCAGAGAGAAATTAATCCACTGATTTTGTCTATTGTATATTTCTTTTACCATGTCCTTATTTCCCAGTACTGACTGTATGGGTATCTCTGTCAGCGTAGTCTCGATGTCTTTCCATTTGGATTCGTATTCTGAATTGCACCAACACACCAGGGGTCTCAAATGGGCTGACACATAATAATCTTTTAGGTTTGGTAAGGCCATACCCCCACAGTTTTTTGGTAACTGTAATGTTGTATATCTAGTTCTTGGTCTCTTACTGTTCCGTTGATCCCATTCCCTAAACTGTTTAGGTGGGATTTCTATGGGCAGTGATTGGAACAAATACAGTAACCTCGGCAGGATGTTCATTTTGATTGTTTCAATTCTACTACTAAGATCTAAGGGAAGTGAATTCCACCTGTCTAGGTCATCATATATTTTCTTGTTAATGTGATCGTAATTCATACAATAAAGTTTGGGTATATCTTTTGGTAAATTTACTCCCAGATATATAATGGATGAAGAGGTCCAGGTGAATTTATACCTACTCTTCAGATCTTCCTGTGGGGTATAATTATATACTAGGGCTTGGGTCTTGTGTACGTTAAGCACATACCCTGAATATGTTCCAAATGTTGTAAAACATCCATCAATCTAGATACACTTGTGCCTGGGTCTTTAAGGAATAACAGAACGTCATCAGCATACATGCATATCTTATGTTCACTGCCTCTTATTGTTATTCCCTCTAAAGTTGGGTCCTGTCTTATTGCCTGTGCTAATGGTTCTAGGTACAAGGAGAAGAGCGTGGGTGATAGATTACAGCCTTGTCTTGCCCCTCGCTCTAATTTTATCGTTCGTGTCAAATGTCCATTTATCTTTATTCTAGCGGTCGGACATGAATACAGTGTTTTGATGCACTGTATCACTTCTTTGTTGAAACCAAATCTTTCCATAACTTGGAATAGGTAATCCCATCCCACTGAATCAAATGCTTTTTCTGCATCTAGGCTGATTAATATTGCACTTGTATTATTCTGAGTAATGTGGTCCATGACATGTAGTGTTCTCCTTATATTGTCCTGTGTCTGCCTATTTTGTATGAAACCAGTTTGATCTCCGTCAATCAATTCTGGGATTATGTTCTCCATTCTTTTGTCTATTATTGATGCATATAGTTTATAATCTGTGTTAAGAATTGCGATAGGTCGATATGAACTGCATTCTTTCTTTTCTTTACCCTCTTTTGGGATTACCGATATGATGGCCTCTCTCCATGAGGGTGGGAGACCCCCCTCCCTCAGAGTCCAGTTAAAACAGGCCTTAAGTAGAGGTGCTAATTGTTCTCTGAAGGTCTTGAACCATTCTGAAGGGAAGCCATCAGTGCCTGGAGACTTGTTGGCTTTTTGCTGAGATATTGCTTTATTAATTTCTTCGGTGGATATTTCTGAAGATAGTCTATCATTTTGCTCTGTCCCAATTTAGGGGAGATCGAGTGAGTTCAAAAAGTGCTCTATTGTCTGTGCATCTGCCTTCTCTGGTTGCTTGTACAGATTTTTGCAATATGATTCAAATGCATTCTGTATTTCATCTAATTTGCATGTGATCTTTTTTGTTTAGGGGTCTTTTATTTTGAAAATGGTATTCTGTGCTTGTTGTTTCCTGAGTCTCCATGCTAGTAATTTGGTTGCCTTTGAGCCTGCTTCATAATATCGTTGTTTCAGGAACCTAAGCTTTTTCTCTACTTCCTCTCTATAAATCTGGTCAATTTCCTGTTTTACCTTTTGAATCAAAACGTTATATTTCTTGAGGAAAGAGCATTGTTTGTGTGAGCCAAACTTTTTGTTATATATATATTTATTTTATGGCAGGGAAATTCGCAATGACACTTAATGTTAGCTTGATGGCTATTCGTTTTTACCAATTTATGGTACAATGTTATTTGTAATTGTATAAAAATATATATATATATAATTTAGGTCAACCACTTGCGTGGTGCAAAGGACTGTTTTTATTTGCAACTAGTAAGATTTTTGATTTAATTGCTTTTATTAGGATCTCATTTAGTCCCCATTTGAACTAATCTTCCAAGAGTCCTTAACATTAAAATACAATTTATAATACAAACACACTTTCACATATAACACACTATTACAAACATACATAATACACTAGCATAATGACCCAATAAATACTCAATCTAAAGAAATATTGATTCTTCATCTACTATAGTCCCACAACATTTCTATATGCTATATTTAAAATGTTTTTAAATCATGTTTAAACTTATATATTGAAAGGTTTCTAGTTTGCTCAGTTAATTTATTCAATTTCTTTATTGCTCTAAATCGAAAAATTATTTTTGTGAGACCCTGATTCATGTGAACGTATACAAGTTTAATATTCTTCATATAGTCACCGTGATAGTAAATGTCCATTTCTGTTTTTTCTATTAATGCCAGGCGAATCCGTAATATTTTTAAGAGACCGGAATGAGGTTTCTAAAGCGGTTTCCTGTATTGAAGACTTTTCCTTAGTTTGGGGTTGGAAAATGAATACCAGTAAGTCAGTCTTATTTCCACTCAAGGATTGTGTTTTACAGGAAGTACAGTGGGGCAAAAAAGTAATTAGTCAGCCACCAATTGTGCAAGTTCTCCCACTGAAAAAGATGAGAGAGGCCTGTATTTTTCAACATAGGTACACTTCAACTATGACAGACAAAATTAGGGGAAAAAATCCAGAAAATCACATTGTAGGATTTTTAATGAATTTATTTGCAAATTATGGTGGAAAATAACAAAAGTTTATCTCAATACTTTGTTGTATACCCTTTGTTGGCAATGACAGAGGTCAAACGTTTTCTGTAAGTCTTCACAAGGTTTGCACACACTGTAGCTGGTATTTTGGCCCATTCCTCCATGCAGATATCCTCTAGAGCAGTGATGTTTTGGGGCTGTTGCTGGGCAACACGGACTTTCAACTCCCTCCAAAGATTTTTTATGGGGTTGAGATCTGGAGACTGGCTAGGCCACTCCAGGACCTTGAAATGCTTCTTACGAAGCCACTCCTTCGTTGCCCGGGCGGTGTGTTTGGGATCATTGTCATGCTGAAAGACCCAGCCACGTTTCATCTTCAATGCCCTTGCTGATGGAAGGAGGTTTTCACTCAAAATGTCACGATACATGGCCCAATCCATTCTTTCCTTTACACGGATCAGTCGCCCTGGTCCCTTTGCAGAAAAACAGCCCCAAAGCATGATGTTTCCACCCCCATGCTTCACAGTAGGTATGGTGTTCTTTGGATGCAACTCAGCATTCTTTGTCCTCCAAACACGACGAGTTGAGTTTTTACCAAAAAGTTCTATTTAGGTTTCATCTGACCATATGCCATTCTCCCAATCTTCTTCTGGATCCTCCAAATGCTCTCTAGCAAACTTCAGATGGGCCTGGACATGTACTGGCTTAAGCAGGGGGACACGTCTGGCACTGCAGGATTTGAGTCCCTGGCGGCGCAGTGTGTTACTGATGTTAGGCTTTGTTACTTTGGTCTACAATTTTGTTTCTGGTGTCCTTTGACAGCTCTTTGGTCTTGGCCATAGTGGAGTTTGGAGTGTGACTGTTTGAGGTTGTGGACAGGTGTCTTTTATACTGATAACAAGTTCAAAGAAGTGCCATTAATACAGGTAACGAGTGGAGGACAGAGGAGCCTCTTAAAGAAGTTACAGATCTGTGAGAGCCAGAAATCTTGCTTGTTTGTAGGTGACCAAATACTTATTTTCCACCATAATTTGCAAATAAATTCATTACAAATCCTACAATGTGATTTTCTGGATTTTTTTTCTCATTTTGTCTGTCATAGTTGAAGTGTACCTATGATGAAATTTACAGGCCTCTCATCTTTTTAAGTGGGAGAACTTGCACAATTGGTGGCTGACTAAATACTTTTTTGCCCCACTGTATATGGTATCCCATCTAAAGATAAGGTTACTTATCTTGAAATTGTTATATGCAAGGATGAAAAAAAAGGAGTGAATTGAACTTTAACTCCATTGAGAAAACAAAGAACAAATTGAACCTCTTGTTGATGAGAGATATTTCGTTATACGGTCGGGTATTATTATCCAAAGCTGAAGGGTTATCCAGGGCGGTTTATGTCTCGTTATCACTTGACTTAACCCCTAAAATTGTAAAGGACTTAGATAAGATTATTTATAGTTTTATTTGATGTGATATCCACAAAAATGATGTGGATATATTGAAGCAACATCTCAAGACATCAGTCAGGAAGTTAAGGCTTGGTCGCAAGTGGGTATTCCAAATGGACAATAACCCCAAGTATACTTCCAAAGTTGTGGCAAAATGTCTTAAGGACAACAAAGTCAAGGTATTGGAGTGGCCATCACAAAGCCCTGATCTCAATCCTATAGAACATTTGTGGGCTGAAATGTGGCAAAAGGTCGCAAAGTTCAAGGGGGCCGAATACTTTCGCAAGGCACTGTATATATATATTCGTCAACTTTGTTATATCTCTCAGATTTAGGACAGACACTTTCCATGTAGTGAATATGTTATTCAATGCATTTGTATCGGCTATTAGCAGTAAGGACGATACAAACCCCTCGGCCTAGACAGGGCTTAGACTCTTGTGGGTTAAAAAGCATGATCATTACAAAGGTGCAACTAGTGCTGTGGACAATAAAAGGCCACGCTAAAATGTGCAGTTTTGTCACACCACACAACGCCACAGATGTCTCAGAGACAGAGACTGAGAAGAATAGGAGCAAGGAAAAACGCTGGTTGACTTGTTTTGAGGGAGCGTGCAATTGGCATGCTGACTGCAGGAATGTCCACCAGAGCTGTGGCCAGAGAATTGAATGTTTATTTCTTTACCATAAGCCGCCTTCAATGTCGTTTTAGAGAATTTGGCAGTATGTCCAACCGGCCTCACAACCACAGACCAAATATATGGCGTCGTGTTGGCTGTAGGGTTATGGTGTGGGCAGGCATAATCTACGGACAACGAACACAATTGGATTTTATCAATGGCAATTTGAATGCACAGAGATACCATCACGAGATCCGTAGGCCCATTGTCGTGCCATTCATCCACCGCCATCACCTCATGTTTCAGCATGATAATGCGTGGCCCCATGTCGAAAGGCCTGCATACTCACCAGACATGTGATCCATTTAGCATGTTTGTGATGCTCTGGATTGACGTGTACAACAGCGTGTTCCAGTTCTCACCAATAATCAACAACTTCACACAGCTATTGAAGAGGAGTGGGACAACATTCCATAGGCCACAATCAACAGCCTGATCAACTCTATGCGAAGGAGAAGTGTCACGCTGCATGAGGCAAATGGTGATCACACCAGATACAGACTGGTTTTCTGATCCACGCCCCTACCTTTTTTTAAGGTATCTGTGACGAACAGATGCATATCTGTATTCCCAGTCATGTGAAATCCATAGATAAGGGCCTAATGAACATATTTCAATTGACTGATTTCCATAAATGAACTGTAACTCAATAAAATCTTTGAAATTGTTGCACGTTGCGTTTATATTTATGTTCAGTACACATTTGAGTGTATTGACTTACCTGTTTCTCTGACGGCAGGGGTCTGGTTCTGGGAAGGTGTTGGAGTGCAGTGGTTCTTCTTGTTGACCTGCTTTGTACACTGGGTAACAAACAGTCATTTATACAGTAGGAGAAATTGCACACAAAGGGTATCAGTGTTTACCATCATACTGTACGTAATGAATAAAAAATCATCTTAAAAATGTGTATTTTGATGACATATGTACCTTTTGGTTGAGTCCACAGAGAGCGCTGAATCTTCCTCTCTTCTTTTCCTTTCTACCAGTTGTTGGAAGCCCAGAATTACCTACCTCGTCACTGCCAAGTGCATTGCGTGATGACAACTGGGTCATGGAGGGAGGTGAAGAGCTAGCCTCATTGCATTTCGTTAGTAGTTCCCTAGTTAATGATTTGACCAGGGCATCGTCAAATGCATAATCCGTTGACTTCATTGCAACCTGGAGCATCTTCTCTGACCCAAATTCTTGAAGAAGCCCCTTGTAGACAGCCTTGAAAATCTTTTGGATTTTCAGATTCTGGGGATAGGCTTGAGTTGGTTCAAGGCCTGAGGTGCCACAGACCTCAGACAGAATCCTCTTTGTGAGAACTCTTGATGTTTCACCAATGTCAGAGGATTCCAGTAATGTGAAAGGGGTGATCATTGACAGCAATCTAACAATCAGTAAAAGTACCAAAGAGGTGTAGTCATTGCTAGTGGAGTCAAATGATGCATGTGCATCAGAGTCCATGGCTGATGGAGTTGATGGATGCACAGAGGCACTAGACATCTCCAGATCTTTGTTGTCCATCTTGGATTCCACCTCTCCTAAAATTTGAATATCCACAGTTCCACCGTTGTGTGTGCTGCTGCCAGACAGAGAGGGTCTAGGCAATGATTTGGCACTAGACTGACGGCTAGTGGTATTGAGAGCCGGTCTGTCAGAGTCAAGTGTTCCAGCATCAGTTGGGGACAACCCATTGATTATGTTCATCAACTCTGATAATTCTTCTGATGAATTGGAGGCCACAGAACAGGTATCCATGACCTGATTGACCATTATATTGGTGAAAAGGCTCTTTGTGTCACAGTAAACCTGTGAGGAACTAACGGAGATGGCAGAAGAGCTCGGGATAAGCCGACTTGTGTCCTGCAGAGAACCATCAGAGATGATAGTTTGGCAGAAATCGGATCCTTGTGATGGTGGAGGAAGCCAGAAGACAATCTGCTGTAGCAGACGTTTTATTGACTCCGTAGCAAAGGAGTACACAAGGTCAGATGGAAACTCCCTGGATTCTTCAGAAGCATTCAATCCTGTCTTCAGCTTCAAAAGAATAGAGTCAGACACGCTCTTGCCAGCTGGCACAAAAAGAGCCTGGGGGGTGTTGTGACTCTTTATGAGCTCATAAACTTTGTCAGTGAGCTCATGTGAGAAGTTCTGAAGACCGTCCCTGGGGCTGAGTCTCGCAAGTCTTCTTGTAAAAGAAGTGACATCATCTGCAGTGGCTATGTGTTCCATATCTTCTCTTGGAATGACCTCCATAACAATGTCAACTATGGCAGAGATGGTTTGCCTTGTGTAATTTGTTGACCCTTGTGAATGAGTTGAGGAGTCACTCATATCAATGACCGAACTCCTAATGATAGGACAATAGATTTCAACAGGCCACTCATCAGGGACTGGAGTGCCTGGAAGATAATTTGTAAAATCACTCTGGGATCCTCTGGTCATGGCAGAGGTGATGGACAGGGAGGACTTTGAGGAGGATGGACGGTGTATCTCGTGTCTATCAGTTCTCACCATGTCAACATCCTCCAACATGGAGCCCACGATGGAACGAGTCAAGAGGCCTTTCTCTGAGGTGCTCATCCTCTCTGACATAGACACTCTCCTCTGGATTGTCATCAGAGTCTGACTAATTAAGGCTTTGGAATAATTTACCATGCTGGTCTGGCTGCCTTCATGTTCACTGTAAATCATTTGTGTAGAAGTAGCTGTTCTGCATATGGATTCGGCATGTTTGGGGGCCTCAACCACATTGTCTAGGAGGACCGGTTGTTGCTGGGCAAAAAAATCCTTGACCTTGATGAACACATTGTTGAACAGGTTTACAGTGCCTGGCCAAATGATCTTTCCTTTCACATTGGCCCCGTTCTGAACACTGACAGGAAGGGTTGAAGCTGACAGGGATCTCTCTAACTGGCCAGACACTGAAGCATCAGACATTTTAGTCATCTGGGTGAAGCTATTAAGGTCTTTAGTGATGCTTATGACGATGTTGGATGCTGCAGAATTGGTGTGCAGAGAAGAGGTGAACAAAGGTGGAGTTCCACTCTTCTGAAGGATTTTGATATCTCTATCATCACCATCGTTACTGGACTCTGCACAAATGTCTGCACTTCTACCATCAAGGCTGGTATTTACAATGCCAATCAACCCTGATTGAAGGATCCCACCAGCCATATGTGAGGCTTTAGTGTGAAACTCCTCAGTACATAGTTTGTCAAAGGCTGTGGATTTAAGACTTCTAGAGGATGCCTCCTCCTCATCATTGTTGATCTCACCATGCAAATTGTCCTGTGTATTGACAGCATAGTCATCAACAGATAAATATGATTTGGAGGCGGCAAGGACGTCAATCTGAGAAACAACGGCATCCAAAAGCTTGGACAGGTCTTCTGTATCTCCTTTTAGGCTATAGAGGCATTTCTCCATGGATTCCTCAGATTGATACACAGTGAGGATCTGACTAATGACCTCCTTGGTACAGGTTTGAAGGTCTGCTTGGATTTCAAGAGAATCACTATTACAAGTCACCTGAGAATCTAAACTTTCACTAGGAGCCTGTTTGAGAGTCTCATCATGTATTGGTGTAACACCATCGATGACCTTTACAGAGTCTTGGCAGGGAGTGAGAAACCGCCTCAGCATTTCTCTAAATCTATGATATATAATACGAGCAGCAGAAAGGGTGCTCACTTTTGAAATTCTGACATTTTCAGAGTCATGTGCCTGCATGGACTGAACAACAGTCTCCACATCTGTTACAAAAGTGTCCAGCAATTTAGATGCTTCAGAGTCTCCCAGTAAGCTGTTTGTAAAGGGGTTGACATATCTCAGATCTTCACTCACTGCCTTTCTAGCCTTTGTCTGGAAAGACACACCGGAGAGTTTCTTCATATTTATAATTGGAAGACTCTGGGTAGATTCACTGTTGGTGGTGCTGTCCTGCAGACCAAGTGGAAAAGTGAGATGGGAGAGACATTGTTCACTGTCTAACAACTCAGATGGTGAGGGGGAACAAGAACTGGTGAAATCATTCAAGTCAGACATGATGCCATCCACAAATAGAATGGCCTCCAGAGACTCTTCAGAATCACACTCTCCAACAGAAGATGAGAACTTCTTCATCACCTCAGTCTTATACAAGACTAGAACCTGGCTGGCAATCGCTTTTGTGGTGTCAAGGAGGACTTGGTTTTGCAAATACTTGTTGAGAGCCAAGAGAGGTTTTGGGGTCTCACTTTGTCCTTTTTGTTCATTCATAGATGAGGGGGTTATTAAAAGTGGTTTACAAGAAATGGAGTCCGATGTGTCAGCCTCACCATTACTGGAATGACCGACGTCCAGGCACAAAGTTGGAACCATTGTGAAATAATATTTTGTGCTCCCCACAAATGTACTTGCGAGATACCCTTTTTCTGGACAGGTAAGAAGCCTCTTCAGCGTATTTTTTATGTCGTAGTAACAACCAACAGTGTAAGACCAGATCTTACTTTGATGGTTTTCAAGAAGGATCTCCTCGCCCTGTGCAGGGGAGCAGGATGCCCTGATAGACTGGGTAAGATTGTCCATGTCTGAAACAAAGGTACTTACCAACTCAGAGGCCTCAGGGTCAACCATAAGGTCTCTGATCTCACCTATCCTAGGAGTTGGACAAGATGATGTAGTGCCAGAACAACATGATGTACAACCCCTGAATCTTTTAACGATCTCCCGGATCGATTCAGTGGCCTTGGTCTGAAACTCCTCAGTGAGTAGTCTATCCATACTTTGTGTTGACAGACGAAGACTAGATTTGGCACCTTTGATGTTGAGGTTGCTCTCTCCTTGTTTTAGCATCTCCTCAGGACTTTTACAAGCTTCAAGCATCTTCATATGGTCAGCAACAACACAAAGCAGTTCCCTCTTGTCAGGTTCATTTTTCTCCTTATTGCTGAAGTTCAAAACAGTGCCACTGAGGGCTGTCATGACCTGTCCTGTTAAATGTGTCATGTCCACCTCAACACCATCCTCTCTGAGAACAACACTCTGCTCAACACTCTTCCCATTAATGTACATCTGAAGTATGTTGGAAACACCAGACACCATCTCCTCAACCACCTTGGTGCTGGAGACACCACCACTGGCAAAAATGACAGGGGACATTCGCCCAGAGACGGGAGTTTGGATGGCCACAGAGATTATGGAATTGACCTTCTTTGATACTTCTCCAACAATAACCCGGGATAGACTTTGAGTGTCTACCTGGCCCTCTATTTGGATACAGAGGACATTGTTCAGCGACTCTTTGAAGGAATCCTGGACACCAGTGAGGAGACTGTCCTCAGTGATCCCAAAAAAGTCACTGAGTGGCTCAGATGATATCGACTCATCATCTCCCTGAGTATTTGGCAACACTGTCTGAGACCTTTGAGAATACAAAGCAAACAATACAGCATTCCATATTCAATAGTAGACACGGTAGTGACATTAATACATCATTCAGTAATCAGTTAAACTGGTCATTAAGAGTAAACTGTTACACAGATAACAAAACATATTTTCACAAAATGGGTTATGAATAGTTAGGTGAAACCGGTTTCTTTAGGAATGACTTAACATACCCATTACGAGAGGAGCTTGATTTGGCCGTGCAAGACCTTGAGGATTTGCTGCTGCCTCTCTTGCGAACCTTCAGGTTTGTGCTAGAGGATCTCTCTGATTCTGTCAGAGACTTGCTGGATACTGGAGACACATGGCTATATATCCGTACAAAACGGAAAATTGCAGGGATGATGACCTCCAGGATGGCCTCAGATACAAACCGCACAATCTCCAGGCACATCTCTGCAAGCAATGCCCTCATCACCTGTAGGACCGAAACAGTGTAGGTAGATTACTCATAGCCGGGCTCTGAAACCAAGCTCCTCGAAGAGATACCAACAATCTCACATATGTTCATGAGAATCATGAAAGTGGCATACATTGGAAAGCATGAAAAGCAGTAGGCTACTAAAAAGCTCTTTGAATGAAACTGTTTGTGATAATGTGGATGATACTGTAGATAGATAAAAGGTTTGTATCTAATATTCTTGAAACATCTATTAATATATCTATGAATCATTTTCAGGGTTAAGGGACTTACAGGGTCCATCCTGCCAATGCTTAACTGCCTCCATTGCCTATAGGAGATAATTAGATGTTTTTAGCACCAAAAAGCACACCAACACACATACAATTTATAAAATCCTCCAGATGACATTGCATTCAAATACTACAATAGAAGTTTGGACATACTCCTCAGTAAGTTTTTCCAGAAACCGGATGATAATCGGGTTGAAAGCATCCGGATCGATTGGCGGGAGGTCAAGAGCCCTGGTCTGACAGGCCCTGGAGACACACTCACTTAGGATCTTCTCATTAGATTGTCCCTGGTGAGATGTCCCCTGAACTGCCATCGCAGAGAATTCCACAGATGTAGAGGACCTGTGTGCAAAGCAGCATTCACCAAGGTAAAGAAGTCAGAAAACATGTAACCTTCTGAGGCAAATATGTATTAGCCAACTTTGTGAAGTTAAGTAGCCAAGAAAGTATAACATGTGCACTCTGCTATTAGTCCTCTGCTCAATAGATGTCCATACTAAATTACATTTACATGCAAAAGGATTACATTCAGTGAAATTAGAGTTTCATTTATGACCTGCATCAGTGATCTGCTCCACTTTGTTTCTCTTGGTCCTCTTGGCCTAAAAAGACAATACAGTCAATGATATACATGTAGATACTGTATGAAGCCATTCCAATACAGCCCTTTGAGTAGAGCAAGGGTAAGACTGATTGCAGGGCTGTTCTAATCCTGTTCTAATGTTAAAATGTATTTTTCCATATCAGACACACCCTATGTGTTTGAATACAATCACCTACATAGGCACTGAGCTTGGCTGATGCTTTAAGCACACTGTTTAATTAAATAATTAAGACACACAAATGACTCAAGAAAGAGCCCGATGGTAATACTGTATTAAAAGAAATGACAGCGAGTGCCTGTGTGACAGGTGCACGTTGTCTTGCTCTCCTCCCTACTGCAGCGAAAAGGCATCACATAACAGCAACTGTTTATTGTGCTGTCCATGCTGAAGACGCAATATCATTTAAGCCATTTAGTTTCTTCCTTACAGTTCTGGAAACGTCTTCTTTACAGTTCTGGAAACGTCTTCTTACAGTTCTGGAAACTTTAGAGTGTTTTCTATCCTAATCTGACAATTATATGCATATTCTAGTGTCTGGGGCTGAGAAATAGGCCGTTTCAAATGGGTATGCTTTTTAGCCAAAAACGAAAATACTGCCCCCTACGCGCAAAAGGTTAAGCAAATGTTAAGCAATACCAGTCTGTTCTAACGACTAAAAATTATAAAGCCATTATTACAGCATAGCAAATATTAAAAACAGCCGAATTTGTGAAATTGCTTAATTCAACATTTTGCCGATGCATATGAGGCTCTCACAAAGACATTGTTGGAATTTGGACTTATCAGACCAAAGGACAGATTTCCACCAGTCTAATGTCCATTGCTTGTGTTTCTTGGCCCAAGCAAGTCTCTCTTCTTATTGGTGTCCTTTAGTAGTGCTTTCTTCGCAGCAATTTGACCACGAAGGCCTGATTCACGCAGTCTCCTCTGAACAGTTGATGTTGAGATGTGTCTGTGACTTGAACTCTGTGAAGCATTTATTTGGGCTGCAATGTGAGGTGCAGTTAACTCTAATGAACTTATCCTCTGCAGCCGAGTTAACTCTGTCTTCCTTTCCTGTGGCGGTCCTCATGAGAGCCAGTTTCATCATAGCGATTGATGGTTTTTGCAACTGTGAGAGTAGGCGTACAGATGATCTCCGCATGTGTGGTTCCGACCATGAAGCATGGAGGAGGTGTGATAATGTGGGGGCGCTTTGTTGGTGACACGGTCTGTGATTATTTAGAATTCAAGGCACACTATCACACCATGCTGGTTAGCATGGCTACCATAGTATTCTGCAGTGATACGCCATCCCATCTGGTTTGCGTCTCCAGGCTGTGTAAGGGCTATTTGACCAAGAAGGAGAGTGATGGAGGGCTGCATCAGATGACCTGACATCCACAATCACCCAACCTCAACCCAATTGAGATGTTTTGGGATGAATTGGACCACAGAGTGAAGGAAAAGCAGCCAATAAGTTCTCAGCATATGTGGGAACTCCTTCAAGACTGTTGGAAAAGCATTCCAGGTGAAGCTGGTTGAGAGAATGCCAAGCGTGTGCAAAGCTGTCATCAAGGCAAAGGGCTACTTTGAAGAATCTCAAATATAAAATATATTTTGATTTGTTTAACATTTGTTTGATACTACATGATTCCATATGTGTTATTTCATAGTTTTGATGTCTTCACTATTATTCTACAATGTAGAAAATAGTAAAAATAAAGAAAAACCCTTTCGACTGGTAATATATACACTGCTCAAAAAAATTAAGGGAACACTAAAAAAACACATCCTAGATCTGAATGAATGAAATATTCTTATTAAATACTTTTTCTTTACATAGTTGAATGTGCTGACAACAAAGTCACACAAAATGATCAATGGAAATCAAATGTATCAACCCATGGAGGTCAACTTTGATGTCATGTCCTTAAAACAAGTCAAAATGAGGCTCAGTAGTGTGTGTGGCCTCCACGTGCCTGTATGACCTACCTACAACGCTGGGGCATGCTCCTGATGAGTGGTGGCGGATGGTCTCCTGAGGGATCTCCTCCCAGACCTTGACTAAAGCATCCTCCAACTCCTGGACAGTCTGTGGTGCAACGTGGCGTTGGTGGATGGAGCGAGACATGATGTCCCAGATGTGCTCAATTGGATTCAGGTCTGGGGAACGGGCGGGCCAGTCCATAGCAGCAATGCCTTCCTCTTGCAGGAACTGCTGACACACTCCAGCCACATGAGGTTCTAGCATTGTCTAGCATTAGGAGGAACCCAGGGCCAACCGCACCAGCATATGGTCTCGCAAGGGGTCTGAGGATCTCATCTCGGTACCTAATGGCAGTCAGGCTACCTCTGGCGAGCACATGGAGGGCTGTGCGGCCCCCCAAAAAATGCCACCCCACACCATAACTGACCCTCCGCCAAACCGGTCATGCTGGAGGATGTTGCAGGCAGCAGAACGTTCTCCACGGCGTCTCCAGACTGTCACGTCTGTCACATGTGCTCAGTGTGAACCTGCTTTCATCTGTGAAGAGCACAGGGCTCCAGTGGAGAATTTGCCAATCTTGGTGTTCTCTGGCAAATGAAAAACGTCCTGCACGGTGTTGGGCTTTAAGCACAACCCCCACCTGTGGACGTCGGGCCCTCATACCACCCTCATGGAGTCTGTTTCTGACCGTTTGAGCAGACACATGCACATTTGTGGCCTGCTGGTGGTCATTTTGCAGTGCTCTGGCAGTGCTCCTCCTGCTACTCCTTGCACAAAGGCGGAGGTAGCGGTCCTGCTGCTGGGTTGTTGCCCTCCTACGGCCTCCTCCACGTCTCCTGATGTACTGGCCTGTCTCCTGGTAGCGCCTCCATGCTCTGGACACTACGCTGACAGACACAGCAAACCTTCTTGCCACAGCTCGCATTGATGTTCCATCCGAGCTGCACTACCTGAGCCACTTGTGTGGGTTGTAGACTCCGTCTCATGCTACCACTAGAGTGAAAACACCGCCAGCATTCAAAAGTGACCAAAACATCAGCCAGGAAGCATAGGAACTGAGAAGTGGTCTGTGGTCCCCACCTGCAGAACCACTCCTTTATTGGGGGTTTCTTGCTAATTGCCTGTTGTCTATTCCATTTGCACAACAGCATGTGAAATTTATTGTCAATCAGTGTTGCTTCCTAAGTGGACAGTTTGATATCACAGAAGTGTGATTGACTTGGAGTTACATTGTGTTGTTTAAGTGTTCCCTTTCTTTGAGCAGTGTATATGGATGATTTACAAAGCCAGGCACATTTAACAATTAGGCTTTTGATTATAGACCTAATTTAGTTGGGTTTTCCTCTCTCCTCAATTTTCTTAGACAATTAGGCTAAGGCCAGGGCTGTTTCCCCGTCTCTGCTACTGCTGCTGCCTCTGCAACATTGTTCTCAATCCCAATATGCTGGTTAACTTTGCTATTATGCACATAGCAACATAGGAAAGGGCGGCAATTCTACGGAGCACTGAAGTTTATGTTTCAGAACCATGGACAGCGACCGTATCCAATGCAGGAGAAAGCGCATTTGTTATAAAATAATATTTGATTTATTAGTGTTACACCATTATTTTTACATGATATAACCATATACAATGTCAGTATCACGTCTTAGCGTGATGGACTGTGCCATCCCTGTGGCCTCGGCAATGGATTAGTCAACTGAGACAGGCGCGAATCAGACAGGTGTCCATGTGCACCATGAAGAAAACAAACTTTTGCGGCTGCTCGACTTAAGAAATCCCAGTCAACCAACAGCCTGTCGACCAAATGGGGTCAGCCCTAGATTTACTATTAGGAGATAAAAGGGTATTGCATGGGCAATTTACCTTCCTCGGAACAACATGCTGTAGGGGCAGGTTATAGATATGAAAGATATCACAAATATCCACATCTCTGCTCAATCTATTCCCTTACCTTGACTTTATTTCTTTTCACGGCATCCTGCTGCATCTGAGGCAGGGGATCCTTCTTCACCGTTTCCTCATCTTCATCATTCTGATTATCAACAAAATCTCTCTCAGCCGCATCACTATCAGTGCTCTGTTCAACTGTGGACCTGTTGGCACTGGTCCTCCTTTTGGTCTAAAAAGACAATACAGTCAATGACATACTGTATGTTGCTATACAGGCCTTTGAGAAGAGCTACAGTAAACCATTGGTGATTGAATATTAAAAGATGGAAGTCTGTTGTAAGGACAATTTACCCTCCAACCTCACAACAACATGTTATATGGCATATTGGACAGGTTTAAAGTGTGGACATGTAAGACCCCAGATTTCCCTTTCTCTCCTCAGTCTATTCTCTCACCTTAACTTTTCTCCTTGTCACAGCCTTCAGCTCGATCTGAGGCAGGGGATCCTTCACTTCACTATCTTCTGGATAGTTTAAACCCAGGATATCATTCTTCATTTTCTGGACTTGACCTTCCAAACTTTGATGATCATGTGGATCATCTTCATTTAAACTCTGATTGGAAGAAATTAGACCATTCTTTAAATGCTCATGGATATGGACAATATACCACAGCTAAGAGCTGTTCTTACACGTGACACAAAGCACAGTTATTATAAACTGGTTACCAACTTAATTAGAAGAGGACAAATAAATGTTTTACGCTCTGATATACCATTGGCTTCAGCCAATGGCATTCAGGGCTCAAAACATTTATTTGTCCTCTTCTAATTAAGTTGGTAACCAGTTTATAATAACTGTGCTTTGTGTCACGTGTAAGAACAGCTCTTAGCTGTGGTATATTGTCCATATCCATGAGCATTTAAAGAATGGTCTAATTTCTTCCAATCAGAGTTTAAATGAAGATGATCCACATGATCATCAAAGTTTGGAAGGTCAAGTCCAGAAAATGAAGAATGATATCCTGGGTTTAAACTATCCAGAAGATAGTGAAGTGAAGGATCCCCTGCCTCAGATCGAGCTGAAGGCTGTGACAAGGAGAAAAGTTAAGGTGAGAGAATAGACTGAGGAGAGAAAGGGAAATCTGGGGTCTTACATGTCCACACTTTAAACCTGTCCAATATGCCATATAACATGTTGTTGTGAGGTTGGAGGGTAAATTGTCCTTACAACAGACTTCCATCTTTTAATATTCAATCACCAATGGTTTACTGTAGCTCTTCTCAAAGGCCTGTATAGCAACATACAGTATGTCATTGACTGTATTGTCTTTTTAGACCAAAAGGAGGACCAGTGCCAACAGGTCCACAGTTGAACAGAGCACTGATAGTGATGCGGCTGAGAGAGATTTTGTTGATAATCAGAATGATGAAGATGAGGAAACGGTGAAGAAGGATCCCCTGCCTCAGATGCAGCAGGATGCCGTGAAAAGAAATAAAGTCAAGGTAAGGGAATAGATTGAGCAGAGATGTGGATATTTGTGATATCTTTCATATCTATAACCTGCCCCTACAGCATGTTGTTCCGAGGAAGGTAAATTGCCCATGCAATACCCTTTTATCTCCTAATAGTAAATCTAGGGCTGACCCCATTTGGTCGACAGGCTGTTGGTTGACTGGGATTTCTTAAGTCGAGCAGCCGCAAAAGTTTGTTTTCTTCATGGTGCACATGGACACCTGTCTGATTCGCGCCTGTCTCAGTTGACTAATCCATTGCCGAGGCCACAGGGATGGCACAGTCCATCACGCTAAGACGTGATACTGACATTGTATATGGTTATATCATGTAAAAATAATGGTGTAACACTAATAAATCAAATATTATTTTATAACAAATGCGCTTTCTCCTGCATTGGATACGGTCGCTGTCCATGGTTCTGAAACATAAACTTCAGTGCTCCGTAGAATTGCCGCCCTTTCCTATGTTGCTATGTGCATAATAGCAAAGTTAACCAGCATATTGGGATTGAGAACAATGTTGCAGAGGCAGCAGCAGTAGCAGAGACGGGGAAACAGCCCTGGCCTTAGCCTAATTGTCTAAGAAAATTGAGGAGAGAGGAAAACCCAACTAAATTAGGTCTATAATCAAAAGCCTAATTGTTAAATGTGCCTGGCTTTGTAAATCATCCATATACACTGCTCAAAGAAAGGGAACACTTAAACAACACAATGTAACTCCAAGTCAATCACACTTCTGTGATATCAAACTGTCCACTTAGGAAGCAACACTGATTGACAATAAATTTCACATGCTGTTGTGCAAATGGAATAGACAACAGGCAATTAGCAAGAAACCCCCAATAAAGGAGTGGTTCTGCAGGTGGGGACCACAGACCACTTCTCAGTTCCTATGCTTCCTGGCTGATGTTTTGGTCACTTTTGAATGCTGGCGGTGTTTTCACTCTAGTGGTAGCATGAGACGGAGTCTACAACCCACACAAGTGGCTCAGGTAGTGCAGCTCGGATGGAACATCAATGCGAGCTGTGGCAAGAAGGTTGCTGTGTCTGTCAGCGTAGTGTCCAGAGCATGGAGGCGCTACCAGGAGACAGGCCAGTACATCAGGAGACGTGGAGGAGGCCGTAGGAGGGCAACAACCCAGCAGCAGGACCGCTACCTCCGCCTTTGTGCAAGGAGTAGCAGGAGGAGCACTGCCAGAGCACTGCAAAATGACCACCAGCAGGCCACAAATGTGCATGTGTCTGCTCAAACGGTCAGAAACAGACTCCATGAGGGTGGTATGAGGGCCCGACGTCCACAGGTGGGGGTTGTGCTTACAGCCCAACACTGTGCAGGACGTTTTTCATTTGCCAGAGAACACCAAGATTGGCAAATTCTCCACTGGAGCCCTGTGCTCTTCACAGATGAAAGCAGGTTCACACTGAGCACATGTGACAGACGTGACAGTCTGGAGACGCCGTGGAGAACGTTCTGCTGCCTGCAACATCCTCCAGCATGACCGGTTTGGCGGAGGGTCAGTTATGGTGTGGGGTGGCATTTCTTTGGGGGGCCGCACAGCCCTCCATGTGCTCGCCAGAGGTAACCTGACTGCCATTAGGTACCGAGATGAGATCCTCAGACCCCTTGTGAGACCATATGCTGGTGCGGTTGGCCCTGGGTTCCTCCTAATGCTAGACAATGCTAGACCTCATGTGACTGGAGTGTGTCAGCAGTTCCTGCAAGAGGAAGGCATTGCTGCTATGGACTGGCCCGCCCGTTCCCCAGACCTGAATCCAATTGAGCACATCTGGGACATCATGTCTCACTCCATCCACCAACGCCACGTTGCACCACAGACTGTCCAGGAGTTGGAGGATGCTTTAGTCAAGGTCTGGGAGGAGATCCCTCAGGAGACCATCCGCCACCTCATCAGGAGCATGCCCAGGCGTTGTAGGTAGGTCATACAGGTACGTGGAGGCCACACACACTACTGAGCCTCATTTTGACTTGTTTTAAGGACATGACATCAAAGTTGGATCAGCCTGTAGTGTGGTTTTCCACTTTCATTTTGAGTGTGACTCCAAATCCAGACCTCCATGGGTTGATAAATTTGATTTCCATTGATCATTTTTGTGTGACTTTGTTGTCAGCACATTCAACTATGTAAAGAAAAAGTATTTAATAAGAATATGTCATTCATTCAGATCTAGGATGTGTTTTTTTTGTGTTCCCTTTATTTTTTTGAGCAGTGTATATATTACCAGTCGAAAGGGTTTTTCTTTATTTTTACTATTTTCTACATTGTAGAATAATAGTGAAGACATCAAAACTATGAAATAACACATATGGAATCATGTAGGTATCAAAAAAATGTTAAACAAATCAAAATATATTTTACATTTGATTCTTCAAAGTAGCCCTTTGCCTTGATGACAGCTTTGCACACGCTTGGCATTCTCTCAACCAGCTTCATGAGGTAGTCACCTGGAATGCATTTCATAAATTAACATGTGTGCCTTGTTAAAAATTAAGTAAAGGAATTTCTTTCCTTCTTAATGCATTTGAGCCAATCAGTTGTGTTGTGACAAGGTAGTGTTGGTATACATAAGATAGCCCTATTTGGTAAAAGACCAAGTCCATATTATGGCAAGAACAGCTCAAATAAGCAAAGAGAAACAGCAGTCCGTCATTACTTTAAGACATGAAGTTCAGTCAATCCGGAAAATGTAAAGAACTTTGAACTTTTTATCAAGTGCAAAAACCATCAAGTCGCAAAAACCATCAAGCACAATGATGAAACTGGCTCTCATGAGGACCGCCACAGGAAAGGAAGACAGAGTTAACTCGGCTGCAGAGGATACGTTCTTTAGAGTTAACTGCACCTCACATTGCAGCCCAAATAAATGCTTCACAGAGTTCAAGTCACAGACACATCTCAACATCAACTGTTCAGAGGAGACTGCGTGAATCAGGCCTTCGTGGTCAAATTGCTGCGAAGAAAGCACAACTAAAGGACACCAATAAGAAGAAGAGACTTGCTTGGGCCAAGAAACACAAGCAATGGACATTAGACTGGTGGAAATCTGTCCTTTGGTCTGATAAGTCCAAATTCCAACAATGTCTTTGTGAGAGTAGGCGTACAGATGATCTCCGCATGTGTGGTTCCGACCATGAAGCATGGAGGAGGTGTGATAATGTGGGGGCGCTTTGTTGGTGACACGGTCTGTGATTTATTTAGAATTCAAGGCACACTTAACCAGCATGGCTACCATAGTATTCTGCAGTGATACGCCATCCCATCTGGTTTGCGTCTCCAGGCTGTGTAAGGGCTATTTGACCAAGAAGGAGAGTGATGGAGGGCTGCATCAGATGACCTGACATCCACAATCACCCAACCTCAACCCAATTGAGATGTTTTGGGATGAATTGGACCACAGAGTGAAGGAAAAGCAGCCAATAAGTTCTCAGCATATGTGGGAACTCCTTCAAGACTGTTGGAAAAGCATTCCAGGTGAAGCTGGTTGAGAGAAAGCCAAGAGTGTGCAAAGCTGCCATCAAGGCAAAGGATGGCTACTTTGAAGAATCTCAAATATAAAATATATTTTGATTTGTTTAACACTTTTTGGTACCTAAATGATTCCATATGTGTTATTTCATAGTTGTGATGTCTTCACTACTATTCTACAATGTAGAAAATAGTACAAATAAAGAAAAGCCTTGAATGAGTAGGTGTGTCCAAACTTTTGACTGGTACTGTATACATATATACAGGAGTAAGACAGATATAGCTTCTGTTGCCTGTTTGAGTATTTGTTTAATAGACTACTGATTCTGTGAGCACCAAGCCTCATATGCACCGGCAAAATGTTGAATTAAGCGATTTCACAGATTCGGCTGTTTTTAATCTTTGCTATGCTGTAATAATGGCTTTATAATTTCTAGTCGTTAGAACAGACTGGTATTGCTTAACATTTGCTTAACCTTTTGCACGTAGGGGGCAGTATTTTCGTTTTTGGCTAAAAAACATACCCATTTGAAACGGCCTATTTCTCAGCCCCAGAAACTAGAATATGCATATAATTGTCAGATTAGGATAGAAAACACTCTAAAGTTTCCAGAACTGTAAAGAAGAAGTTTCCAGAACTGTAAAGAAGAAGTTTCCAGAACTGTAAGGAAGAAACTAAATGGCTGAAATGATATTGCGTCTTCAGCATGGACAGCACAATAAACAGTTGCTGTTATGCGGTGCCTTTTCGCTGCAGTAGGGAGGAGAGCGAGACAACGTGCACCTGTCACACAGGCACTCGCTGTCATTTCTTTTAATACAGTGTCACCATCGGGCTCTTTCTTGAGTCATTTGTGTGTCTTAATTATTTAATTAAACAGTGTGCTTAAAGCATCAGCCAAGCTCAGTGCCTATGTAGGTGATTGTATTCAAACACATAGGGTGTGTCTGATATGGAAAAATACATTTTAACATTAGAACAGGATTAGAACAGCCCTGCAATCAGTCTTACCCTTGCTCTACTCAAAGGGCTGTATTGGAATGGCTTCATACAGATCTACGTGTATATCATTGACTGTATTGTCTTTTTAGGCCAAGAGGACCAAGAGAAACAAAGTGGAGCAGATCACTGATGCAGGTCATAAATGAAACTCTAATTTCACTGAATGTAATCCTTTTGCATGTAAATGTAATTTAGTATGGACATCTATTGAGCAGAGGACTAATAGCAGAGTGCACATGTTATACTTTCTTGGCTACTTAACTTCACAAAGTACACAAAGTTGGCTAATACATATTTGCCTCAGGAGGTTACATGTTTTTTGACTTCTTTACCTTGGTGAATGCTGCTTTGCACACAGGTCCCTCTACATCTGTGGAATTCTCTGGGATGGCAGTTCAGGGGACATCTCACCAGGGACAATCTAATGAGAAGATCCTAAGTGAGTGTGTCTCCAGGGCCTGTCAGACCAGGGCTCTTGACCTCCCGCCAATCGATCCGGATGCTTTCAACCCGATTATCATCCGGTTTCTGGAAAAACTTACTGAGGAGTATGTCCAAACTTCTATTGTAGTATTTGAATGCAATGTCATCTGGAGGATTTTATAAATTGTATGTGTGTTGGTGTGCTTTTTGGTGCTAAAAACATCTAATTATCTCCTATAGGCAATGGAGGCAGTTAAGCATTGGCAGGATGGACCCTGTAAGTCCCTTCACCCTGAAAATGATTCATAGATATATTAATAGATGTTTCAAGAATATTAGATACAAACCTTTTATCTATCTACAGTATCATCCACATTATCACAAACAGTTTCATTCAAAGAGCTTTTTAGTAGCCTACTGCTTTTCATGCTCTCCAATGTATGCCACTTTCATGATTCTCATGAACATATGTGAGATTGTTGGTATCTCTTCGAGGAGCTTGGTTTCAGAGCCCGGCTATGAGTAATCTACCTACACTGTTTCGGTCCTACAGGTGATGAGGGCATTGCTTGCAGAGATGTGCCTGGAGATTGTGCGGTTTGTATCTGAGGCCATCCTGGAGGTCATCATCCCTGCAATTTTCCGTTTTGTACGGATATACAGCCATGTGTCTCCAGTATCCAGCAAGTCTCTGACAGAATCAGAGAGATCCTCTAGCACAAACCTGAAGATTCGCAAGAGAGGCAGCAGCAAATCCTCAAGGTGTTGCACGGCCAAATCAAGCTCCTCTCGTAATGGGTATGTTCAGTCATTCCTAAAGAAACCGGTTTCACCTAACTATTCATAACCCATTTTGTGAAAATATGTTTTGTTTATCTGTGTAACAGTTTACTCTTAATGACCAGTTTAACTGATTACTGAATGATGTATTAATGTCACTACCGTGTCTACTATTGAATATGGAATGCTGTATTGTTTGCTTTGTATTCTCAAAGGTCTCAGACAGTGTTGCCAAATACTCAGGGAGATGGTGAGTCGATATCATCTGAGCCACTCAGGGACTTTTTTGGGATTACTGAGGACAGTCTCCTCACTGGTGTCCAGGATTCCTTCAAAGAGTCGCTGAACAATGTCCTCTGTATCCAAAGAGAGGACCAGGTAGACACTCAAAGTCTATCCCGGGTTATTGTTGGAGAAGTGTCAAAGAAGGTCAATTCCATAATCTCTGTGGCCATCCAAACTCCCATCTCTGGCCGAATGTCCCCTGTTATTTTTGCCAGTGGTGGTGTCTCCAGAACCAAGGTTGTTGAGGAGATGGTGTCTGGCGTTTCCAACATACTTCAGATGTATATTAATGGGAAGAGTGTTGAGCAGAGTGTTGTTCTAAGAGAGGATGGTGTTGAGGTGGATATGACACATTTAACAGGACAGGTCATGACAGCCCTCAGTGGCACTGTTTTGAACTTCAGCAATAAGGAAGAAAATGACCCCGACAAGAGGGAACTGCTTTGTGTTGTTGCTGACCATATGAAGATGCTTGAAGCTTGTAAAAGTCCTGAGGAGATGCTAAAACAAGGAGAGAGCAACCTCAATATCAAAGGTGCCAAATCTAGTCTTCGTCTGTCAACACAAAGTATGGATAGACTACTCACTGAGGAGTTTCAGACCAAGGCCACTGAATCGATCCGGGAGATTGTTAAAAGATTCAGGGGTTGTACATCATGTTGTTCTGGCACTATATCATCTAGTCCAACTCCTCGGATAGGTGAGATCAGAGACCTTATGATTGACCCTGAGGCCTCTGAGTTGGTAAGTACCTTTGTTTCAGACATGGACAATCTTACCCAGTCTATCAGGGCATCCTGCTCTCCTGCACAGAGTGAGCAGATCCTTCTTGAAAACCATCAGAGTAAGATCTGGTCTTACACTGTTGGCTGTTACTACGACATGAAAAATACGCTGAAGCGGATTCTTACCTGTCCAGAAAAAGGGTCTCTCGCAAGTACATTTGTGGGGAGAACAAAAGATTATTTCACAATGGTTCCAACTTTGTGCCTAGACATCGGTCATTCGAGTAATGGTGAGGCTGACACATCGGACTCCATTTCTTGTAAACCACTTTTAATAACCCCCTCATCTATGAATGAACAAAAAGGACAAAGTGAGACCCCAAAACCTCTCTTGGCTCTCAAAAGGTATTTGCAAGACCAAGTCCTCCTTGACACCACAAAAGCGATTGCCAGCCAGGTTCTTGTCTTGTATAAGACTGAGGTGATGGAGAAGTTCTCATCTTCTGTTGGAGAGTGTGATTCTGAAGAGTCTCTGGAGGCCATTCTATTTGTGGATGGCATCATGTCTGACTTGAATGATTTCACCAGTTCGTGTTCCCCCTCACCATCTGAGTTGTTAGACAGTGAACAATGTCTCTCCCATCTCACTTTTCCACTTGGTCTGCAGGACAGCACCACCAACAGTGAATCTACCCTGAGTCTTCCAGTTATAAATATGAAGAAACTCTCCAGTGTGTCTTTCCAGACAAAGGCTAGAAAGGCAGTGAGCGAAGCTCTGAGATCTGTCAACCCCTTTACAAACAGCTTACTGGGAGACTCTGAAGCATCTAAATTGCTGGACACTTTTGTAACAGATGTGGAGACTATTGTTCAGTCCCATGCAGGCACATCACTCTGAAAATTTCAGAATTTCAAAAGTGAGCACCCTTCATGCTGCTCGTATTATATATCATAGATTTCGAGAAATGCTGAGGCATTTTCTCACTCCCTGCCAAGACTCTGTAAAGGTCATCGATGGTGTTACACCAATACATGATGAGACTCTCAAACAGGCTCCTAGTGAAAGTTTAGATTCTCAGGTGACTTGTAATAGGGATTCTCTTGAAATCCAAGCGGACCTTCAAACCTGTACCAAGGAGGTCATTAGTCAGATCCTCACTGTGTATCACTCTGAGGAATCCATGGAGGAATGCCTCTCTAGCCTAAAAGGAGATACAGAAGACCTGTCCAAGCTTTTGGATGCCGTTGTTTCTCATATTGACGTTGATGACTATTTATCTGTTGATGACTATGCTGTCAATACACAGGACAATTTGCATGGTGAGATCAACAATGATGAGGAGGAGGCATACTCTAGAAGTCTTAAATCCACAGCCTTTGACAAACTATGTACTGATGAGTTTCAAACGAAAGCCTCACATATGGCTGGTGGGATCCTTCAATCAGGGTTAATTGGCATTGTAAATACCAGCCTTGATGGTAGAAGTGCAGACATTTGTGCAGAGTCCAGTAACGATGGTGATGATAGAGATGTCAAAATCCTTCAGAAGAGTGGAACTCCACCTTTGTTCACCTCTTCTCTGCACACCAATTCTGCAGCATCCAACATCGTCATAAGCATCACTAAAGACCTTAATAGCTTCACCCAGATCACTAAAATGTCTGATGCTTCAGTGTCTGGCCAGTTAGAGAGATCCCTGTCAGCTTCAAACCTTCCTGTCAGTGTTCAGAACAGGGCCAATGTGAAAGGAAAGATCATTTGGCCAGGCACTGTAAACCTGTTCAACAATGTGTTCATCAAGGTCAAGGATTTTTTTGCCCAGCAACAACCGGTCCTCCTAGACAATGTGGTTGAGGCCCCCAAACATGCTGAATCCATATGCAGAACAGCTACTTCTACACAAATGACTTACAGTGAACATGAAGGCAGCCAGACCAGCATGGTAAATTATTCCAAAGCCTTAATTAGTCAGACTCTGATGACAATCCAGAGGAGAGTGTCTATGTCAGAGAGGATGAGCACCTCAGAGAAAGGCCTCTTGACTCGTTCCATCGTGGGCTCCATGTTGGAGGATGTTGACATGGTGAGAACTGATGGATACGAGATACACCGGCCATCCTCCTCAAAGTCCTCCCTGTCCATCACCTCTGCCATGACCAGAGGGTCCCGGAGTGATTTTACAAATTCTCTTCCAGGCACTCCAGTCCCAAATGAGTGGCCTGTTGAAATCTATTGTCCTATCATTAGGAGTTCGGTCATTGATATGAGTGACTCCTCAACTCATTCACAAGGGTCAACAAATTACACAAGGCAAACCATCTCTGCCATAGTTGACACTGTTATGGAGGTCATTCCAAGAGAAGATACGGAACACATAGCCACTGCAGATGATGTCACTTCTTTTACAAGAAGACTTGCGAGACTCAGCCCCAGGGACGGTCTTCAGAACTTCTCACATGAGCTCACTGACAAAGTTTATGAGCTCATAAAAAGTCACAACACCCCCCAGGCTCTTTTTGTGCCAGCTGGCAAGAGCGTGTCTGACTCTATTCTTTTGAAACTGAAGACAGGATTGAATGCTTCTGAAGAATCCAGGGAGTTTCCATCTGACCTTGTATACTCCTTTGCTACGGAGTCAATAAAACGTCTGCTACAGCAGATTGTCTTCTGGCTTCCTCCACCATCACAAGGATCCGATTTCTGCCAAACTATCATCTCTGATGATTCTCTGCAGGAAACAAGTTGGCTTATGCCGAGCTCTTCTGCCATCTCCGTTAGTTCCTCACAGGTTTACTTTGACACAAAGAGCCTTTTCACCAATATAATGGTCGATCAGGTCATTGGATACCTGTTCTGTGGCCTCCAATTCATCAGAAGAATTATCAGAGTTGATGAACATAATCAATGGGTTGTCCCCAACTGATGCTGGAACACTTGACTCTGACAGACCGGCTCTCATGACCACTTGCCGTCAGTCTAGTTCCAAATCATTGCCTAGACCCTCTCTGTCTGGCAGCAGCACACACAACGGTGGAACTGTGGATATTCAAGTTTTAGGAGAGGTGGAATCTAAGATGGACAACAAAGATCTGGAGATGTCTAGTGTCTCTGTGCATCCATCAACTCCATCAGCCATGGACTCTGATACACATGCATCATTTGACTCCACTAGCAATGACGACACCTCTTTGGTACTTTTACTGATTGTTAGATTGCTGTCAATGATCACCCCTTTCACATTACTGGAATCCTCTGACATTGGTGAAACATCAAGAGTTCTCACAAAGAGGATTCTGTCTGAGTTCTGTGGCACCTCAGGCCTTGAACCAACTCAAGCCTACCCCCAGAATCTGAAAATCGAAAAGATTTTCAAGGCTGTCTACAAGGGGCTTCTTCAAGAATTTGGGTCAGAGAAGATGCTCCAGGTTGCAATGAAGTCAACGGATTATGCATTTGATGATGCCCTGGTCAAATCATTAACTAGGGAACTACTAGCTAAATGCAATGAGGCTAGCTCTTCACCTCCCTCCATGACACAGTTGTCATCACACAATGTACTTGGCCGTGACGAGGTAGGTAATTCTGGGCTTCCAACAACTTGTAGAAAGGAAAAGAAGAGAGGAAGATTCAGCGCTCTCTGTGGACTCAACCCAAAGGTACATATGTCATCAAAATACACATTTTTAAGATTATTTTTTATTCATTACGTACAGTATGATGGTAAACACTGATACACTTTGTGTGCAATTTCTCCTACTGTATAAATGACTGTTTGTTACCCAGTGTACAAAGAAGGTCAACAAGAAGAACCACTGCACTCCAACACCTTCCCAGAACCAGACCCCTGCCGTCAGTGAAACAGGTAAGTCAATACACTCAAATGTGTACTGAACAAAAATATAAACGCAACATGCAACAATTTCAAAGATTTTATTGAGTTACAGTTCATATATGGAAATCAGTCAATTGAAATACGTTCATTAGGCCCTTATCTATGGATTTCACATGACTGGGAATACAGATATGCATCTGTTCGTCACAGATACCTTAAAAAAAGGTAGGGGCGTGGATCAGAAAACCAGTCAGTATCTGGTGTGACCACCATTTTCCTCATGCAGCGTGACACTTCTCCTTCGCATAGAGTTGATCAGGCTGTTGATTGTGGCCTATGGAATGCTGTCCCACTCCTCTTCAATAGCTGTGCGAAGTTGTAGAATATTAGTGGGAACTGGAACACGCTGTTGTACACGTCAATCCAGAGCATCACAAACATGCTAAATGGGTGACATGTCTGGTGAGTATGCAGGCCTTTCGATATGGGGCCATGCATTACCATGCTGAAACATTAGGTGATGGCGGCGGATGAATGGCACGACAATGGGCCTAAGGATCTCGAGACGGTATTTCTGTGCATTCAAATTGCCATTGATAAAATGCAATTGTATTCGTTGTCCGTAGATTATGCCTGCCCACACCATAACCCTACAGCAAACACGACGCCATATACGTGGTCTGTGGTTGTGAGGCCTGTTGGACATACTGCCAAATTTTCTAAAACGACATTGAAGGCGGCTTATGGTAAAGAAATAAACATCCAATTCTCTGGCCACAGCTCTGGTGGACATTCCTGCAGTCAGCATGCCAATTGCACGCTCCCTCAAAACAAGTCAACCAGCGTTTTTCCTTGCTCCTATTCTTCTCAGTCTCTGTCTCTGAGACATCTGTGGCGTAGTGTGGTGTGACAAAACTGCACATTTTAGCGTGGCCTTTTATTGCCTCCAGCACGAGTTGCACCTTTGTAATGATCATGCTTTTTAACCCACAAGAGTCTACGCCCTGTCTGGGCCGAGGGGTTTGTATCGTCCTTACTGCTAATAGCCCATACAAACGCATTGAATAACAGATTCACTACATGGAACTGAAGTGTCTGTCCTAAATCTGAGAGATATAACAAAGTTTACTACTTTTTGGCACTAAACAGTCTAAGCCCTGGGGGGGCCTATGTAACACTTCTGTGTTAAATAGGCGGATTGAGACTGCTAGGCTACCTGCCGCCCGACATTTGGAAATTATGTAGAATATTACAATTTAAATAATAATAATGCAATACTAATTATTCACACTAACTAGGGTCAGTTAAAGAAATGTTATGTTTACATTTTTTCCCCCAGCAATTGTCAATGATCAAGAAACCTGCCGAACAGAGAGTGTATGCTCCACCAAGAAGAAACCAAGGAAGCGTTCGCTCATTTCCAGGATGTTTTCAGCTATAGGCAAAGCCTTGTCCAGTCCCTTTACTTCCTGCTATAAAAAGAAGAGCACCTAATCTATATTTCAAAATAAATATTTGAAATTAACATAATTGCATAAATTCTTCATGTTGAGTGTTTTTCATGATATATTATTGGATGATATAAAGTGTAGTAGTAGTAGTAGTAGTAGTAGAAGTTGTATAGTTGACTATATTACTTTTACTTTTAAGAAACATAAAAAAACAATAAGAATAGTGTGCACTTCTATGTACAGTTGAAGTCTGATGTTTACACACACCTTAACCAAATACATTTAAACTCTGTTTTTCACAATTCCTGACATTTAATCCTCGTAAAAAAATCCCTGTCTTAGGTCAGTTAGAATCATCACTTTATTTTAAGAATGTGAAATGTCACAATAATAGTAGAGAGAATGATTTATTTCAGCTTTTATTTCTTTCATCACATTCCCAGTGGGTCAGACGTTTACATACACTAAATTAGTATTTGGTAGCATTGCCTTTAAATTGTTTAACTTGGGTCAAATGTTTCGGGTGGACTTCCACAATCTTCCCACAATACCTTGACTGAATTTTGGCCCATTCCTCCTGACAGAGCTGGTGTAACTGAGTCAGGTTTGTAGGCCTCCTTGCTCGCACACGCCTTTTCAGTTCTGCCCACAAATGTTCGATAGGATTGAGATCAGGGCTTTGTGATGGCCACTCCAATACCTTGACTTTGTTGTCCTTAAGTCATTTTGCCACAACTTTGGAAGTATACTTGGGGTTATTGTCCATTTGGAATACCCACTTGCGACCAAGCCTTAACTTCCTGACTGATGTCTTGAGATGTTGCTTCAATATATCCACATCATTTTTGTGGATATCACATCAAATAAAACTATAAATAATCTTATCTAAGTCCTTTACAATTTTAGGGGTTAAGTCAAGTGATAACGAGACATAAACCGCCCTGGATAACCCTTCAGCTTTGGATAATAATACCCAGCCGTATAACGAAATATCTCTCATCAACAAGAGGTTCAATTTGTTCTTTGTTTTCTCAATGGAGTTAAAGTTCAATTCACTCCTTTGTTTTTCATCCTTGCATGTAACAATTTCAAGATAAGTAACCTTATCTTTAGATGGGATACCATATACAGTGGGGCAAAAAAGTATTTAGTCAGCCACCAATTGTGCAAGTTCTCCTACTTAAAAAGATGAGAGGCCTGTAAATTTCATCTTAGGTACACTTCAACTATGACAGACAAAATGAATTTAATTTAATGAATTTATTTGCAAATTATGGTGGAAAATAAGTATTTGGTTAATAACAAAAGTTTATGAAGCAGGCTCAAAGGCAACCAAATTACTAGCATGGAGACTCAGGAAACAACAAGCACAGAATACCATTTTCAAAATAAAAGACCCCAAAACAAAAAAGATCACATGCAAATTAGATGAAATACAGAATGCATTTGAATCATATTTCAAAAATCTGTCCAAGCAACCAGAGAAGGCAGATGCACAGACAATAGAGCACTTTTTGAACTCACACGATCTCCCCTAAATTGGGACAGAGCAAAATGATAGACTATCTTCAGAAATATCCACCGAAGAAATTAATAAAGCAATATCTCAGCAAAAAGCCAACAAGTCTCCAGGCACTGATGGCTTCCCTTCAGAATGGTTCAAGACCTTCAGAGAACAATTAGCACCTCTACTTAAGGTCTGTTTTAACTGGACTCTGAGGGAGGGGGGTCTCCCACCCTCATGGAGAGAGGCCATCATATCGGTAATCCCAAAAGAGGGTAAAGAAAAGAAAGAATGCAGTTCATATCGACCTATCGCAATTCTTAACACAGATTATAAACTATATGCATCAATAATAGACAAAAGAATGGAGAACATAATCCCAGAATTGATTGACGGAGATCAAACTGGTTTCATACAAAATAGGCAGACACAGGACAATATAAGGAGAACACTACATGTCATGGACCACATTACTCAGAATAAGACAAGTGCAATATTAATCAGCCTAGATGCAGAAAAAGCATTTGATTCAGTGGGATGGGATTACCTATTCCAAGTTATGGAAAGATTTGGTTTCAACAAAGAAGTGATACAGTGCATCAAAACACTGTATTCATGTCCGACCGCTAGAATAAAGATACATGGACATTTGACACAAACGATAAAATTAGAGCGAGGGGCAAGACAAGGCTGTAATCTATCACCCACGCTCTTCTCCTTGTACCTAGAACCATTAGCACAGGCAATAAGACAGGACCCAACTTTAGAGGGAATAACAATAAGAGGCAGTGAACATAAGATATGCATGTATGCTGATGACGTTCTGTTATTCCTTAAAGACCCAGGCACAAGTGTATCTAGATTGATGGATGTTTTACAACATTTGGAACATATTCAGGGTATGTGCTTAACGTACACAAGACCCAAGCCCTAGTATATAATTATACCCCACAGGAAGATCTGAAGAGTAGGTATAACTTCACCTGGACCTCTTCATCCATTATATATCTGGGAGTAAATTTACCAAAAGATATACCCAAACTTTATTGTATGAATTACGATCACATTAACAAGAAAATATATGATGACCTAGACAGGTGGAATTCACTTCCCTTAGATCTTAGTAGTAGAATTGAAACAATCAAAATGAACATCCTGCCGAGGTTACTGTATTTGTTCCAATCACTGCCCATAGAAATCCCACCTAAACAGTTTAGGGAATGGGATCAACGGAACAGTAAGAGACCAAGAACTAGATATACAACATTACAGTTACCAAAAAACTGTGGGGGTATGGCCTTACCAAACCTAAAAGATTATTATGTGTCAGCCCAATTGAGACCCCTGGTGTGATGGTGCAATTCAGAATACGAATCCAAATGGAAAGACATCGAGACTACGCTGACAGAGATACCCATACAGTCAGTACTGGGAAATAAGGAGATGGTCAAATAAATATACAATAGACAAAATCAGTGGATTAATTTCTCTCTGAAGACATGGTTTAGGGTAGTTAAGCAAAATCATTTAGACAGAGAGATCAAACTGCTGAGTTGGCCCGCATACGACCCCAGCTTCATCCCTGCAACTCAGGACAGCAGGTTTAAACAATGGACGCAGAAAGGCATCATGTCATTCAGTACAATTGTAAGGAATGGGAACCTAGATAACTTCCAGGACCTAAGTAAAAAACATGGCTTGGATAAACAAGATTTTTACAGATACCTACAAGTACGACACTATTTTGTAAGGGAGATAAAAGTGACTGACCCTCGAACACATCCAAAATTAATCCAAGTATTCACTAACGCATACAACTTGGGGAGTAACGAAAAAACTATTTCAAATCTCTACTTGGGTATTCAATCCTCAAAGAAACATTCTACAAACTATTTTAAAAAGAAATGGGAGGAGGAACTTAACATTGAAATAACTGATGAAACATGGTTGAATATATTAGAGACTCAACAAAGCTCCACCAACTCAAGGTCATGGAGAGAATTCTGTTGGAAGAATGTTATACGTTTCTTCATAACACCTAAACTGAAATGAAAACAGACTGGCTCACAACACCCTTGTTGGAGAGAATGCGGTCTATTGAGGGCGGACCACTCTCATATCTTTTGGACTTGCCCCGCAATCGAAACTTACTGGGGAGAAATAAGATCTAACATTGGAAAAATAATGGGATTTGACATAGAACAAACATTCATTTCTTTGTACATGGGTGAAATACCTGATAACTTACACAATAGAGAAAAGTACCTCTTGAAGGTCCAACTGGCAGCCAGTAAAAAGGCTATCACTAGGAAATGGCTACAAAAAGACCCTCCCACAGTGACACAATGGATAGACATTGTAGAAGAAATACACCACACGTATGACCTTTGCCTTAAGAACTCAACAGGAGAGAGGTCAAGAATACTGGGAAAAATGGGTTTCGTACTTGGAAAAGGTCTAATTCAAAGATGTCAATGTAACTAATATGATGGTATGATGATGAAGGTATGAAGTGCACTGTAACTGCCAGATCTATTGTTGTTGTTGTTCTTTTATTTGGCTTTATTTGTACTTTGTGTTCCTACAATAAAAACTAAGTAATTTAAAAACTAAGTATAAAATAAAAGAATACAAAAATAAAAGAAATCCAGGTATTTCCAAAGGGTTCACTTACTATTTCTTCCCACTGTATACTGCATCTTACCCCAGCTGTAGGTCCATTGTGTGTGTCATCGTTTTAAGTCTCAACATCAACCAGCTCTGGTGGCATTGGGGACTTTGGATGCTTGCTCTCAAAGTGCTGTTTGAATGTCTTCAGGTCAGGCATCTGCGTCTGTAAGGGTCAGGTAAGGAAGTGAGGATATTAACAATCATTGGCTGAGACTGAATTTTCGGGTGACAAACAAACAAAGTAATAAGATGCATCAAACTACTACACATCACACAGGCCAGTACAATGGACTGTACTGAGAGAAACCTAAAGGTAGGCATGTGAAATGTTCAGGTTGCTGCATAGACTATGGAGGCTCTAGTCTAGAGTGCCAGGGATTTTTTCAACTCTCTAAATGGTTAAATGACTCTGACGTTCAGGGGTGGTTGGAGAGACTGCTGGTGCTGGTGAGCTTCTGCCCCTATTTTAGGTCATCACACAAATATTCCCCCACCCATGTCCAGGGTTCTCAGTGTTATGTCCCTTTAAATATATGTACTTTTGGTAATACTTTGAGTAGGCAAAGAATACAATATTCTTAAATTGACATGTTGAATTTCTTTGCCATAGTAAATTGTATATTGCGCAAATTTCCCTAATGCGGACAGTTTGTGTTACTACCTTACACAAGCTTGCATTTTCACCCTATAAAACTTAGTGGAATTACACAAAATGTTAACCTCAGATCACGATGACAAGATTGATTGTTTTAAACAGATCTGTCACGACTTCCACTAAAGTCGGTTCCTCTCCTTGTTCGGGCTGCGTTCGGCGGTCGACGTCACCGGTCTTCTAGCCATTGTCGATCCACCTTTCATTTCCATTTGTTTTGTCTTGTTTTCCCACACACCTGGTTTACATTCCCTCATTACTAGATGTGTATTTAACCCTCTGTTCCCCCCATGTCTGTGTGTGGAATTGTTTGTTGTAAAGTGTATGTGCACTTCAGACTGGTTTGCGACGGGTTATTTCAACCCATATTCTGTTGTTCTGGGTGCTGTTGGTTTTCTCCTCATTAAACTGCTCCGGTTAATACCCAGTTCTGCTCTCCTACGCCTGACTTCCCTGCAGCCCATTACGCACCTCCTAAAAGATCAATATATTGTGTTTTGTACCATTGATTTTTCCAAGCGCTGGGATGCGCAGAACTTAGAACGGAGTTAATGAAATGCCCAGGAAATGGCACAGAAAATGTGGGGCGGCCTCTCCATAAAAGTCAATGGCCACACACCAATACATGGATTTGACAGTCAAATTATTACTTAAATAGCAGTCAACTGTTGTCACTGTTATTCTATAGAGGGTCGTGATTCGTTTAGGTTAACTAACAAAAAAAGTGCTCTGGTCCCTTTTCCATGATGAAAGCCTCCCGAAATTAAAATCCAATATTCCAAAATATAGATATAAGCCTTCAAGTACTCATCTAACCAACTTCTTCAGGGCCAACCAGTCCCCCTGTCGCCCTGAAACCCAAACCCCATAAGAAGCCCAAATACGACCTGCCCTTGCCCAGTATACATACAAGGTCAGGGGACAACACTGGTTTTTCATCTTGTAGTTCAACTTGTTTTCTACACAGTTTAAAGGGATAGTTCATCCAAATTACAAAATGACTTAAGTTACGTTTACATTTCATTTGAAATCCAATGCATCCAAAGTGTACATTAGTCTTTCCTGGTTCATAACATATTTTTTGGTCCCTTTCAGATCACAGCCATGTCAACAGTGGGCGTCAGGCTTGTAGGAGACATGCATTATCTGTGAGATTCAGTGAACAAGGCTAGAAGGTGAGATTCCATCTCTCTTAACTGCTCATTGTACTGAATAGATAATTATGAGCTAACATTGTACCACCTTATTTTCTGTAACAGACAGTTAGTATTCTAGGGAAGCAAGGCATTTGTGTAGAATGTGCATTGTAGAGTATGTTCATTGCATTCTTTATCATGTATTTCTCATAGAAAGAGCCTGTTCTAGTCATTCATCTAATCTTGTCATTCGATTTCTATGGTATTTCTCTCCATTAGGACTGGGTATTGGCTCCTACGGGTTACTCTGCCTTCTACTGTGATGGAGAATGCCTCTACCCTCTGTGTTCCTGCATAAACTCCACCACCCACACTATGATCCAACTAGTGGTCAGTATGCACTACTACACCCTCTCTCACATGAACGCTAACATTACGGTTTCAGTGGGAAAGACGGTAAATGGTTCAGACATGAATGGCAAATATAAAAAACTAAGATACCGAAGTTACCGGAGTCTACAATGGCAGACTATTAATGTAGGGATAGTGAGAAGTAACATTCAAGACTGAAGCAATTATCCCCTCTAGTGGTATACTTTATACTGTACCAGGTTACTACACACACTGATAATACAAAACATTGAGGACACCTGCTCTTTCCATGACATAGACTGACCAAGTTAAAGCTATGACCCCTTATTGATGTGACTTGTTGAATCTACTTCAATCAGTGTAGATGAAGGGGAGTTAAAGAAAGATTTTAAAACCTTGAGAGAATTGAGACATGGATTGTGTGTGTCATTCAGAGGGTGATTCAGCAAGAGAA
The DNA here is from genome assembly GCF_002021735.2 of Oncorhynchus kisutch. NCBI lineage: Eukaryota > Metazoa > Chordata > Actinopteri > Salmoniformes > Salmonidae > Oncorhynchus > Oncorhynchus kisutch. The sequence continues at coordinate 38,127 of NW_022265772.1, read as the reverse complement.
AAGATTTAACTGTCTTTGAACGGGGTATGGTAGTAGGTGCCAGGCGCACCGGGTTAAGTGTGTCAAGCACTGCAACACTGCTGTTTTTTTTCATGCTCAACAGTTTCCCATGTGTCTCAAGAATGGTCCACCACCCAAAGGACGTCCAGCCAACTTGACACAACATGGGCCAGCATCCTTGTGGAACACTTAGGGCAGCTTGTAGAGTCCATGCCCAGAGGAAATGAGGCTGTTCTGAGGGGAAAAGAGTGTGCAACTCAATATTAGGAAGATGTTCCTAGTCTATTGTGGACTCAGTGTATGTCATCCTACATGTTTTTAAATAGTACAGTATTTTTTTATTTAACTAGGCAAGTCAGTTAAGAATAAATTCTTGTTTTCAATGATGGCCAAGGAACAGTGGGTTAACTGCCTGTTCAGGGGCAGAACTACAGATGTGTACCATGTCAGCTCGGGGTTTGAACATGCAACCTTCTGGTTATTAGTCCAACACTAACCACTAGGCTACCCTGCCGCCCCAGTATCACAAACCACAGTACAAAACCATATAAGTGTGGGCCTGTAGTATCTGTAAATCAACTAAACATAGTTTTTTATTTCCATATGCAGATAATAAAGCATCATTGTTCATGTAATAATCTAATATGCATTATACCTCCAGGAAGAGGAAATGGTCATAAAACCAAATAGATGAAAAGACAGAAACAAAAATGTTTTTGAACTACAACTTATTTTATTTTAAAATGTCAAATTCAGTGCAAAGTAATGTAGTGCATTGGTGTCTAGATCCCTGTTGGGTGGCAAAGTGTCACAATAATCCTGTGGGGAGAGAAAACAAGAGAATACATTACATTAATGGGTGTTAACTAATCAGAGTTCAACAAAGCACTTCAAGTCCTCAATTCCTTCAAAAGAGAGAGAGAAGGAGAAAGGAGTATGGTCCCTGCAGTAGGACTACATGCTGGCCATGAGGTTCTCCAAGTGGTACTCCAGGAGGCTGGAGAGCTCAGTGACCAGAGACTCTGGGTTAAAGTACCAGGCCAGCTGCTGGCCAAACATGTCATCTAGCAGAGCCATCAGTCCGCCCTGAAGAGAACACCACACAACACATAGAAAATGGCTCTGAGTTACTAGCTTATCAAGAGGAGAGAGACCATTAGAAATACTCCCCCTAAAATGGCATTGGAACCTGGTTAACCATGAATATGGAAGTAAACAGGAAGTACACTAAGAATATGGAAGTAAACAGGAAGTAACCTCTTGACTCTTACATTGAGCAGCAGCAGGTATCTATCAGCCTCTGACTCCATGTTGGCAGCAGTGGGCAGGAAGGAGTACAGGAGAGCGTACAGACGCTCCACGAACCCACCAGGGTGCTAAAGGAAACAAAGGAGGAGAAAAGAGGAGAGAAGAGAAGAGGAATTTAAGTGAAACTGCTAATAGAGCGATATCAAAACATGTACCAGTGAGATGCTACTTACCACCATCAGGGACTTCTGAGCTGTCATCAACCCAAACAGCACCAGCTCAAAGAGGACATCTATCATGTTCACATGATGGATCTAGGACAAGAAAACACATTTGGAGAAAATAGGAATGATTTCATATAGATCAGCTACTGTGATGTATAAAGACATGCATGTGGAAGAACTCAGTGAGACTTGAAAGAGTTAATGAACTCACCTTTGCCTCAGCCAGCTCCCTCTCAATGTCATTCCGCTTGGAGGGGTCACTCAGGTAGTCCACAAAGTTGTTATAGGTACGGATGAATTTGGCCTCGTCCTATGACAAAGAAAAGAGCATCTTAGTGAACAGAACACATTCCCCTCAGGGATGCTCTCTTTCCCTTGAAAGAGAATGAGTTAGTGAGTTACCATGTGGTTGGCCTGAACAAGGGCGCCCAGGAGGACCTTTCCCGCCACAAACAGATGGTTCCTGCTCAGGGTGGAACCAAGCAGGGTCTAGGGAAGAGGGAAGAGTTAGGGTGAGACATCTTCCTCTTGGAGAACAAGAAGTCACAGAGACAAAAAGAACAGTGGGTCCACTCACAGTGAAGGCCTGGCGCAAGGAGACGAGCCTCAGGGCGATGTCCTCCACTCTCTTGGTGGTAAGGTAGAGGCTGTGAAAGGGAGGGAATGGAGCATGTCAACCATTAGAGTCAATGGGGGATAACAGCATTATGACCACAATCCTTCAGCATCTGACAAGCTCAGACTACACAGACATTTAGAGGAACTCACTTTAGCAGAGGAACCTCCCTCTCCTCAGGCAGCAGGTCCTCCTCCCAGCCCTACGACAACAAAACAAGCATTCAAAATCAGTGACCAGTGCAATGACATAACAAACAATCGGTCAATGGAAGGATCTTAATGCTCCTAGTCAATAGTATGTGTGTGTAACGTCTGACCTCATAGCAGTTGTGGCCCTCAGGCTCTGGGTCAGTGAACTGCTGAGTGGTGGGAGTAGAGAAGGAGGCAGCCTCCGACCACGCTGAAGAGGAGAGAAGCCCGTCCAGCCCCATGTGGAGAGTGGCGTACACCACTGAGACATCAGTCTGCTGCTCAAAACACACACAACACACCTGTTTACCACACACACACGTTATTAGATAACACACCAAATCTAATGCAAAAATGCCCAGTAATGTCTAGTCTATATACATAGGAAATCGTTTATTTACCTGGTTGCAGCCAAGCGTCACGTCCACAGACGTCTCGTGGCGGAGGTGAGACGCATAGTGGGTCACCCTGCCAGCCACACGCTGACAGAGAGAGAATACATGTTAAGGCCAAATGGAATAAGTGAAGAAAAGCCTAATCTACTACTGTTTCAGTAGTATTTACGTCTTACCTGGATCCAAGTGATGGACTGCACTTTGGTGGCACAGTAGGGGATGCCCTCTGGACTAAGCCTGGCTGTCTCCTTGGAGATGGCCCACACCAGTTGAGTCTCCAGGCCTCTCACCCTACTCACGTGGTGCATCCTCACCACCACCTGCTGTTGAGATAAACAACAAGACAACATCAACAAAACCACTTCGGCAATTGCTGTGACACATTTCCATCAAGATCAAATGACTGACAATATAGATTATGATTAGGTTGTTACAAAGACACATACCTGGGATCCCCCACGCATGTAGGTGATGATGGGGCTGATGAACTGGAAAGTTCTCCAAGCTTTAACCACCGGACCGGCATTGTTCTGCACATTACAATACATTCATGTTGGAAACAGTAAACATTGTAACCGTGATGTGACTGTGTGTGTGTGTGGGGGGGGGGGGGGGGGGGGGGGGGGGTCTCTTACCCTGATCACAACAGGCCCACAGTACTGGGGGCTGAACCTAATCAGAATCAACTGCCAAATAACAGTGGCCTCCACTGTTATTTTTCAAACATAAAACCCCAAACTTTCAGAAAATTGTACCTCAAGGTACCTCAAGGATAGTCTGCACATCTGGCACATCCTCAAGGATGATAGCAGCATTCTGGACATCAAGGAGGACTGGCAGCTGTGGAACATCTGGCACATCATCCAATGGCACATCCAACTGGACCTCATCCAGGACAGTTGTTTCTAAAATGAGGAACATTGGAATATAAAATAAACTATTGTTAGGACATAAAAAAAATAGCAAGATTGCTGATATTAGCTAGGTAGCAAAAGTTGATTGCTTAGCAACAGTTACTAAAGTTAATGTTAGCTAGCAAGCTACAACATCTCGAGCACAAGCATTTTTGCCACGTCTGAATGATAGAAATACACAACATTTCGCAAATTATAATGGCATTGTTAAATGTAGTCAAAGAAGAGTTGTAAACTCCACATACCCTCTTCGAAGTCGCTGTCCACCTGTCGACGATCACGAACCCTGCAAAACAGAAAAAGACAAGAAAAACAAGCCACAAATGAATTTGAACAACCTGTCGACGCAGTAGGCCGCCGACGTCCACGCACTCTCTCCGCCAGTCTTGAAAAGCACCCAGGCATTTTCTCAGGTCTCAAAAATCAAACAGGTTTGTTGTCAGCAGCAAAGTTGTTGTTTTCGCACAGAAATCGTTCCATAGAACGTCGGTTCGAAAATGATTGTTTACAAAATTGACAACTGTGTTGCCATAGAAATTAGTTTGGAATTCTGATTCCCTTTAGAATCCCTTAAAATGGCTTGTCATCATTCTAGTGACGTCGACGTGCTCCTTCGTAGCTCAGTTGATAAGAGCATGACGTGTTGCAAACATTTCTAAAATAGATAATGATTTCAGGGATTTTTGTGATGATGAGTTATCTGAAATTGAGATAAAAGACTGTATTAAAAGCCTTAAGGACAATAGGTCCCCTGGAAATGATGGTTTAATAAGCGAGTTTTATAAAGCATTCAATGATAAATTGATTCCTTTCATTCTTGCTATGTTTCACGAATCAATAGAAAAAGGGGAGTTACCGGCTTCCTTAAAACAAGGTGTAATTACTTTGATTCCCAAACTTAATAAGGATACTCTTTATATAGACAACTGGAGACCCATTAGCCTGTTGAATAATGATGGGAAATTATCACGTTAGATATTTTCGCATCAGCTCTTTTTCAGAGCATATCTGATTGGTCAAAAGAGCAATTACTTTTAGAATAACTGTCTTCAAAGTAATGACTCGGGACGTCGGGGTTGATATGTACGCTTCTTTTAGTAATATTACTTGTTCACGTTACATTTAAGAACTTTAGATTCTACAGAGCAATGCAGGTAAGATGCTAGCGGAAAGGTCAGCTTAATCACTTTGCACCTGCACATAACTGGCGCGTTCTCGCTCTCTATCCTGTCGCAAGGCATTCTGGAACTTGCAGTCAAAAGCGTAATCCAATACTAACCAATACAATTACATATGTAAATAACTGTAAAGAAATATCTTTAATTACAGCTCAATGAATTAACTTAAACTGGAACACATTAAAGTTACAACAATTACTCAAAACAATGACTGAATTGGGCTGCCTGTCTCAACGAAGCCATAGAAACCTGGACATGCTCCAACTGAAATGTTCCCTCCTGTCAGCACTGATGTTGAATGGCATTAAATACACTTTTTTTGTTCTCTCCCATCCCCTGTAGGTTCGTTGAACATGAGTGGAAATGAAACTCCAGCACACTGGTAGCACTAAAGACGTGTGAGTATAACTTTTCCAGGTGAGTTGAACCTGCCTGTGGGTGCAGTGGGGATATTCCTGGGAGGTCTAGTGATGAAGAGGTATAAGCTTGGCGTTGTGTCTGGAGCCCAGCTGTCTTTCGTCACCTCCTTCATGGCCTACCTCCTCCTCCCTCTGCAGTCTGGCACTAAGTGTGACAACGTCCAGGTGGCTGGTCTGACCGTGTCCTACAACGGGTAAATATGACATCTGATTGGTTGGTTGGTGGGTTGATAAAAACGTTTTGATCAGTGGAATATGAGGGAGAGCTAGACCAAAACACACATGGGCTTGTGCCGGGGCTCCCTCTTGTGGGAATATTCAGTATGGTTGTTACTGAGCCAGGATTCCTGGCTGTTTTGTCACTGTGCGTATGTCAATGATAGTTCAGCAACAATTATTTAAACATCATTATTACCAGCCATTTTCTCTGTCCCCCAGGTCCCCTGGTGTACGATGGCAGCCTGTTGTCAGAGTGTAACAGAGACTGCTACTGCTTGGCTGGGGAGTGGGACCCTGAGTGTTCAGACAACGGCATCACTTACACCTCCCCCTGCCTCGCAGGCTGCTCCAGCTTTACAGGTTACGGCAAGAACACGTACCAATACTATTAATGTACTGAGTGTACAAAACATTCACAGGGATGCTGGCCCATGTTGACTCCAATGCTTCCCACAGTTGTGTCAAGTTGGCTGTATGTCTTTTGAGTGGTGGACCATTCTTGATACACACAGGAAAAATATGGTATGCAATTCCTATGTAGAGAAGGTTCTCTCTGGTAGTTGTTCAATATGACTTCAGCTTTTACAGGGCACTGTGGTAAAATGGATGTTTAATCTCAGTGTTACTCCCTGTTTAAATAAAATAAAAAAACATCAACACAAACACAGGATATGGGGTACACATGGTATCACATCATTACATACTAGGCCCTACTGCACCTGCATTCCAGCACCATTCCAGCATCTGGAATTGACTCAACATGTTTGAGGTGGGGGATCAATACATGTGGGGGAAGAGGTGGCTGTCGAATGTATGATTCTGATATGTACAGGTAAGTTCATTGTGTGTGTGTGTGTGTGTGTGTGGGGGGGGGGGGGGGGGGGGGGGGGGGCGTCCATGTTTGTGTCCGTACTCTGAGGTGTGTTTGAATATGAATGAGCAGCAGTGTTGTGATGTGTCCTATCCCGTCCTTGCAGAGTGATCTTCCTTGGCCTCATCACATGTCTCAGTGGCTCCTCCTTAGGAGGGATGGGTACACCACTATGGGCTGATTTCAAGGTTTTACTGCTAACCTACAAAGCATTACATGGGCTTGCTCCTACCTATCTCTCTGATTTGGTCCTGCCGTACATACCTACCCGTATGCTACGGTCACAAGACACGGGCCTCCTAATTGTCCCTAGAATTTCTAAGCAAACAGCTGGAGGCAGGGCTTTCTCCTATAGAGCTCAATTGTTATGGAATGGTCTGCCTACCCATGTGAGAGACGCAGACTCGGTCTTAACCTTTTAGTCTTTACTGAAGACTCATCTCTTCAGTGGGTCATATGATTAAGTGTAGTCTGGCCCAGGAGTGTGAAGGTGAACGGAAAGGCTCTGGAGCAACGAACCGCACCGCCCTTGGTGTCTCTGCCTGGCCGGTTCCCCTCTTTCCACTGGGATTCTCAACCTCTAACCCTATTACAGGGGCTGAGGCACTGGCTTACTGGTGCTCTTTCATGCCGTCCCTAGGAGGGGTGCGTCACTTGAGTGGGTTGAGTCACTGATGAGATCTTCCTGTCTGGGTTGGCGCCCCCCCTTGGGTTGTGCCGTGGCGGAGATCTTTGTGGGTTATACTCGGCCTTGTCTCAGTAAGTTGGTGGTTGAAGATATCCCTCTAGTGGTGTGGGTCTGTGCTTTGGCAAAGTGGGTGGGGTTATATCCTTCCTGTTTGGCCCTGTCCGGGGGTATCATCAGATGGGGCCACAGTGTCTCCTGACCCCTTCTGTCTCAGCCTCCAGTATTTATGCTGCAGTAGTTTATGTGTCGGTGGGCTAGGGTCAGTTTGTTATATCTGGAGTACTTCTCCTGTCTTATCCGGTGTCCTGTGTGAATTTAAGTATGCTCTCTCTAATTCTCTCTTTCTTGCTCTCTCTCGGAGGGCCTGAGCCCTAGGACCATCCCTCAGTACTACCTGGCATGATGACTCCTTGCTGTCCCCAGTCCACCTGGCCGTGCTGCTTCTCCAGTTTCAGCTGTTTTGCCTGTGGCTATGGAACCCTGACCTGTTCACCAGACGTCCTCAGGTGGTGAGGGTAGGCAACCATTTGTAACTGGATCCTGGACTTCCTGACAGGCCGCCCCAGTTGGTGAGGGTAGGCAACATCATATCTGCCATGCTGATCCTCAACACGGGGACCCCTCAGGGGTGCCTGCTTAGTCCCTTCCTGTACTCCATGTTCACCTGCGACTCCAACACCATCATTAAGTTAGCCAATGACACGATTGTGGTAGGGCCTGATCACCAACGATGATGAGACAGCCTATAGGGATTTTTAAAAATGTGTTTATTGCTTAAACACAAATTTTAACACAGCATAAACCAATACTGATCAAATTAGAAATCAAAGCAGTGGTAGGTTTTATGGGGAAAACATTCAATCAAATACACATGGTAAGCAGATGTTAATAATGCGAGTGTAGCGAAATGCTTGTGCTTCTAGTTCCGACCGTGCAGTAATATCTAACAAGTAATCAAAACATTTCACAACAACTACCTTATACACACACAAGTATAATATATATATAATATAAGTGACACATTTATTACATCATATTTGTAATTATTAAAGTGGCTAGAGATTGAGTCAGTATGTTGGCAGCAGCCACTCAATGTTAGTGATGGCTGGTTAACAGTCTGATGACCTTGAGATAGAAGCTGTTTTTCAGTCTCTCGGTCCCAGCTTTGATGCACCTGTACTGACCTCGCCTTCTGGATGATAGCAGGGTGAACAGGCAGTGGCTCGGGTGGTTGTTGTCCTTGATGGTCTTTTTTGCCTTCCTGTGACATCGGGTGGTGTAAGTGTCCTGGAGGGCAGGTCGTTTTTCCCCGGTGATACGTTGCGCAGTTGCTGTACCAGGCGGTGATACAGCCTGACAGGATGCTCTCGATTGTGCATCTGTAAAAGTTTGTGACCGTTTTTGGTGACAAGCCAAATTTCTTCAGCCTCCTGAGGTTGAAGAGGCGCTGTTGTGCCTTCTTCACCGTGCGGTCTGTGTGGGTGGACCATTTCAATTTGTCCGTGATGTGTATGCCGAGGAACTTAAAACGTTCAACTTCTCCACTACTGTCCTATTGATGTGGATAGGGGGGTTGCTCCCTCTGCTGTTTCCTGAAGTCCACGATCATCTCCTTTGTTTTGTTGACGTTGAGCGTGAGGTTATTTTCCTGACACCACACTCCCGAGGGTGTAGCATAAGAACAGCTTCATTGGCACAATGGACAATAACCTTGCACAATGTTCTAATCTAACATTCTAATCTATATCTGCTTAATTTGTAAATTATGTCAGTGTTGGAGCCCCTAGCTATCCATAAATGAAAAAAACAAGAATATGGTGCCATCTGGTTTGCTTATTAATATAAGGAATTTGAAATTATTTATAGGTTTATAAGTATATTTTATCCAATTACATTTTTGATACTTAAGTATATTTAAAACAAAATACTTTTAGACTATTACTCTAGTATTTTACTGGGTGACTTTAACTTGAGTAAAAGTAAAGATACCTTAATAGAAAATGACTCAGTCATGTTTGATAATTGGGTACTTTTCCCACCACTGCACTGGTTCTGTGTATAAGCCATTTAGTAATAACTTTTACCCAAAGCGACTTTGCTAAGATCATGCTTGCTTCGTCCCGCAAAGTATTGTTCCTAGAGACACTGAATATGTTGCTGTTAAGTGGAAACGTTATTTTCGTTTGAGTTGGTTGATCAAGGACACGTACGGAAGCTTCTGCAAAGAGTCGTCTGTATCAACAATAGTTCGTTGCGGGACAAAGCAATGGCCATGCACGTATACATTTTACGTATGGGTGCTCCCGGGAATCGAACCCATAATTCTTGCAGGACCACAGACAACAATAGTCAACGTTACGTTTCTCTCAAGATTAGAATACTTGTGTTGTAGCTACACAGTAACACGTTAGCTAACGTGCTAGCCACAGTAGGGCTACAGTTTGCATCCACGACATACTTGTGTCATGCAGTTAATTCAGGTTTAGCTCATGTCAGCTACAATGTAGTTGGAATCATTTGTAATAACTGTCTCTGAAGTTTATTTTGTTGCCACCACGGTGAACCACGTGTATTTCTGCGTGCGCCACCATTTTTTCTCATTTCAACTATGACCCTTCGCCTCTGACCCAACAACACATGGCATGTTTCTGTCCTCGTTTATTCAAAACTGGTTCGTAGTCGCCATCAAGCGTCCTTCTCAAATTACTACATTTTTATTTATTTATTTTTTATGATTTAACCTTATTTAACGAGGCAAGTCAGTTAAGAACGCATTGTTATTTACAATGTTATATATTGCTCATCATTGGTGACGGCTGTTGTTTACATATTTATTTGTTGTCTCGTCACATTATTGTACAAAAAAACGGAAACGTAGCTAATACACCAGTTTCGAGTGGTCTTTTTAGTGGTATGGGGATCCAGTATTGCGTCGCTGATTGCATTGATTGACAGATCATCCCTGAAGTTGTTTTATTACGTCAACGTGCATTCACATTATGACGTTGGCTGAGTTACCGTATAAAATGCGATAGTTTATCTCTTTGGTAATCACTTGGTAAAGTTTTACATGATGGGAATATAGGCTCCAGCCATAGACTTTAACCATGGAGGATAATAAGGTAAGCCTATGAATTGCTAACAGAGAAGCCCCATGCAGTGGTGCAGGAACCGCTCCACCGTCTTTTTTTATGCTGCAGCAGGAACCACAGGGTTTACAGGACATGACGGTAGGGGTGCCGCAAGTAGTGGCAGCTGGGTGGCGGTGTGGGCTAACGTTAATGTGCCGCTAATATTATCATTTTTAATATTGTAAAAAAATGTATGCATTATAATAACCTATGGGACTTGTTATACATCAAATATGATCCTTGCAAAGATAACAGTAGTAGGCTATCATAATTCTACCTAAATTATAATAATAATAGGTGACTCCAGAACGCATTAATTACGAATCTTGAAATCAGGCAATAGAATCTATGTGTATTTATAGCGAAAACCTGTTCTGTTAAATTTTTTTATATATTGGCCATTATAAACTGGGTGTTTTGAGCCCTGAATGCTGATTGGCTGAAAGCTATGGTATATCAGAGCGTAAAACATTTATTTGTCCTCTTCTAATTAAGTTGGTAACCAGTTTATAATAACTGTGCTTTGTGTCACGTGTAAGAACAGCTCTTAGCTGTGGTATATTGTCCATATCCATGAGCATTTAAAGAATGGTCTAATTTCTTCCAATCAGAGTTTAAATGAAGATGATCCACATGATCATCAAAGTTTGGAAGGTCAAGTCCAGAAAATGAAGAATGATATCCTGGGTTTAAACTATCCAGAAGATAGTGAAGTGAAGGATCCCCTGCCTCAGATCGAGCTGAAGGCTGTGACAAGGAGAAAAGTTAAGGTGAGAGAATAGACTGAGGAGAGAAAGGGAAATCTGGGGTCTTACCTGTCTACACTTTAAACCTGTCCAATATGCCATATAACATGTGGTTGTGAGGTTGGAGGGTAAATTGTCCTTACAACAGACTTCCATCTTTTAATATTCAATCACCAATGGTTTACTGTAGCTCTTCTCAAAGGCCTGTATAGCAACATACAGTATGTCATTGACTGTATTGTCTTTTTAGACCAAAAGGAGGACCAGTGCCAACAGGTCCACAGTTGAACAGAGCACTGATAGTGATGCGGCTGAGAGAGATTTTGTTGATAATCAGAATGATGAAGATGAGGAAAAGGTGAAGAAGGATCCCCTGCCTCAGATGCAGCAGGATGCCGTGAAAAGAAATAAAGTCAAGGTAAGGGAATAGATTGAGCAGAGATGTGGATATTTGTGATATCTTTCATATCTATAACCTGCCCCTACAGCATGTTGTTCCGAGGAAGGTAAATTGCCCATGCAATACCCTTTTATCTCCTAATAGTAAATCTAGGGCTGACCCCATTTGGTCGACAGGCTGTTGGTTGACTGGGATTTCTTAAGTCGAGCAGCCGCAAAAGTTTGTTTTCTTCATGGTGCACATGGACACCTGTCTGATTCGCGCCTGTCTCAGTTGACTAATCCATTGCCGAGGCCACAGGGATGGTACAGTCCATCACGCTAAGACGTGATACTGACATTGTATATGGTTATATCATGTAAAAATAATGGTGTAACACTAATAAATCAAATATTATTTTATAACAAATGCGCTTTCTCCTGCATTGGATACGGTCGCTGTCCGTGGTTCTGAAACATAAACTTCAGTGCTCCGTAGAATTGCCGCCCTTTCCTATGTTGCTATGTGCATAATAGCAAAGTTAACCAGCATATTGGGATTGAGAACAATGTTGCAGAGGCAGCAGCAGTAGCAGAGACGGGGAAACAGCCCTGTCCTTAGCCTAATTGTCTAAGAAAATTGAGGAGAGAGGAAAACCCAACTAAATTAGGTCTATAATCAAAAGCCTAATTGTTAAATGTGCCTGGCTTTGTAAATCATCCATATACACTGCTCAAAGAAAGGGAACACTTAAACAACACAATGTAACTCCAAGTCAATCACACTTCTGTGAAATCAAACTGTCCACTTAGGAAGCAACACTGATTGACAATAAATTTCACATGCTGTTGTGCAAATGGAATAGACAACAGGCAATTAGCAAGAAACCCCCAATAAAGGAGTGGTTCTGCAGGTGGGGACCACAGACCACTTCTCAGTTCCTATGCTTCCTGGCTGATGTTTTGGTCACTTTTGAATGCTGGCGGTGTTTTCACTCTAGTGGTAGCATGAGACGGAGTCTACAACCCACACAAGTGGCTCAGGTAGTGCAGCTCGGATGGAACATCAATGCGAGCTGTGGCAAGAAGGTTTGCTGTGTCTGTCAGCGTAGTGTCCAGAGCATGGAGGCGCTACCAGGAGACAGGCCAGTACATCAGGAGACGTGGAGGAGGCCGTAGGAGGGCAACAACCCAGCAGCAGGACCGCTACCTCCGCCTTTGTGCAAGGAGTAGCAGGAGGAGCACTGCCAGAGCACTGCAAAATGACCACCAGCAGGCCACAAATGTGCATGTGTCTGCTCAAACGGTCAGAAACAGACTCCATGAGGGTGGTATGAGGGCCCGACGTCCACAGGTGGGGGTTGTGCTTACAGCCCAACACTGTGCAGGACGTTTTTCATTTGCCAGAGAACACCAAGATTGGCAAATTCTCCACTGGAGCCCTGTGCTCTTCACAGATGAAAGCAGGTTCACACTGAGCACATGTGACAGACGTGACAGTCTGGAGACGCCGTGGAGAACGTTCTGCTGCCTGCAACATCCTCCAGCATGACCGGTTTGGCGGAGGGTCAGTTATGGTGTGGGGTGGCATTTCTTTGGGGGGCCGCACAGCCCTCCATGTGCTCGCCAGAGGTAACCTGACTGCCATTAGGTACCGAGATGAGATCCTCAGACCCCTTGTGAGACCATATGCTGGTGCGGTTGGCCCTGGGTTCCTCCTAATGCTAGACAATGCTAGACCTCATGTGACTGGAGTGTGTCAGCAGTTCCTGCAAGAGGAAGGCATTGCTGCTATGGACTGGCCCGCCCGTTCCCCAGACCTGAATCCAATTGAGCACATCTGGGACATCATGTCTCACTCCATCCACCAACGCCACGTTGCACCACAGACTGTCCAGGAGTTGGAGGATGCTTTAGTCAAGGTCTGGGAGGAGATCCCTCAGGAGACCATCCGCCACCTCATCAGGAGCATGCCCAGGCGTTGTAGGTAGGTCATACAGGTACGTGGAGGCCACACACACTACTGAGCCTCATTTTGACTTGTTTTAAGGACATGACATCAAAGTTGGATCAGCCTGTAGTGTGGTTTTCCACTTTCATTTTGAGTGTGACTCCAAATCCAGACCTCCATGGGTTGATAAATTTGATTTCCATTGATCATTTTTGTGTGACTTTGTTGTCAGCACATTCAACTATGTAAAGAAAAAGTATTTAATAAGAATATGTCATTCATTCAGATCTAGGATGTGTTTTTTTTGTGTTCCCTTTATTTTTTTGAGCAGTGTATATATTACCAGTCGAAAGGGTTTTTCTTTATTTTTACTATTTTCTACATTGTAGAATAATAGTGAAGACATCAAAACTATGAAATAACACATATGGAATCATGTAGGTATCAAAAAAATGTTAAACAAATCAAAATATATTTTACATTTGATTCTTCAAAGTAGCCCTTTGCCTTGATGACAGCTTTGCACACGCTTGGCATTCTCTCAACCAGCTTCATGAGGTAGTCACCTGGAATGCATTTCATAAATTAACATGTGTGCCTTGTTAAAAATTAAGTAAAGGAATTTCTTTCCTTCTTAATGCATTTGAGCCAATCAGTTGTGTTGTGACAAGGTAGTGTTGGTATACATAAGATAGCCCTATTTGGTAAAAGACCAAGTCCATATTATGGCAAGAACAGCTCAAATAAGCAAAGAGAAACAGCAGTCCGTCATTACTTTAAGACATGAAGTTCAGTCAATCCGGAAAATGTAAAGAACTTTGAACTTTTTATCAAGTGCAAAAACCATCAAGTCGCAAAAACCATCAAGCACAATGATGAAACTGGCTCTCATGAGGACCGCCACAGGAAAGGAAGACAGAGTTAACTCGGCTGCAGAGGATACGTTCTTTAGAGTTAACTGCACCTCACATTGCAGCCCAAATAAATGCTTCACAGAGTTCAAGTCACAGACACATCTCAACATCAACTGTTCAGAGGAGACTGCGTGAATCAGGCCTTCGTGGTCAAATTGCTGCGAAGAAAGCACAACTAAAGGACACCAATAAGAAGAAGAGACTTGCTTGGGCCAAGAAACACAAGCAATGGACATTAGACTGGTGGAAATCTGTCCTTTGGTCTGATAAGTCCAAATTCCAACAATGTCTTTGTGAGAGTAGGCGTACAGATGATCTCCGCATGTGTGGTTCCGACCATGAAGCATGGAGGAGGTGTGATAATGTGGGGGCGCTTTGTTGGTGACACGGTCTGTGATTTATTTAGAATTCAAGGCACACTTAACCAGCATGGCTACCATAGTATTCTGCAGTGATACGCCATCCCATCTGGTTTGCGTCTCCAGGCTGTGTAAGGGCTATTTGACCAAGAAGGAGAGTGATGGAGGGCTGCATCAGATGACCTGACATCCACAATCACCCAACCTCAACCCAATTGAGATGTTTTGGGATGAATTGGACCACAGAGTGAAGGAAAAGCAGCCAATAAGTTCTCAGCATATGTGGGAACTCCTTCAAGACTGTTGGAAAAGCATTCCAGGTGAAGCTGGTTGAGAGAAAGCCAAGAGTGTGCAAAGCTGCCATCAAGGCAAAGGATGGCTACTTTGAAGAATCTCAAATATAAAATATATTTTGATTTGTTTAACACTTTTTGGTACCTAAATGATTCCATATGTGTTATTTCATAGTTGTGATGTCTTCACTACTATTCTACAATGTAGAAAATAGTACAAATAAAGAAAAGCCTTGAATGAGTAGGTGTGTCCAAACTTTTGACTGGTACTGTATACATATATACAGGAGTAAGACAGATATAGCTTCTGTTGCCTGTTTGAGTATTTGTTTAATAGACTACTGATTCTGTGAGCACCAAGCCTCATATGCACCGGCAAAATGTTGAATTAAGCGATTTCACAGATTCGGCTGTTTTTAATCTTTGCTATGCTGTAATAATGGCTTTATAATTTCTAGTCGTTAGAACAGACTGGTATTGCTTAACATTTGCTTAACCTTTTGCACGTAGGGGGCAGTATTTTCGTTTTTGGCTAAAAAACATACCCATTTGAAACGGCCTATTTCTCAGCCCCAGAAACTAGAATATGCATATAATTGTCAGATTAGGATAGAAAACACTCTAAAGTTTCCAGAACTGTAAAGAAGAAGTTTCCAGAACTGTAAAGAAGAAGTTTCCAGAACTGTAAGGAAGAAACTAAATGGCTGAAATGATATTGCGTCTTCAGCATGGACAGCACAATAAACAGTTGCTGTTATGCGGTGCCTTTTCGCTGCAGTAGGGAGGAGAGCGAGACAACGTGCACCTGTCACACAGGCACTCGCTGTCATTTCTTTTAATACAGTGTCACCATCGGGCTCTTTCTTGAGTCATTTGTGTGTCTTAATTATTTAATTAAACAGTGTGCTTAAAGCATCAGCCAAGCTCAGTGCCTATGTAGGTGATTGTATTCAAACACATAGGGTGTGTCTGATATGGAAAAATACATTTTAACATTAGAACAGGATTAGAACAGCCCTGCAATCAGTCTTACCCTTGCTCTACTCAAAGGGCTGTATTGGAATGGCTTCATACAGATCTACGTGTATATCATTGACTGTATTGTCTTTTTAGGCCAAGAGGACCAAGAGAAACAAAGTGGAGCAGATCACTGATGCAGGTCATAAATGAAACTCTAATTTCACTGAATGTAATCCTTTTGCATGTAAATGTAATTTAGTATGGACATCTATTGAGCAGAGGACTAATAGCAGAGTGCACATGTTATACTTTCTTGGCTACTTAACTTCACAAAGTACACAAAGTTGGCTAATACATATTTGCCTCAGGAGGTTACATGTTTTTTGACTTCTTTACCTTGGTGAATGCTGCTTTGCACACAGGTCCCTCTACATCTGTGGAATTCTCTGGGATGGCAGTTCAGGGGACATCTCACCAGGGACAATCTAATGAGAAGATCCTAAGTGAGTGTGTCTCCAGGGCCTGTCAGACCAGGGCTCTTGACCTCCCGCCAATCGATCCGGATGCTTTCAACCCGATTATCATCCGGTTTCTGGAAAAACTTACTGAGGAGTATGTCCAAACTTCTATTGTAGTATTTGAATGCAATGTCATCTGGAGGATTTTATAAATTGTATGTGTGTTGGTGTGCTTTTTGGTGCTAAAAACATCTAATTATCTCCTATAGGCAATGGAGGCAGTTAAGCATTGGCAGGATGGACCCTGTAAGTCCCTTCACCCTGAAAATGATTCATAGATATATTAATAGATGTTTCAAGAATATTAGATACAAACCTTTTATCTATCTACAGTATCATCCACATTATCACAAACAGTTTCATTCAAAGAGCTTTTTAGTAGCCTACTGCTTTTCATGCTCTCCAATGTATGCCACTTTCATGATTCTCATGAACATATGTGAGATTGTTGGTATCTCTTCGAGGAGCTTGGTTTCAGAGCCCGGCTATGAGTAATCTACCTACACTGTTTCGGTCCTACAGGTGATGAGGGCATTGCTTGCAGAGATGTGCCTGGAGATTGTGCGGTTTGTATCTGAGGCCATCCTGGAGGTCATCATCCCTGCAATTTTCCGTTTTGTACGGATATACAGCCATGTGTCTCCAGTATCCAGCAAGTCTCTGACAGAATCAGAGAGATCCTCTAGCACAAACCTGAAGATTCGCAAGAGAGGCAGCAGCAAATCCTCAAGGTGTTGCACGGCCAAATCAAGCTCCTCTCGTAATGGGTATGTTCAGTCATTCCTAAAGAAACCGGTTTCACCTAACTATTCATAACCCATTTTGTGAAAATATGTTTTGTTTATCTGTGTAACAGTTTACTCTTAATGACCAGTTTAACTGATTACTGAATGATGTATTAATGTCACTACCGTGTCTACTATTGAATATGGAATGCTGTATTGTTTGCTTTGTATTCTCAAAGGTCTCAGACAGTGTTGCCAAATACTCAGGGAGATGGTGAGTCGATATCATCTGAGCCACTCAGGGACTTTTTTGGGATTACTGAGGACAGTCTCCTCACTGGTGTCCAGGATTCCTTCAAAGAGTCGCTGAACAATGTCCTCTGTATCCAAAGAGAGGACCAGGTAGACACTCAAAGTCTATCCCGGGTTATTGTTGGAGAAGTGTCAAAGAAGGTCAATTCCATAATCTCTGTGGCCATCCAAACTCCCATCTCTGGCCGAATGTCCCCTGTTATTTTTGCCAGTGGTGGTGTCTCCAGAACCAAGGTTGTTGAGGAGATGGTGTCTGGCGTTTCCAACATACTTCAGATGTATATTAATGGGAAGAGTGTTGAGCAGAGTGTTGTTCTAAGAGAGGATGGTGTTGAGGTGGATATGACACATTTAACAGGACAGGTCATGACAGCCCTCAGTGGCACTGTTTTGAACTTCAGCAATAAGGAAGAAAATGACCCCGACAAGAGGGAACTGCTTTGTGTTGTTGCTGACCATATGAAGATGCTTGAAGCTTGTAAAAGTCCTGAGGAGATGCTAAAACAAGGAGAGAGCAACCTCAATATCAAAGGTGCCAAATCTAGTCTTCGTCTGTCAACACAAAGTATGGATAGACTACTCACTGAGGAGTTTCAGACCAAGGCCACTGAATCGATCCGGGAGATTGTTAAAAGATTCAGGGGTTGTACATCATGTTGTTCTGGCACTATATCATCTAGTCCAACTCCTCGGATAGGTGAGATCAGAGACCTTATGATTGACCCTGAGGCCTCTGAGTTGGTAAGTACCTTTGTTTCAGACATGGACAATCTTACCCAGTCTATCAGGGCATCCTGCTCTCCTGCACAGAGTGAGCAGATCCTTCTTGAAAACCATCAGAGTAAGATCTGGTCTTACACTGTTGGCTGTTACTACGACATGAAAAATACGCTGAAGCGGATTCTTACCTGTCCAGAAAAAGGGTCTCTCGCAAGTACATTTGTGGGGAGAACAAAAGATTATTTCACAATGGTTCCAACTTTGTGCCTAGACATCGGTCATTCGAGTAATGGTGAGGCTGACACATCGGACTCCATTTCTTGTAAACCACTTTTAATAACCCCCTCATCTATGAATGAACAAAAAGGACAAAGTGAGACCCCAAAACCTCTCTTGGCTCTCAAAAGGTATTTGCAAGACCAAGTCCTCCTTGACACCACAAAAGCGATTGCCAGCCAGGTTCTTGTCTTGTATAAGACTGAGGTGATGGAGAAGTTCTCATCTTCTGTTGGAGAGTGTGATTCTGAAGAGTCTCTGGAGGCCATTCTATTTGTGGATGGCATCATGTCTGACTTGAATGATTTCACCAGTTCGTGTTCCCCCTCACCATCTGAGTTGTTAGACAGTGAACAATGTCTCTCCCATCTCACTTTTCCACTTGGTCTGCAGGACAGCACCACCAACAGTGAATCTACCCTGAGTCTTCCAGTTATAAATATGAAGAAACTCTCCAGTGTGTCTTTCCAGACAAAGGCTAGAAAGGCAGTGAGCGAAGCTCTGAGATCTGTCAACCCCTTTACAAACAGCTTACTGGGAGACTCTGAAGCATCTAAATTGCTGGACACTTTTGTAACAGATGTGGAGACTATTGTTCAGTCCCATGCAGGCACATCACTCTGAAAATTTCAGAATTTCAAAAGTGAGCACCCTTCATGCTGCTCGTATTATATATCATAGATTTCGAGAAATGCTGAGGCATTTTCTCACTCCCTGCCAAGACTCTGTAAAGGTCATCGATGGTGTTACACCAATACATGATGAGACTCTCAAACAGGCTCCTAGTGAAAGTTTAGATTCTCAGGTGACTTGTAATAGGGATTCTCTTGAAATCCAAGCGGACCTTCAAACCTGTACCAAGGAGGTCATTAGTCAGATCCTCACTGTGTATCACTCTGAGGAATCCATGGAGGAATGCCTCTCTAGCCTAAAAGGAGATACAGAAGACCTGTCCAAGCTTTTGGATGCCGTTGTTTCTCATATTGACGTTGATGACTATTTATCTGTTGATGACTATGCTGTCAATACACAGGACAATTTGCATGGTGAGATCAACAATGATGAGGAGGAGGCATACTCTAGAAGTCTTAAATCCACAGCCTTTGACAAACTATGTACTGATGAGTTTCAAACGAAAGCCTCACATATGGCTGGTGGGATCCTTCAATCAGGGTTAATTGGCATTGTAAATACCAGCCTTGATGGTAGAAGTGCAGACATTTGTGCAGAGTCCAGTAACGATGGTGATGATAGAGATGTCAAAATCCTTCAGAAGAGTGGAACTCCACCTTTGTTCACCTCTTCTCTGCACACCAATTCTGCAGCATCCAACATCGTCATAAGCATCACTAAAGACCTTAATAGCTTCACCCAGATCACTAAAATGTCTGATGCTTCAGTGTCTGGCCAGTTAGAGAGATCCCTGTCAGCTTCAAACCTTCCTGTCAGTGTTCAGAACAGGGCCAATGTGAAAGGAAAGATCATTTGGCCAGGCACTGTAAACCTGTTCAACAATGTGTTCATCAAGGTCAAGGATTTTTTTGCCCAGCAACAACCGGTCCTCCTAGACAATGTGGTTGAGGCCCCCAAACATGCTGAATCCATATGCAGAACAGCTACTTCTACACAAATGACTTACAGTGAACATGAAGGCAGCCAGACCAGCATGGTAAATTATTCCAAAGCCTTAATTAGTCAGACTCTGATGACAATCCAGAGGAGAGTGTCTATGTCAGAGAGGATGAGCACCTCAGAGAAAGGCCTCTTGACTCGTTCCATCGTGGGCTCCATGTTGGAGGATGTTGACATGGTGAGAACTGATGGATACGAGATACACCGGCCATCCTCCTCAAAGTCCTCCCTGTCCATCACCTCTGCCATGACCAGAGGGTCCCGGAGTGATTTTACAAATTCTCTTCCAGGCACTCCAGTCCCAAATGAGTGGCCTGTTGAAATCTATTGTCCTATCATTAGGAGTTCGGTCATTGATATGAGTGACTCCTCAACTCATTCACAAGGGTCAACAAATTACACAAGGCAAACCATCTCTGCCATAGTTGACACTGTTATGGAGGTCATTCCAAGAGAAGATACGGAACACATAGCCACTGCAGATGATGTCACTTCTTTTACAAGAAGACTTGCGAGACTCAGCCCCAGGGACGGTCTTCAGAACTTCTCACATGAGCTCACTGACAAAGTTTATGAGCTCATAAAAAGTCACAACACCCCCCAGGCTCTTTTTGTGCCAGCTGGCAAGAGCGTGTCTGACTCTATTCTTTTGAAACTGAAGACAGGATTGAATGCTTCTGAAGAATCCAGGGAGTTTCCATCTGACCTTGTATACTCCTTTGCTACGGAGTCAATAAAACGTCTGCTACAGCAGATTGTCTTCTGGCTTCCTCCACCATCACAAGGATCCGATTTCTGCCAAACTATCATCTCTGATGATTCTCTGCAGGAAACAAGTTGGCTTATGCCGAGCTCTTCTGCCATCTCCGTTAGTTCCTCACAGGTTTACTTTGACACAAAGAGCCTTTTCACCAATATAATGGTCGATCAGGTCATTGGATACCTGTTCTGTGGCCTCCAATTCATCAGAAGAATTATCAGAGTTGATGAACATAATCAATGGGTTGTCCCCAACTGATGCTGGAACACTTGACTCTGACAGACCGGCTCTCATGACCACTTGCCGTCAGTCTAGTTCCAAATCATTGCCTAGACCCTCTCTGTCTGGCAGCAGCACACACAACGGTGGAACTGTGGATATTCAAGTTTTAGGAGAGGTGGAATCTAAGATGGACAACAAAGATCTGGAGATGTCTAGTGTCTCTGTGCATCCATCAACTCCATCAGCCATGGACTCTGATACACATGCATCATTTGACTCCACTAGCAATGACGACACCTCTTTGGTACTTTTACTGATTGTTAGATTGCTGTCAATGATCACCCCTTTCACATTACTGGAATCCTCTGACATTGGTGAAACATCAAGAGTTCTCACAAAGAGGATTCTGTCTGAGTTCTGTGGCACCTCAGGCCTTGAACCAACTCAAGCCTACCCCCAGAATCTGAAAATCGAAAAGATTTTCAAGGCTGTCTACAAGGGGCTTCTTCAAGAATTTGGGTCAGAGAAGATGCTCCAGGTTGCAATGAAGTCAACGGATTATGCATTTGATGATGCCCTGGTCAAATCATTAACTAGGGAACTACTAGCTAAATGCAATGAGGCTAGCTCTTCACCTCCCTCCATGACACAGTTGTCATCACACAATGTACTTGGCCGTGACGAGGTAGGTAATTCTGGGCTTCCAACAACTTGTAGAAAGGAAAAGAAGAGAGGAAGATTCAGCGCTCTCTGTGGACTCAACCCAAAGGTACATATGTCATCAAAATACACATTTTTAAGATTATTTTTTATTCATTACGTACAGTATGATGGTAAACACTGATACACTTTGTGTGCAATTTCTCCTACTGTATAAATGACTGTTTGTTACCCAGTGTACAAAGAAGGTCAACAAGAAGAACCACTGCACTCCAACACCTTCCCAGAACCAGACCCCTGCCGTCAGTGAAACAGGTAAGTCAATACACTCAAATGTGTACTGAACAAAAATATAAACGCAACATGCAACAATTTCAAAGATTTTATTGAGTTACAGTTCATATATGGAAATCAGTCAATTGAAATACGTTCATTAGGCCCTTATCTATGGATTTCACATGACTGGGAATACAGATATGCATCTGTTCGTCACAGATACCTTAAAAAAAGGTAGGGGCGTGGATCAGAAAACCAGTCAGTATCTGGTGTGACCACCATTTTCCTCATGCAGCGTGACACTTCTCCTTCGCATAGAGTTGATCAGGCTGTTGATTGTGGCCTATGGAATGCTGTCCCACTCCTCTTCAATAGCTGTGCGAAGTTGTAGAATATTAGTGGGAACTGGAACACGCTGTTGTACACGTCAATCCAGAGCATCACAAACATGCTAAATGGGTGACATGTCTGGTGAGTATGCAGGCCTTTCGATATGGGGCCATGCATTACCATGCTGAAACATTAGGTGATGGCGGCGGATGAATGGCACGACAATGGGCCTAAGGATCTCGAGACGGTATTTCTGTGCATTCAAATTGCCATTGATAAAATGCAATTGTATTCGTTGTCCGTAGATTATGCCTGCCCACACCATAACCCTACAGCAAACACGACGCCATATACGTGGTCTGTGGTTGTGAGGCCTGTTGGACATACTGCCAAATTTTCTAAAACGACATTGAAGGCGGCTTATGGTAAAGAAATAAACATCCAATTCTCTGGCCACAGCTCTGGTGGACATTCCTGCAGTCAGCATGCCAATTGCACGCTCCCTCAAAACAAGTCAACCAGCGTTTTTCCTTGCTCCTATTCTTCTCAGTCTCTGTCTCTGAGACATCTGTGGCGTAGTGTGGTGTGACAAAACTGCACATTTTAGCGTGGCCTTTTATTGCCTCCAGCACGAGTTGCACCTTTGTAATGATCATGCTTTTTAACCCACAAGAGTCTACGCCCTGTCTGGGCCGAGGGGTTTGTATCGTCCTTACTGCTAATAGCCCATACAAACGCATTGAATAACAGATTCACTACATGGAACTGAAGTGTCTGTCCTAAATCTGAGAGATATAACAAAGTTTACTACTTTTTGGCACTAAACAGTCTAAGCCCTGGGGGGGCCTATGTAACACTTCTGTGTTAAATAGGCGGATTGAGACTGCTAGGCTACCTGCCGCCCGACATTTGGAAATTATGTAGAATATTACAATTTAAATAATAATAATGCAATACTAATTATTCACACTAACTAGGGTCAGTTAAAGAAATGTTATGTTTACATTTTTTCCCCCAGCAATTGTCAATGATCAAGAAACCTGCCGAACAGAGAGTGTATGCTCCACCAAGAAGAAACCAAGGAAGCGTTCGCTCATTTCCAGGATGTTTTCAGCTATAGGCAAAGCCTTGTCCAGTCCTTTTACTTCCTGCTATAAAAAGAAGAGCACCTAATCTATATTTCAAAATAAATATTTGAAATTAACATAATTGCATAAATTCTTCATGTTGAGTGTTTTTCATGATATATTATTGGATGATATAAAGTGTAGTAGTAGTAGTAGTAGTAGTAGAAGTTGTATAGTTGACTATATTACTTTTACTTTTAAGAAACATAAAAAAACAATAAGAATAGTGTGCACTTCTATGTACAGTTGAAGTCTGATGTTTACACACACCTTAACCAAATACATTTAAACTCTGTTTTTCACAATTCCTGACATTTAATCCTCGTAAAAAAATCCCTGTCTTAGGTCAGTTAGAATCATCACTTTATTTTAAGAATGTGAAATGTCACAATAATAGTAGAGAGAATGATTTATTTCAGCTTTTATTTCTTTCATCACATTCCCAGTGGGTCAGACGTTTACATACACTAAATTAGTATTTGGTAGCATTGCCTTTAAATTGTTTAACTTGGGTCAAATGTTTCGGGTGGACTTCCACAATCTTCCCACAATACCTTGACTGAATTTTGGCCCATTCCTCCTGACAGAGCTGGTGTAACTGAGTCAGGTTTGTAGGCCTCCTTGCTCGCACACGCCTTTTCAGTTCTGCCCACAAATGTTCGATAGGATTGAGATCAGGGCTTTGTGATGGCCACTCCAATACCTTGACTTTGTTGTCCTTAAGTCATTTTGCCACAACTTTGGAAGTATACTTGGGGTTATTGTCCATTTGGAATACCCACTTGCGACCAAGCCTTAACTTCCTGACTGATGTCTTGAGATGTTGCTTCAATATATCCACATCATTTTTGTGGATATCACATCAAATAAAACTATAAATAATCTTATCTAAGTCCTTTACAATTTTAGGGGTTAAGTCAAGTGATAACGAGACATAAACCGCCCTGGATAACCCTTCAGCTTTGGATAATAATACCCAGCCGTATAACGAAATATCTCTCATCAACAAGAGGTTCAATTTGTTCTTTGTTTTCTCAATGGAGTTAAAGTTCAATTCACTCCTTTGTTTTTCATCCTTGCATGTAACAATTTCAAGATAAGTAACCTTATCTTTAGATGGGATACCATATACAGTGGGGCAAAAAAGTATTTAGTCAGCCACCAATTGTGCAAGTTCTCCTACTTAAAAAGATGAGAGGCCTGTAAATTTCATCTTAGGTACACTTCAACTATGACAGACAAAATGAATTTAATTTAATGAATTTATTTGCAAATTATGGTGGAAAATAAGTATTTGGTTAATAACAAAAGTTTATGAAGCAGGCTCAAAGGCAACCAAATTACTAGCATGGAGACTCAGGAAACAACAAGCACAGAATACCATTTTCAAAATAAAAGACCCCAAAACAAAAAAGATCACATGCAAATTAGATGAAATACAGAATGCATTTGAATCATATTTCAAAAATCTGTCCAAGCAACCAGAGAAGGCAGATGCACAGACAATAGAGCACTTTTTGAACTCACACGATCTCCCCTAAATTGGGACAGAGCAAAATGATAGACTATCTTCAGAAATATCCACCGAAGAAATTAATAAAGCAATATCTCAGCAAAAAGCCAACAAGTCTCCAGGCACTGATGGCTTCCCTTCAGAATGGTTCAAGACCTTCAGAGAACAATTAGCACCTCTACTTAAGGTCTGTTTTAACTGGACTCTGAGGGAGGGGGGTCTCCCACCCTCATGGAGAGAGGCCATCATATCGGTAATCCCAAAAGAGGGTAAAGAAAAGAAAGAATGCAGTTCATATCGACCTATCGCAATTCTTAACACAGATTATAAACTATATGCATCAATAATAGACAAAAGAATGGAGAACATAATCCCAGAATTGATTGACGGAGATCAAACTGGTTTCATACAAAATAGGCAGACACAGGACAATATAAGGAGAACACTACATGTCATGGACCACATTACTCAGAATAAGACAAGTGCAATATTAATCAGCCTAGATGCAGAAAAAGCATTTGATTCAGTGGGATGGGATTACCTATTCCAAGTTATGGAAAGATTTGGTTTCAACAAAGAAGTGATACAGTGCATCAAAACACTGTATTCATGTCCGACCGCTAGAATAAAGATACATGGACATTTGACACAAACGATAAAATTAGAGCGAGGGGCAAGACAAGGCTGTAATCTATCACCCACGCTCTTCTCCTTGTACCTAGAACCATTAGCACAGGCAATAAGACAGGACCCAACTTTAGAGGGAATAACAATAAGAGGCAGTGAACATAAGATATGCATGTATGCTGATGACGTTCTGTTATTCCTTAAAGACCCAGGCACAAGTGTATCTAGATTGATGGATGTTTTACAACATTTGGAACATATTCAGGGTATGTGCTTAACGTACACAAGACCCAAGCCCTAGTATATAATTATACCCCACAGGAAGATCTGAAGAGTAGGTATAACTTCACCTGGACCTCTTCATCCATTATATATCTGGGAGTAAATTTACCAAAAGATATACCCAAACTTTATTGTATGAATTACGATCACATTAACAAGAAAATATATGATGACCTAGACAGGTGGAATTCACTTCCCTTAGATCTTAGTAGTAGAATTGAAACAATCAAAATGAACATCCTGCCGAGGTTACTGTATTTGTTCCAATCACTGCCCATAGAAATCCCACCTAAACAGTTTAGGGAATGGGATCAACGGAACAGTAAGAGACCAAGAACTAGATATACAACATTACAGTTACCAAAAAACTGTGGGGGTATGGCCTTACCAAACCTAAAAGATTATTATGTGTCAGCCCAATTGAGACCCCTGGTGTGATGGTGCAATTCAGAATACGAATCCAAATGGAAAGACATCGAGACTACGCTGACAGAGATACCCATACAGTCAGTACTGGGAAATAAGGAGATGGTCAAATAAATATACAATAGACAAAATCAGTGGATTAATTTCTCTCTGAAGACATGGTTTAGGGTAGTTAAGCAAAATCATTTAGACAGAGAGATCAAACTGCTGAGTTGGCCCGCATACGACCCCAGCTTCATCCCTGCAACTCAGGACAGCAGGTTTAAACAATGGACGCAGAAAGGCATCATGTCATTCAGTACAATTGTAAGGAATGGGAACCTAGATAACTTCCAGGACCTAAGTAAAAAACATGGCTTGGATAAACAAGATTTTTACAGATACCTACAAGTACGACACTATTTTGTAAGGGAGATAAAAGTGACTGACCCTCGAACACATCCAAAATTAATCCAAGTATTCACTAACGCATACAACTTGGGGAGTAACGAAAAAACTATTTCAAATCTCTACTTGGGTATTCAATCCTCAAAGAAACATTCTACAAACTATTTTAAAAAGAAATGGGAGGAGGAACTTAACATTGAAATAACTGATGAAACATGGTTGAATATATTAGAGACTCAACAAAGCTCCACCAACTCAAGGTCATGGAGAGAATTCTGTTGGAAGAATGTTATACGTTTCTTCATAACACCTAAACTGAAATGAAAACAGACTGGCTCACAACACCCTTGTTGGAGAGAATGCGGTCTATTGAGGGCGGACCACTCTCATATCTTTTGGACTTGCCCCGCAATCGAAACTTACTGGGGAGAAATAAGATCTAACATTGGAAAAATAATGGGATTTGACATAGAACAAACATTCATTTCTTTGTACATGGGTGAAATACCTGATAACTTACACAATAGAGAAAAGTACCTCTTGAAGGTCCAACTGGCAGCCAGTAAAAAGGCTATCACTAGGAAATGGCTACAAAAAGACCCTCCCACAGTGACACAATGGATAGACATTGTAGAAGAAATACACCACACGTATGACCTTTGCCTTAAGAACTCAACAGGAGAGAGGTCAAGAATACTGGGAAAAATGGGTTTCGTACTTGGAAAAGGTCTAATTCAAAGATGTCAATGTAACTAATATGATGGTATGATGATGAAGGTATGAAGTGCACTGTAACTGCCAGATCTATTGTTGTTGTTGTTCTTTTATTTGGCTTTATTTGTACTTTGTGTTCCTACAATAAAAACTAAGTAATTTAAAAACTAAGTATAAAATAAAAGAATACAAAAATAAAAGAAATCCAGGTATTTCCAAAGGGTTCACTTACTATTTCTTCCCACTGTATACTGCATCTTACCCCAGCTGTAGGTCCATTGTGTGTGTCATCGTTTTAAGTCTCAACATCAACCAGCTCTGGTGGCATTGGGGACTTTGGATGCTTGCTCTCAAAGTGCTGTTTGAATGTCTTCAGGTCAGGCATCTGCGTCTGTAAGGGTCAGGTAAGGAAGTGAGGATATTAACAATCATTGGCTGAGACTGAATTTTCGGGTGACAAACAAACAAAGTAATAAGATGCATCAAACTACTACACATCACACAGGCCAGTACAATGGACTGTACTGAGAGAAACCTAAAGGTAGGCATGTGAAATGTTCAGGTTGCTGCATAGACTATGGAGGCTCTAGTCTAGAGTGCCAGGGATTTTTTCAACTCTCTAAATGGTTAAATGACTCTGACGTTCAGGGGTGGTTGGAGAGACTGCTGGTGCTGGTGAGCTTCTGCCCCTATTTTAGGTCATCACACAAATATTCCCCCACCCATGTCCAGGGTTCTCAGTGTTATGTCCCTTTAAATATATGTACTTTTGGTAATACTTTGAGTAGGCAAAGAATACAATATTCTTAAATTGACATGTTGAATTTCTTTGCCATAGTAAATTGTATATTGCGCAAATTTCCCTAATGCGGACAGTTTGTGTTACTACCTTACACAAGCTTGCATTTTCACCCTATAAAACTTAGTGGAATTACACAAAATGTTAACCTCAGATCACGATGACAAGATTGATTGTTTTAAACAGATCTGTCAGTTCCTCTCCTTGTTCGGGCTGCGTTCGGCGGTCGACGTCCCGGTCTTCTAGCCATTGCCGATCCACCTTTCATTTTCCATGTGTTTTGTCTTGTTTTTCCACACACCTGGTTTACATTCCCTCATTACTTGACGTGTATATAACCCTCTGTTCCCCCATGTCTGTGTGTGGAATTGTTTGTTGTAAAGTGTATGTGCACTTCAGACTGGTTTGCGACGGGTTATTTCAACCCATATTCTGTTGTTCTGGGTGCCTTTGGTTTTTTCCTCATTAAACTGCTCCGGTTAATACCCAGTTCTGCTATCCTGCGCCTGACCTCCCTGCAGCCCGTTACGCAACTCTTTCAAGATCAATATATTGTGTTTTGTACCATTGATTTTTCCAAGCGCTGGGATGCGCAGAACTTAGAACGGAGTTAATGAAATGCCCAGGAAATGGCACAGAAAATTTGGGGCGGTCTCTCCATAAAAGTCAATGGCCACACACCAATACATGGATTTGACAGTCAAATCACTACTTAAATAGCAGTCAACTGTTGTTATTCTGTCGAGGGTGGTGATTCGTTTAGGTTAATTAACAAAAAAAGTGGTCTGGTCCCTTTTCCATGATGAAAGCCTCCCGAAATCAACATCCAACATTCCAAAATATAGATATAAGACTTCAACAACTCATCTAAACAACTTCTTCAGGGCCAGCCAGGCCCCCTGTCGCCCCCCACGCGCCCTGAAACCCAACCCCCAATAAGAAGAAGCCCAAATACGACCTGCCCTTGCCCAGTATACATACAAGGTCAGGGGACAACACTGGTTTTTCGTCTTGTAGTTAAACTTGTTTTATACAGTTTAAAGGGATAGTTCATCCCAATTACAAAATTGCTTAAGTTGCATTTACATTTAATTTCAAATCCAATTCATCCAAAGTGTACATTAGTCTTTCCTGGTTCATAACATATTTTTTGGTCCCTTTCAGATCACAGCCATATCATCAGTGGGCGTCAGGCTTGTAGGAGACATGAATTATCTGTGAGATTCAGTGAACAAGGCTAGAAGGTGAGATTCCATCTCTCTTAACTGCTCATTGTACTGAATAGATAATCATGAGCTAACATTGTACCACCTTATTTTCTGTAACAGACAGTTAGTATTCTAGGGAAGCAAGGCATTTGTGTAGAATGTGCATTGTAGAGTATGTTCTTTGCATTCTTTATCATGTATTTCTCATAGAAAGAGCCTGTTCTAGTCATTCATCTAATCTTGTCATTCGATTTCTATGGTATTTCTCTCCATTAGGACTGGGTATTGGCTCCTACGGGTTACTCTGCCTTCTACTGTGATGGAGAATGCCTCTACCCTCTGTGTTCCTGCATAAACTCCACCACCCACACTATGATCCAACTAGTGGTCAGTATGCACTACTACACCCTCTCTCACATGAACGCTAACATTACGGTTTCAGTGGGAAAGACGGGAAATGGTTCAGACATTAATGGCAAATATAAAAAACTAAGATACCGAAGTTACCGGAGTCTACAATGGCAGACTTTTAATGTAGGGATAGTGAGAAGTAACATTCAAGACTGAAGCAATCCCCTCTAGTGGTATACTTTATACTGTACCAGGTTACTACACACACTGATAATACAAAACAGTGAGGACACCTGCTCTTTCCATGACATAGACTGACCAAGTTAAAGCTATGACCCCTTATTGATGTCACTTGTTGAATCTACTTCAATCAGTGTAGATGAAGGGGAGTTAAAGAAATATTTTAAAACCTTGAGAGAATTGAGACATGGATTGTGTGTGTGTCATTCAGACGTTGTTTTTTATTTCCATATGCAGATAATAAAGCATCATTGTTCATGTAATATTCTAATATATGCATTATACCTCCAGGAAGAGGAAATGGTCATAAATCAAATAGATGAAAAGACAGAAACAAAAATGGAGAAAGGAGTACAAAGCACTTCAAGTCCTCAATTCCTTCAAAAGAGAGAGAGAAGGAGAAAGGAGTATGGTCCCTGCAGTAGGACTACATGCTGGCCATGAGGTTCTCCAAGTGGTACTCCAGGAGGCTGGAGAGCTCAGTGACCAGAGACTCTGGGTTAAAGTACCAGGCCAGCTGCTGGCCAAACATGTCATCTAGCAGAGCCATCAGTCCGCCCTGAAGAGAACACCACACAACACATAGAAAATGGCTCTGAGTTACTAGCTTATCAAGAGGAGAGAGACCATTAGAAATACTCCCCCTAAAATGGCATTGGAACCTGGTTAACCATGAATATGGAAGTAAACAGGAAGTACACTAAGAATATGGAAGTAAACAGGAAGTAACCTCTTGACTCTTACATTGAGCAGCAGCAGGTATCTATCAGCCTCTGACTCCATGTTGGCAGCAGTGGGCAGGAAGGAGTACAGGAGAGCGTACAGACGCTCCACGAACCCACCAGGGTGCTAAAGGAAACAAAGGAGGAGAAAAGAGGAGAGAAGAGGAATTTAAGTGAAACTGCTAATAGAGAGAGATCAAAACATGTACCAGTGAGATGCTACTTACCACCATCAGGGACTTCTGAGCTGTCATCAACCCAAACAGCACCAGCTCAAAGAGGACATCTATCATGTTCACATGATGGATCTAGGACAAGAAAACACATTTGGAGAAAATAGGAATGATTTCATATAGATCAGCTACTGTGATGTATAAAAGACATGCATGTGGAAGAACTCAGTGAGACTTGAAAGAGTTAATGAACTCACCTTTGCCTCAGCCAGCTCCCTCTCAATGTCATTCCGCTTGGAGGGGTCACTCAGGTAGTCCACAAAGTTGTTATAGGTACGGATGAATTTGGCCTCGTCCTATGACAAAGAAAAGAGCATCTTAGTGAACAGAACACATTCCCCTCAGGGATGCTCTCTTTCCCTTGAAAGAGAATGAGTTAGTGAGTTACCATGTGGTTGGCCTGAACAAGGCCGCCCAGGAGGACCTTTCCCGCCACAAACAGATGGTTCCTGCTCAGGGTGGAACCAAGCAGGGTCTAGGGAAGAGGGAAGAGTTAGGGTGAGACCTCTTCCTCTTGGAGACAGAACAAGAAGTCACAGAGACTAAAAGAACAGTGGGTCCACTCACAGTGAAGGCCTGGCGCAAGGAGACGAGCCTCAGGGCGATGTCCTCCACTCTCTTGGTGGTAAGGTAGAGGCTGTGAAAGGGAGGGAATGGAGCATGTCAACCATTAGAGTCAATGGGGGATAACAGCATTATGACCACTATCCTTCAGCATCTGACAAGCCCAGACTACACAGACATTTAGAGGAACTCACTTTAGCAGAGGAACCTCCCTCTCCTCAGGCAGCAGGTCCTCCTCCCAGCCCTATTACAACAAAACAAGCATTCAAAATCAGTGACCAATGACATAACAAACAATCGGTCAATGGAAGGATCTTAATGCTCCTAGTCAATAGTATGTGTGTGTAAGGTCTGACCTCATAGCAGTTGTGGCCCTCAGGCTCTGGGTCAGTGAACTGCTGAGTGGTGGGAGTAGAGAAGGAGGCAGCCTCCGACCACGCTGAAGAGGAGAGAAGCCCGTCCAGCCCCATTTGGAGAGTGGCGTACACCACTGAGACATCAGTCCTGCTGCTCAAAACACACACAACACACCTGTTTACCACACACACACGTTATTAGATAACACACCAAATCTAATGCAAAAATGCCCAGTAATGTCTAGTCTATATACAGTGCCTTGCGAAAGTATTCGGCCCCCTTGAACTTTGCGACCTTTTGCCACATTTCAGGCTTCAAACATAAAGACATAAAACTATGTTTTTGTGAAGAATCAACAACAAGTGGGACACAATCATGAAGTGGAACGACATTTATTGGATATTTCAAACTTTTTTAACAAATCAAAAACTGAAAAATTGGGCGTGCAAAATTATTCAGCCCCCTTAAGTTAATACTTTGTAGCGCCACCTTTTGCTGCGAATCACAGCTGTAAGTCGCTTGGGGTATGTCTCTATCAGTTTTGCACATCGAGAGACTGACATTTTTTCCCATTCCTCCTTGCAAAACAGCTTGAGCTCAGTGAGGTTGGATGGAGAGCATTTGTGAACAGCAGTTTTCAGTTCTTTCCACAGATTCTCGATTGGATTCAGGTCTGGACTTTGACTTGGCCATTCTAACACCTGGATATGTTTATTTTTGAACCATTCCATTGTAGATTTTGCTTTATGTTTTGGATCATTGTCTTGTTGGAAGACAAATCTCCGTCCCAGTCTCAGGTCTTTTGCAGACTCCATCAGGTTTTCTTCCAGAATGGTCCTGTATTTGGCTCCATCCATCTTCCCATCAATTTTAACCATCTTCCCTGTCCCTGCTGAAGAAAAGCAGGCCCAAACCATGATGCTGCCACCACCATGTTTGACAGTGGGGATGGTGTGTTCAGGGTGATGAGCTGTGTTGCTTTTACGCCAAACATAACGTTTTGCATTGTTGCCAAAAAGTTCAATTTTGGTTTCATCTGACCAGAGCACCTTCTTCCACATGTTTGGTGTGTCTCCCAGGTGGCTTGTGGCAAACTCTAAACAACACTTTTCATGGATATCTTTAAGAAATGGCTTTCTTCTTGCCACTCTTCCATAAAGGCCAGATTTGTGCAATATACGACTGATTGTTGTCCTATGGACAGAGTCTCCCACCTCAGCTGTAGATCTCTGCAGTTCATCCAGAGTGATCATGGGCCTCTTGGCTGCATCTCTGATCAGTCTTCTCCTTGTATGAGCTGAAAGTTTAGAGGGACGGCCAGGTCTTGGTAGATTTGCAGTGGTCTGATACTCCTTCCATTTCAATATTATCGCTTGCACAGTGCTCCTTGGGATGTTTAAAGCTTGGGAAATCTTTTTTATCCAAATCCGGCTTTAAACTTCTTCACAACAGTACTCGGACCTGCCTAGTGTGTTCCTTGTTCTTCATGATGCTCTCTGCGCTTTTAACGGACCTCTGAGACTATCACAGTGCAGGTGCATTTATACGGAGACTTGATTACACACAGGTGGATTGTATTTATCATCATTAGTCATTTAGGTCAACATTGGATCATTCAGAGATCCTCACTGAACTTCTGGAGAGAGTTTGCTGCACTGAAAGTAAAGGGGCTGAATAATTTTGCACGCCCAATTTTTCAGTTTTTGATTTGTTAAAAAGTTTGAAATATCCAATAAATGTCGTTCCACTTCATGATTGTGTCCCCACTTGTTGTTGATTCTTCACAAAAAAATACAGTTTTATATCTTTATGTTTGAAGCTTGAAATGTGGCAAAAGGTCGCAAAGTTCAATGGGGCCGAATACTTTCGCAAGGCACTGTACATAGGAAATCGTTTATTTACCTGGTTGCAGCCAAGCGTCACGTCCACAGACGTCTCGTGGCGGAGGTGAGACGCATAGTGGGTCACCCTGCCAGCCACACGCTGACACAGAGAGAATACATGTTAAGGCCAAATGGAATAAGTGAAGAAAAGCCTAATCTACTACTGTTTCAGTAGTATTTACGTCTTACCTGGATCCAAGTGATGGACTGCACTTTGGTGGCACAGTAGGGGATGCCCTCTGGACTAAGCCTGGCTGTCTCCTTGGAGATGGCCCACACCAGTTGAGTCTCCTGGCCTCTCACCCTACTCACGTGGTTCATCCTCACCACCACCTGCTGTTGAGATAAACAACAAGACAACATCAATAAAACCACTTCAGCAATTGCTGTGACACATTTCCACCAAGATCAAATGACTGACAATATAGATTATGATTAGGTTGTTACAAAGACACATACCTGGGATCCCCCACACATGTAGGTGATGATGGGGCTGATGAACTGGAAAGTTCTCCAAGCTTTAACCACCGGACCGGCATTGTTCTGCACATTACAATACATTCATGTTGGAAACAGTAAACATTGTAACCGTGATGTGACTGTGTGTGTGTGTGTGTGGGGGGGGGGGGGGTCTCTTACCCTGATCACAACAGGCCCACAGTACAGGGGGCTGAACCTAATCAGAATCAACTGCCAATTGCCAGTGGCCTCCTAAAGCAGAAAGCAGACAAGAGATTTGTTGTCAAAGAGATACAACTTGAATATCTGGGATATTTTTCAAACATAAAACCCCAAACTTTCAGAAAATTGTACCTCAAGGATAGTCTGCACATCTGGCACATCCTCAAGGATGATAGCAGCATTCTGGACATCAAGGAGGACTGGCAGCTGTGGAACATCTAGCACATCATCCAATGGCACATCCAACTGGACCTCATCCAGGACAGTTGTTTCTAAAATGAGGAACATTGGAATATAAAATAAACTATTGTTAGGACATAAAACGTTGCAAAATTGCTAATACTAATACTAAGTCGATTGCTTAGCAACAGTTACTAAAGTTAATGTTAGCTAGCAAGCTACACCATCTCGAGCACTAGCATTTTGCCAAGTCTCAATGATAGAAATACACAACATTCGCAAATTATAATGGCATTGTTAAATGTAGTCAAAGAAGAGTTGTTAAACGTCCCACATACCCTCTTCGAAGTCGCTGTCGCTGTCCACCTGTGACGATCACGAACCCTGCAAACAGAAAAAGACAAGAAAAACAAGACACAAATGAATTTGAACAACCTGTCGACGCAGTAGGGCGCCGACGTCCACGCACTCTCTCCGCCAGTCTTGAAAAGCACCCAGGCATTTTCCAGTCGATTGTTCTCAGGTCTCAAAAATCAAACAAGTTTGTTGTCAGCAGCAAAGTTGTTGTTTTCGCCAGAAAACGTTCCCTAGAACGTCGGTTAGATGTCTCTTGGCAACACACGTTCTGAAAATGATGTTTACAAAATGACAACTGTGTTGCCATAGAAATTAGTTTGGAATTCTGATTCCCTTTAGAATCCCTTAAAAATGCTTGTCATCATTACAACAATTACTCAAAACAATGACTGAATTGGGCTGCCTGTCTCAACGAAGCCATAGAAACCCTGGACATGCTCCAACTGAAATGTTCCCTCCTGTCAGCACTGATGTTGAATGGCATTAAATACACTTTTTTTGTTCTCTCCCATCCCTGTAGGTTTGTTGAACATGAGATGGAATGAAACTCCAGCCACACTGGTAGCACTAAAGACGTGGGAGTATAACTTTTCCAGGTGAGTTGAACCTGCCTGGGGTGCAGTGGGATTATTCCTGGGAGGTCTACTGATGAAGAGGTATAAGCTTGGCGTTGTGTCTGGAGCCCAGCTGTCTTTCGTCACCTCCTTCATGGCCTACCTCCTCCTCCCTCTTGCAGTCTGGCACTAAGTGTGACAACGTTCAGGTGGCTGGTCTGACCGTGTCCTACAACGGGTAATATGACATCTGATTGGTTGGTTGGTGGGTTGATAAAAACAAAAGTTTTGATCAGTGGAATATGAGGGAGAGCTAGACCAAAATACACATGGGCTTGTGCCGGGGGCTCCCTCTTGTGGGAATATACAGTATGGTTGTTACTGAGCCCGGATTCCTGGCTGTTTTGTCACTGTGCCTGTGTCAATGATAGTTCAGCAACAATTATTTAAACATCATTATTACCAGCCATTTTCTCTGTCCCCCAGGTCCCCTGGTGTACGAATGGCAGCCTGTTGTGTAACAGAGACTGCTACTGCTTGGCTGGGGAGTGGACCCTGTGTGTTCAGACAACGGGCATCACCTACACCTCCCACTGCCTCGCAGGCTGCGCCAGCTTTACAGGTTACGGCAAGAACACAGTACCCAATACTATTAATGTACTGAAGTGTACAATGCTGGCCCATGTTGACTCCAATGCTTTCCCACAGTTGTGTCAAGTTGGCCTGTATGTCTTTTGAGTGGTGGACCATTCTTGATACACACGGAAACTGTTGAGCGTAAAAAAACCAGCAGCGTTGCAGGTTCTTGACATAAACAGGCACCTACTACCATGCCCCGTTGAAAGGCATGTAAATATTTTGTCTTGCCCATTCACCCTCTGAATGGCACACATAATAATCCATGTCTTAATTGTCTCAAGCCTTACAATACTTTTTTAAAGTATATTGTATGTTCATTCATATCATGTTCTTCAGAAGGGCCTCTCGCAACCATTTCACAACTACTCATGCCTCCAATTTGCAAGTGATCTTAAGAACTCTTATGACCACCTTCTCTAAATTGTCTTGAAATACAACTCTCTTTCTGTTGTTTATGTTTTTGTGGGATGACTCTTACCTGTTTATTGTAATATGTCTCCTCCCAGCAGGCCTGCAGAGTCTGAAAATAAAGGCTGCTTCTACAGAATTCCTTGGAAGATAATGAAAATAATTATGCTATGTTATGCACATTATGCACAGGCATTACACGTATGCTAAATTAATTTATCCTAAGATTACCTTTGTGGGACCATAAATTAACTCCGGAATGCACCAAACCCTATCCATGGTAGATGGGGAAGTAATGCGGCGCTATAGATATACGGGATGCTCTAGAGATAACAGGAATGACTTAAAGTCGCGAATGATCAATGATGGTGGAGTCGTCCAATATGCTGCAATTAGAACAGACCAACTAATCCAAACCTGGTTTACAAGTTAAATACATAGATTTGTGTAGGCATATATAAACAATCGACCACATCCATTTAAAGCAATGATTGTCAATTGAAAATGTGGTTGTTGTGTTATCCTGTTGTGTTATCCTGTTGTGTGCCTTGAGTGTCAGTCCCCTTAATCACATATTCAATATTTCCGAGCTCTGAATTGACACAATGAACACTTTTGCAATGATATTCAGTTAAAATAAGAGTATGAATGACAATAAACGTATGACTTGGATTGTATGCATAATAGTGTAGTAAACAATATCACTCAGCGAATGAACTTTTGAGGTTTGGAAAGTATCCGTTATAAGTCTCCATGACACGTATCACTTCGTTGTCTGTTGGTAATAGTAAAAATGCACGACAGTCCGCATTGTAATGGTCTAACAGGTGTTTTTCATTTTGTTCTCACATTAACAGACATTTGAGAACGGAATTGCTTACAGTTGTACCTATGATGCACCAGACACACAAAAGCTGTACAGTGTAGTTTGAATAATTAGTTTCAATTATTGCAGATGCATTCCCTATCATTTACAAATCTAAAGATGTAACATTTGAAATGAATGTGGCCAGAACAGTTTAGCAGTTTAGTGGGAGTCTTCTCCTTCAGTCTTTTTGCCTCCTTGGCCTCGCTTCTCATTACATGGGATTTCCCCAGTGCCAACTTCACATGAGATGGCCGCTGTCTACTGTCATGTGGTGCTGAATGACAGATATCGCTATGCCAATATTGCTGCTGTCCATGGTCCTGAAATTTACAATATTGCCTATTTGCATATGTACGACCGTCCAAACTTGACCCCACACACATTAATGCTAATCTCTCACACACTTTTGAACATTGCACAACCTGCAACAAGATACTGAAACAGCATTTTATTCCAAGTATGTTTGTGTTTGAATAAAGACCGAAGAATGAAATCAATGTGTGGATGTTGATTGGACGTGTGGATGTGCTTTGCAGAAGCCATTTTTTTTTAAATTCCCTGTAGCGTGTAATTACTGGAGCATGATCAGATGCTTTGTTTAAACCAGAATGAAGATTTGGTTGAGAAAACAATGCCGATTATAGCATGATAGCTTTTTAAACTTTTTATAAGGCAATGTATATATGACCCCCTTTCAAAGAGTCGCTCATTTATCACTTTCTTGCAGATATACAGTGCCTTCAGAAGGTGTTCATACC
Organism: Oncorhynchus kisutch; assembly: GCF_002021735.2. Classification (NCBI taxonomy): domain Eukaryota; kingdom Metazoa; phylum Chordata; class Actinopteri; order Salmoniformes; family Salmonidae; genus Oncorhynchus; species Oncorhynchus kisutch. Next base: position 123 of record NW_022265772.1, on the reverse strand, counting down.
CCTTAACTTATTCCTCATTTTGTTTTCTTACAGCGAGTTCCAAATGGATAAATTATAGTTTTTTAAATGTTATCTCAACCAACTGCAGACAATACCACATAATGACAAAGTGAAAACATTTCT